>NC_043753.1:19198009-19519259 GCF_902148845.1 Salarias fasciatus | reverse complement strand
TGGTGATAGCATGGAATTATTCTACTGGAGCAATGTTTAAACACACCACACTGTAAAAACCTGCAACAGCTAACGCTAACAGTGCTAACCACACTAAGGCTAATTTGTTATCCTGGAACTCAGGGCAAAAGTTCTACAGCAAGAACATGTTTTTGTTGTACTTTTTTTTTTTTTGGTCAAAACAGGATGAGAAAAAGATTGTCAAGTCATAAGCAGAAGTAGTGTCATTGTTGCTTCATCTCAATGGGCCGGCTGCAGCACCTTTCTGTGAGTCGAAGTCATTTCCTACTATTTGCTGCTGTTACCTCCAGCAACACGGCCTCAGCGATAAGGTGCAAACATCATTTGAATAATATGTTCATTTTGTGTAGCAGAAATCATCATACCCACACGGAGGGGATCTGGATGCCATCAGTTCAAAGATAGCGGTCAGGAAGCCCCCCCCCCCCGGTTAGCGTTAAGCATTTCTCAAACTGGGAGCAAGAATGACTCAATGTAAACACTCGGACAGCAAATTTCCTCTGCAATTTCCTGCTGCTTCGCTCTTCTTTGCCCTTTTATGTAAACAGCCACTTGAGGAGACGTGTGTTTCAATGACATAACAGCCACGGTGACAAAAGGGTGATTAATTTTATCATTTAAAGTGTTTATCGGAAATAAAAGTTTCAATACTCTCAGTATTAAATTCGAAGTGAAACGAACCGGATAGATAAATCTAATTTAAACATACACCACGTCTCTGCCAGTAATCCTTTTCACACACTACATTAGTAGTGTTCACTCTATTTCCCAGATGTGCAAAACTAATAAAACATTGATGAACATTGACCGGGTGTAATCCCAGGAGAGAGCAGGTGTTTTCAGTGAGGGTGTAATATAAGCAGAAAGAAATTAACTTTTCAAAAATGTATGAAACGTTTCAACGTTTGAAAAATATACAAATACAGCACAAAAAATAATTTCAGATCTCATTTTATTACAATAAAGGGGAACTTTGGAGAAAATGGACAATTTGCTTGTGTCAACAGCGATCCACTGGAACGGCTGAAAGTCAGAGAAACATGTCCTCCATCAACAAACACAGTAAAAATGTAAATATTAAGAATGTGGATTGTCTGTATTTGGGTTCTCACGAGGAAGCACACGTAAACATAGACATTTTTAATCCTGTCCGTTCACTAAAATCCAAATTCACCTTCAAACTATGGCCTGTTTGTCTTTTTTCTCACAGCATCACCACTGTGCTAAAACCGATTCCTGATGTTCAAACAGAAAGCAGTTTGGCTCGACATACTGTATGTTTTTATGAAATGCTCAATAGAAAGCTCTTCATAGATGCTATATTGTGTTTGACAGGTCTACATACTGCGGCTCTAATGAGATCAGGGGATAATCCCTGTTAAATGCATGGTCATGCATCTGTAACGATTACGCTGCAGCTCATTGGAGACACATGGACCTTCATATTAGGCCCAACATCTGTTTATGTATTATTAACTAATCACTCCTGTCATGCTGAGACTGGACAATGATGACCGTGCACTTCGTGCGTTGGCTGAACACCGTCAGTAAACCAACAATCCAGGACGAGCAGGACTACCGTAGAGAGACTCTCATTTACCCCCACATGCAGCCAATTTACAATCACCCATTGAAAATCTTTGCCTTTTTATATGAACCAGCCATTCAAAAAATAGAACAAAATACTTGATACATGGAAAATTTAAAAATGAGAGTAGTGAAGTATCCCAGAATGTAAATTCAGCATTATGAGTACAGAATGAGAAAGTATCACCTGCTGTTCAAAACCAACTCAGACCGGTCTGCTGTGGCACTGAGGTTGGGACAAATGGGACAAATAGAACTGGACTTCTACAAATGATCAGTTTTTTAGGATTAGAGCCAACCGACCGCCTTGAGACCTTAGAGGGAAAACTCATCTCTTGATGCAATGTTGCAAATATCCAACTAATTCCTCAGTAACTTCTTCTCCTCTTTAACATCTGAGACAAAGGGCACATAAAATAAATAATTGGCTGATTAAAAAAAAAGATTATTTTGAATAATATGCCACCCAGAAACAGGAACTGGTTGTGTCTCACAACCTGAATAACCAAGATGCAACACCGCTCAAGCATGAAATGTGCTCAACTGGAGGGTTGATAAGATTTTCTCTCATTGTCTTTTAGATGCAGGATTGTTTCCTGAAAGTATTACATTTTGGAAATAAAACTCTCACATGAAAGCTCGAGCAGTCCTGTGTGGGAAAAGCCTCTCTGTGTCATCATGGGCCCCAACGTGCACAACATGGTAGAGACATATGACATAACCAGAAGTATTGATTAAGTTCTCTTTTTAGCCCTTTGCCCCCTGTGTTGATATCTGCTGGCAAACATGTCGGTATTTTCTACTGATAACAGAGAAAGTGCGGGGGTTGATAGTGCAGGGGTGTGTCACCTTAGTGGGCGGCCTCACGCGTCTTAAACAGCCCAGGAATAACATTATCTAGGTCACCTAGACAGAACTTCACTGCCTCCTCCTCCTGTTCCGCTGCCCACGCTGATAAGAGAGCCTGTCCAGCAAGGCCGCCGGGCGGCCAGCCTGCTTAGTGAGAACGAGCCGGAGCTTTAACAGTCTGTCATTCTGTTTTTTTAACTTTCCCTTTTTTGTCTTTTTGCCTTTTGGTCACAGGGAAGCAAATATCTTGAGATGGATGAATGAATAACAACAGTCACTCATTCAGTTTTCTCAATCCTTCTTCTCTTTTCTTTCTTCTAATTCCCAATCTTTCACGCTGAAATAAAGAATAGGCTGCTCTTGTTCTTCTTCCTCAAGCGTTATCCATGGATTTCCTTCTTTCATTGCTCCTGTCCACAGTCAAATGAATCCAGACCGGGGCCGGAGCTCTCTTCATGCTCCTGTGCTCGCTCCCTGTGGAGCTCGCTGGCTTTCATTACCCATGAGAGTAGAGTTTCCTGTGGCGCTGCGGTAGGTCACGTCTCTCATGTTACCTCCTGTCAGCCTCTGGCAGGTGGGCAAGTGCGGCAGAGAGGTGGCAGCATGTGCAACAGAGCTCCTTCCTCCGACTGTTGAAAAGCAGATTTTACAGAGAAATCGATCACTACATCAACATGTCTTGTTTTATTGTGCTCAAGTATAACTGGTGTGTTTGTGTCCTGAGGCCCAGCTGTGGACGGACACTGCAAATCAGTTTCAGCTGCAAATGTTATGATGTTTATTGATTTATGCAACATCATCCAGGAATTACTCTTGAATATCCATGTATCTAACTCAGGGTGGCAGGTGGTTGGCACGTCACAGGACACATGATATAAAATGCTCAATAACAACTTTTAAAGGGTGGATCTTACACTACATTAAAGGGGCTGTATCATGCTTTTTTAGCTAGTCCAAACCCTATTATAGGCATTAACATGCTAATAGTTTATTTTTGGCGCTAAGGAAAAGTCATTTTTTGTGAAATTAAAGATTTTCTGGGGCTAATTCTGAAACCCGGAAGAGAAAACGCTCTGTTTCACTGAAAATCCCGCCTCTCCCCCTGTGGACTTTGACTGACAGCGTACTTCAACCAATCAGCGCTTCAAAACAAATACACCATGCATTAGCTTCTCTCAGGGTTAGCTTTAGCTCTTTAGCTCTAGCTTCTCTACACACAAAAAAACGCGAAAACGTCTTTTCCTGTTCGGAACTCACGAAGCGCAGACCCTTCAGACCCTTCAGACTCTTGCTCTTGCTTGATTGTTGCTTTCAGACGATGGTTAAAGTTTATCTCCGCAATCGGAGATACAAAAAGCGGCAACGCTGATTGCCGAGCGCCTGCGGGAGGGGGGGGTCAGAGGAGCCATCTTCTCCGTGCGACATCAACATGGGAAAACAGAGCGTTTTCATGGGTCCAGGAGGGGCTGCCTCTCTGAGCAGCAGAAAAACAAGGAAAGCTCAAACACGCAGGCACGAAGGTAAAAAACGCTTTGGGGGTGTTTTTGGTGAGTACATAACTATATAACAAGGTTAAAACATACAAAAAGTGAATTTTGCATGATACAGCCCCTTTAATTGAATCTCAGTTTTTACAGGTAACTCAGCGGTGTGTTTCATTATTTTCTTTTTTCAGGTTTTGGATTAAGATCTAATGCATATGTTATCTCTGTCGAACTACATCAGCAGCTTAGAGAATATTTTATTGTAATTTCAAGGCATTTCTTATACTTTTAATAATTTTTGGCCACACTTCATTCCCAGTTAGCTGTGACTTTCAAAGGCATCACTCACACAAAACGTTAAAATAGCACAGAAGAACGGTAAAAACAGCTTTGGTGGTTGTAGCAGCATTAAACATTTGAATATGAACCACAATTGTGGAAACAGTGCATGTGCAGAGCTTTGTGATGGGACCAAGACTATGGAACCATGCTGACATAATGCCGATTCCTTCATAATGGATTGTGTTGCTCTGTAAAACACAAATAAGTGGACTCATATAATAAGATTTATTACCAGTAAGATATTCTTTCAAGTTTGCAGAAAGTGGACGTTACTAAACACACAGAGGTCATTTAGTGGTGAAACGCTGTGCATTGTTCTCCTCAGATATGCACAAAGAAAAGCCCAAGAGAGGCCCTGAAAAAAATCTTTCACCACATCGCTGCTTCGACTAAACAACGTAACAACAGTTGATGGCTCCAGAGAAACCTTCCCATTTCAAAGGGAGCAACTTGTCTGGCGCCATGTATGCAGGAAAGGAAATTCCTTCAGTGTGAAACGCCACGTATAGAAAAGATCACGCCTTTGATAGTCCAGCATAGCCTAAATAGCTTCAATGAGAGCCTCTGAAGGCAAGGAAATGTCTGCTTCAACATGGGGTGATGAGGTGATAAAGAGCGACAGCGGAGACCCTCATCATCTTTCAGACAGGCAGGAGATGGCAGAGATTCTGGAGGTCTCATGACAGGTGATGCACTCGTAACACACACAAGAAGCACACGGAACTCGGGACAACATGTTTCAAACCCCAGATGAACCAGTGACCACTGACAGTCCAGCAGTGACAAATCGAGCTGCTGACAGAAGCACAGCTGGGATATTATTTCAAACATGTGGGGTCATTTCAGTAATCGCTTATATGTGGATCAGGTGGAGGAAGACTTGCTGTTCAACAGAATTCATAAACTCTATTGCTGATCTGACCGAGGCAACTTTATGGTTCTGTGTGTACTCCTTTACTTAGAAGAATTGCGCAAGTGTTTAAGCCAAAACTGCACAATCATTCAGGAACTAGAAGCCTGGTTGATGTGAGCATCATTTAAAGGGAAAAGAAACCATCATGTTATATAGTGCTAATTATTAGTGGAAACAATGTGATGTGAGGAAATATTATAGAAAAATTTTGAATAAGTTTCACAGAGTTCACAGAGCCTGTTCTAAGTAGAAATAGAGGAGTTTTAAGCAGCATCACCAGCCACATCTAAGACAGGAAATAGTTATACCTACTAGCAGGAAGTACGAAAATGAAATAATCCTTGATCTGCAAATACTAACTACAATGACACTGAAAGTATTGAACATGTCTTCATCTCATTCATCCCAGCACAAGGCATATCGAGGCAAACTGAAGAAGTTTCACCCCTCATCCAAATGGCTTCAGTAATTTTTAACATCTCAATACACACACACACACACACAAAGTCTAAAGAATCAAAATGATGGTATCAGATCAAGGATCACGTCTCACTCTCTCTGTATTTATATGAAGTGTTAACCACAGAGCTTTCATGCTTGGCAGTCTCGACTCGTGAACGCCTTTCTAAGTGGAGTTCGCACGTTCACTTTGTGGATTTGCTCCCGGCACTCTAAATTTCTTCCCACAGTCAAAAAACATGCATTGGAGATCAATTGGTGACTTCAAACTGTCCATAAGCATTAATGTGAGATACAGGGTGCCCTCTGCCTTGACTCATACTCATCACAGACAGTATGACTCTTAGTTGAACAAAGATAGATGAAGGGACATGTGACTCTGCTGTTTGAGGCACGAAGACAGAAGACAGAAAAATCAACTCTGCTCAAAAGCCATCATCTGAACTATGTTCTGCAATTCCAGATTGCTCTGATCAGCATCTCCCTCGTCACTGCTGCACTATCTGTGCTTATCGACGGCATCATTAGCAAAACCCTCATGCAGACACTCGGTCGCTCTTTCTGATTGTCACTGTCACGCACTTGAACCCTTCAGGAAGTTGTAAATTTGCTGCCCAGCATGTGGCCACAGTGAATTCCCTCTAAAAAACCAGTAGAGATACATATTTTGATAAATTACCTGCACACAGATCCCCAAGCAGATTGGAGGACAGAGGGTCAAGTTCATCATTCAAACTGATCACAGTTGTCTTTATCCACAGGCTTTCCTCTTTCCAAAAAGTGAGAATACCTTTTATACATGTTTTGACTGTCATTACCAAAGAAAACACAGTCAAACAGTTTAAATGTGTGGGAAAACTGTCGTTTCATTTGCCTTCATATCCATATATTTTGACATACAGTCAGATCAGATACACTCAAACCGTTCTCGCAGCTCCAAGCCTCTGTGTGGTTAATCAATAATAGCTGAATGATTGAAAGTAGAACTCAACAGGTGAAACTTTCACAGCTGAAGTTCGGCTCTTGTGCTGATTTGAGTCACTGTTTTTAACACTATTTTCTTCCAGAGTTGTGGAAATGAGAAGAAATCCGTCATATCTGATTCTTCAGAGGGGCGTGGTTATCTCGAGTCCACCGCAGACTTCTGGCACCAAGTGTTAGTTCTCTGATAACGCACAGTTACCCTGATAACATACTGTACTGTAAGTTCATTTAGCAGGAAAAATACCAAAAAAATTCACAATGACCAAGATGCTATCATTAGTACACTGGAGGGAAAAGGGTTTTATCTTAATGTGTTCATTTCCACAAACGTGATGAGTAGACGTCATACATATGCTGATGTTTCATCTTTTTTCTTGAAGCTCATTTAATAACATGTATAGGTAGCCTCAACTCAACATTATAACATCTTTTTTGAGCCACCCAGGAGGAATTGGACTGACAGTTTGGTATTTGCAAAGGAAATTTATGTGAAAAACGGAGTTCGAAGTTCCACGTGGAACCAAAGATGAGGTTCAATAGATTCCTGAAGTAAAAAAAGTAACTTGACAGAAGGAATAATTATGTGAATAATTTTAAGTAGCATTTTCCCAGCGCTGAGTCATAGCTGCTCCCAGGAAGATATGTGCTACTGCAAAGTCAGTACTGTCACCACACTGGCTACCATGCTTCTACGGTACCAATATTTATCTCCCGCACAGTTAAAGTAAATGTTTATACGATCTGCAGCAGGTCAGAACACGGGCCCTGCCTCAGTTGTAAAGCAATACCACAGCACAAGAGATTTGGCAGCCTGTCTGTGCAGCGTAGCGAAAGCTGAATGCCGCTGAAGTCACCCAGCACGGTCCCCGGCCTGCAGGCCGTTTCAGCACGATGCAAACCGACAGCTTCACTGCAGCTCTGACAGACAGCACAACACGAGGAGCACCTCAGGGTTCTGGGCTAGTCAGCTGGATGTAACCCTGGCTGTATGTGTGTGAAGGAGAGAAAGAGGGAAAAGCAGAGATGAACAAAGCACGCTCCAAAAGAAAAAAAGAAAGATGTACATTTTCTATTTTTAACTTATATAGTGCTTTTCAACCATTTAAGCAACCCCAAAGCACTTTACGTTGTCAACCACATTCACCCATTCACACAGTGATCAAGGCGGCTGCCTTAGAAGGTGCTCAATCCATCCATTGGGAGTAACCATCTTGGGGTTCAATGCCTTGCCCAAGGACACATTGACATGAGGACAGATGTTTTTACTTTCTAAACTTGACCTTTTGGACTTTTGCTTTGCTATATTTAGTTAAAGCACTTACCTATATACTTCTATTTAACAGTCTCAAAACAATGCGTTACATTCACCCATTCACTCACACAGTCATGCATATAGTTCGAAACTTTCGAACGGTTGTCAGGCAGTGTGTTTGCACACCACTGGAAGCAGATTGTCTTGCTTTTAGAAACTGTTACTAGTTTATCTCCGTCACGCATCCTCTGCTTTTCTTTCTACCTTCTCACTCTGGAAGGGCAGAAAGTCTCCACCTCAGAGTCTGACTTGACGAAGGTTTCTCACTGTTAAAGGGGAGTTCTTCCTTGCTTGTGTGGAAATGTTTTGTCTTGAGATCACTCATATGATACTATCAAATTAAACTGAAGAATGTAAAAGAAATGTTCTGAACACTAGTGGTGCCTTTGCAGGATTTTCTGCTGCAGCATATCAGGCTCATGTAGAAATACGTCAGTATTTATTTTGGTATAGGCTAAGCACTTGGTTATTTAGCATTAAAAATACAGCTTTTTAAAGTTAACATTTTTGACACTTGGATACCTCCTGACAACTATGAAACAAATCGAGGATATTCATTTAAGATTCTAAAAAATTTTCAATGTTGGGACATGTAATGTAAATGAGTTGAACACAGGAAAGCAATAGTCAAACAGTTTTGTTAAACTTTGCCTTTATAAGTACACTTGTAAACATATTTGTGATTTTGTGTGATGGAGAGCATGATGCTCATTTCATCCATTCTACTGAGCCTGAGTTGATGCTGCAACACAGTTTGTGTCACTTGAACATTAGGATGCTGGAATTGGGTGTATCGTCACAGTGATGTAACAGCAGAACTGCCTGCTTCCCTTCTGCTGCTTTGAAGATTGGTTTTGATCTCTCTGCAGATAGCGCTGATTGTAGTTAATTGCGGCGCTGCAATACACAGGGGCGTCAGGAAACTGGTTGGGCTCGCTGTTGTTTTCCGTCGCTGTGCTCCATGTGGGACGCCGCTCCTCACAGTGTGCAGCAGAAGCTTGTTGACCTGGTTTCAGAGCCTTGGTTTTTTTTATTTTTTTGACACATGCACTGCTTGGGGTCCTCATTAACATCAACGGCTCAGATGTCTTCTAAAAATAGAATTTCATTTATGTGCACATTTTTCGTGCCATGTATTTTGTTCGGCGTTATTAATGTTAGCAGACATTTCTCTGTGACATTTCTCTGACCTGCAGTCCTGCTGTCACCACAACAGTCCGTCTTATCTGTCCAGTTCAAAAGCCAGATACGCACTGCATCTCAGTGTTGGCAAAGCAAACACCAATGACTCTGTCATTTGAAGTAAAAACAGAGGAACAGGCTATAGATGATTGCCATCACATTTCCTCCCCAGTGAGGTGGAGCAAGTGTGAGTAGGGAGGGGGGGGACGTCATTATGTAACCACACACAGTCTGTCTGGTACCCACATCTTAACACAAACTGATGGACAAATGTTTTGTAATGCAGAGGAAACAGGTTTGTCAAAAAAAGAAGATGTTATTCAAGGATAATGATGACATGCACCTGAGCGTGTGCATCAGAGGTCACAGGTTCACAGGACATAGGCGCAAATAAATAAATACATTCGCTTGTTTATTTTTTGTATTTTCTGGCTGATTTATGGATTTCATAAAATGCAACTAACTCCACAAGCATGAAAGTGAACCAACCCATTTTATTTAATTGTTTGGACCAGCTCAATATACCTATTTATTGTTGGTCATTTTCTTTCTCTAACTGTTTGTCAGGAAACACAAACTTATGGCCATCTGACACAGACCATACAGTGCAGACATACAGTCAAGCATTGTTTCCTTCAGTATGTCACTGAAGAGACATAAACATAAAAAGCACCCAATAAAAATAAGGGAAACTTGTTTTTTCCCCCAACAAGTTAAACGATTGTTTAGGAGGCAAATATTTTTGGTCACAACACAACTCTGTTTTCAGCTTCACACAGATTACTGCAGCGTGCTTTCCTCATTTACTCACAATACCAGCATTTGCTTGAGATGATTAGAAATGAACAAAGGTCTGCTTTTATCAATAATTAAAGCAGCTTTAATTGCCTTAATTCTCTGGTGATTTTCACCTGAGGATTTATTGCTCGGATTCATTACAGCGCTCCTTCAGCAAAACAATGAAAGCAATTGTAAAGAGAGGTGGAGCCAGCGAGTATCTCACCCTTGCTTCTGCTCAAAGGTTGTTCTGAATATCTGTCCTCAGAAAGCAGATCTCATTATTTCACAAAGCCTCACTGCAAACACACAGTTATAGTCCTTCACTGCGAGACTTTAAGCGTACTGAGGATTAAATGCAGGTTAAATGAGATTTCACCTTTTACAGCCTGCTGTGTTCTGGTTAATATTTATAAAGGCCTGATTCATCTGCCTGGCTCAGGATGGGGCACAGACTGACTCAATCTGATCAAATCAGGGGAAAGAAGGCATATGGCTTGATGTTTTAGACATTTTCAAAATGTGTTTAAATCACATGAGACTGAAAGCACAGTTTTGAGGGGAGCTTTGGATTCCCCCAAAGGAGCAGGAGGAAGTTACTGACAAGGACATCTGGATATCTGTGTCTCGGCATTGTTACTTCAACCCCATGTGAATGGATGGATGGCTAACACATCAGGGATCTATACTTCATTATATCTCTCCTCCAGTTCAATGTTGTGTTTACATCCGTGCACCCTTTGTATGTTTCTTATGCACCAGGACTTTAATAACTTTTGCGACAGTGTGTGTATGGCACGAGCTGAACTCATAACACCGCTGTGGTCAAATGTTTATTACATGAGGGCTTATCAAGAGTTGTTAAAATGCTAAAGGAAGTATAAAGGGCAGTGGAAACCTGATTTTTATTCTCAACAAAGATTCCTGTCACATTCCATTGCTACATCTCATCTTTGGTTTATATAGATGTTTATTGCTGTCATTTCATTATCAAAACCACACTGCAGGTCACTTTGATGTCAGTTTATTATGTGTTATGGTGCATGAAAAAAGTCTATAAAAAAAAGAAGATACATGGCCTACATACCACATTTTGCTACTAAATTAGTGCGTTGAGGCACTAAAGATACACCTAAAGTCTACTTGTGCCAGGAAAAAAAAACATTGTATCGTGGAGACAGAGAAAGAGAGAAGCTCAGACAGAGGAGTCACACTGAAATTTCACTGCGCTAAGAAAAACAGAATCCATGTGCACTGTGTGTGTTCTTGTGGAACAGTTCAAAAAAACACAATGAGAACTGAAATAGTTGTGTAATGTATTCCCCACATGGTGAAAGCTCAAAAAAGGCAAGAAAAAATAAAAAGATTGTCAACATATTGGCACAGACACAGTCAAACATTGCTGAAACACGGATGAGGTAAAAACCCTCGTCCAAGTGAAATCAAGGGAAATAAATCTGTGATTCTTATAATAGACCAAGCAGCCAAACAGCCATGTGACACAGATTTTTCTTTCTTCTAAAATCTGCTCTTAGAAATGGCCAATGAAGCTTCAACGTGCTGTTTTTTATCATCAGTATGATGAAGTATTGCTGGTTTGAGGAAGGGCCAACAGTCAACTATGACCTTGATTAAAGAACAGTGTTACTATACTGATCATAACATAGGAGCATTAGTCTCCATGACTAACGTGCAGAGCAGGTGGTGAGCAGTTATGCCCACCTCCCACCAGATAAGATACGGTGCAATGGTTTGATATACGACAGGATATGAGCTTATTGTAGCTATAAAAGTTGATAACTTTACGGTGAATGTGAAGCGAGAACGAAAAAACACAAGCATAGTACAAGCAATAAAAAAATATGAACGCTCGATGTTGACTCTAACCATTCATCCATGTAACGTAGGGTGGTTTGGTCTGGAGCAGCTCTCGTCTGACACGTCAGGATGCACCAGTTCATCACAGAGACAGTCACCTTCTCATATACACCTACAGGAAATATGGAGTCACTACTTAACCTAAAATGCATGTTTTTGAACTGTGGGAGGAAACTGGAGTATTGAAGAGAAAACCGACACATGTCAGAAAACTCAAATCAGAGACTCAGTGATAACCTCTATACCACAATACATAAAATAAAGCGACAATGGATTTAAATGGATTAATACATGTTTCCGCTTTGCTCTGGTTGTATTTTAATTGTCTCTGGCTGTAGATTCAACTAATGATCATTGTTCCAGCTGCATCACAGGTCACTTCAAGCAAATGCTGTTTATTTTAATACAGCGAATGGACACAACCAAACGCATAATCCAAGCACTGCAGCTGTTTGAAAGCACTATAATCTATTCCCAGTCCTCTGATGTCCCAGTGATCAGTGTGATCCCTTTCTCTTTATTGTTCAGAGTCATTACTCATCAGCAATATATATAATATATAATACTGATACCTAGTATGGCCACGATTTGTAAAACCTACTTTTGTGAAAATGAAATTTTAAAAAATATTGGATTTAACTCAGAATAAGCTCCTTTGTTGGCAAGATTTTTTTTAGATTATTACCCTAATTTCATCACAAGTAGCTTTCTGACTTGAGGCTGGTCTTCTAATTGAAATATTGAAAGTAATACGAGTATTTCTATAATACAGACATAAAAATAAACAACGCAGCCCGTTTCTACTATTGCCTTCGCATGAGTCCAAATAATTTTTTTGAAGAAATACACAGACTGTTGTTTGGCTCTAAGGTCAAACACTGTCTCGCCAGTAACCCAGATGGCAGATGGGTAGCTTGAAGCCAGAAATAACTAGTGAGGGGGAAGCAGGGCACACACTACATGTGCCAAGTCTCCCCTCAAATGACACTGTTGTACGACTCTCAACAGCAAGGCTCAGAAACAAGGCCAGCTCTCTTTGGTGCCCATCCCCTCTGAGTACTCTGAAAGCACAGAAGACGCCTGCAGCAAGACACTTTTACTGTTTTCTTTTCCGTTTATAATGTAAGATAAAAGCTGTGAATGCAGCGCCTGTCTTTTCAGGCTTTCGTGGTGCACAATGATTTCAGCAACTTTTCTACACATTTGTTTTGCCATCTGTTGACTGACAACTGACAAAACCAATGATCAGACTTGGAATCCAGAAGTGTCACATTTTGCATACAGTAACACTGTTTTTGTTTGATAAATTAATGTGAAAATCACCATCCTTTTGATGTGAAGCTGAAATTTTCAGTGATTTTCACTGAATTTTCACTGCTGCAATGCAAAAACAGTTAAGTTAAATCTTAAAGTCCAAGTAAAGCAGAAATGAATTTGTGTTATGAGTTTGTCACACTGCATAAACGTGTCATTAACCACTGAGCTAAATTTGAATGATTAAATAAAAAATTGCTAAGTATATAAAATAAGGTCTCAAAATCATGGAAAAACAAGCACTTCTCTCTGCTGTGAAACGCTGGGGGCGTGTCAGCTTGAAGCGCTGGAATGACGCTGGAATGAGGGGAGCCGCCTCCGTGTAACTGTGACATCTACAATGACAATGGAAGCTAGCGCTAACAGCCTCATCAGACGGATCCAGCCCTACCAATCTGAGCCATCAGAGCCAGAAACTGACTCTGAGTCAGATGCTGGGAGTGCTCAGCCTCGTTCCTCACAGTCTCCATCAGAATGGTCATTTATTTGTTTTAATTAAACAGTCGGATTCCCCGGTCCGCACCCGTTCTAAGCCAGCTGCTAGGCGCCAGCCGAGTCAACCCGCCGGGGCCGCTGGTCCGCAGCTGGTCAGATCCGTGGGAAGGACCCGGCGCGCGTCCAGAGTCGCCGCCACCGACCGCCAACCCGACCCCCTCCGAAACCGACCCGCTTTCCGCGGCGGCGTCAGACACCACCCAACGTCGCCTGGGAGGAACCCCCGCGACCCTCAGGGAGGAGGCCTCCTGGACCCGGCCGCGCATCGCGGCGCGGTGGCAGGTGAGCCGACCCCACCGGGGAAGAGGGCAACCCGCGAGGCGGGCCGTGTGGGTTTATTTAGCTAACGGCATCGTTACCCTGCACACTGTGGCACGCAGGGAAGATGCACGGGCGATGTGGAGGTGACATGCCTGGTTAGCTGACTGCTTGACTGGTTAGCTTGCTGCAAACTGTCGTACGAGATGCTATCCGAGACTCGAAAGCTAGCGGGAAAACTACCGATGCTAATGCGCTAAATGTTTTTATATCGCTTCAGCATCCGGGGCGGGTTTATGCCAATCAGGGCCTCGTTACGTAACGCGGCCCTCATTTCTGACCCGCCCATTAAATCCTGAACACAGAAGCGTTGAAAAAAGTCTGTGAAGTCTACCTCCAAAATTAAATCATAAATGGAGGAATGGCTTTTATATGTTGTAAATAAACACATTTATGACCTATTTAAGGTGTTTAGAAGAAAATTGCTGATTTTGCTTTACTCAGACTTTAATCTGAATATTGATATCAAATATGCTTCAGATTTATTTCCTGAGTGACATCAGTCATTTCAATGGATTAATCAACCAAAATGTGCTTATTTCTAGGTTGCATATCAAGAAGACATGGAATGGAGGCATATAGGTTTGTGGGATTGAATCCCACCACTGAGCAAGACCTTTGACCCCCAGCTGCAATGCATAGTTGAGGCCAACTGCTCCCCATGGAAGGGTTGAACGCAGAGACCAAATTTCACTGTACATTCATTGTACATCTGACAAATGAAGCATTCTTCTGTTCTTCTGCCCCGCTTGCCAAAACGTTGCAAACGCTTGCAAAGTCCACATCACTGCGGCAATGTCTTGATTTTTTTTTTCTTCGACATCGACAGCTTTATTATAGAAGTCTCCTGTTTTTAAAGCAGCAGAGAAACTTGAGTTGCCAGTTTTCTTTACTGGTGGAAGTAACATGAATGATAAGTATTCCAAGCCATGGGAGAGTAGATTTACACAGTCTTCAAGTCTCTTCCCATCATGGTTTCTTCAGAGTTTTGGAATTGTGATAAGTGCAAGCGAATCTGAATTGCAATAACAGCATGCAGAGCTGGCCTTCATCCAGCTTTTTTCCTATATGTTGGGGGAGCTTAGGAGAGCTCGCAGCTCACATACCATGTTTATGAGAATGTCAGCAATCTGCTTAGGAAATTAAGGAATTGTGAGAAAGGGAAAGGCCATTACAGTCGTATAGCGGTTCCCTCTGGGATTTTGAGGGTCGAGTAGCTGCTCGAACTTGAAATTCCCCGAAGGACACAGACCTGAAGACATGCACTGAATGCCAATAGTCCATGAATGGATCTTTCTTATTCTCTCCCTTACTTTGGTTGCTGGGATTAGAAAGAGGGCTAAAGATCTCCGCTGAAGTTGGGTTTGTTGCTTCCTCATTGAGATGCATGTGAACGCTCCCAGCTTCCCCTCACAGCCTTCAGCTCTCCTTTGAGGATCCAGTTGTCTGTCACTCTGGCGCTGCAGCTCATTTTCGGTGAATGTGTTCAGTGAATAGTAAAGAACTCCCGGCTCTCCTCTGGCCGTGGACCACTTCTCCCCTTTGACAATGACCAAACTGTGCACCGGATACGTGCTCCGCATGGCAACACTGAGGAACTTCATGTTCCTGAATTCATTCACTGTAGTAGTTCTGGGAGAAAATGACATCATGTGTATACAGAATTAATACTTTAAATAACTGCACGTATAAACAAAATGTGTTTTATAATCATGCGTGACAGTTTGTTTTCTCTGTTTATACATGTGTAGCACACACTGTGGTCCAGTATTTCTACTAACTCTTACTAATGGAGTCCACTGTTGTTAGGAAATACGGAAAGTTTTAGGATTTTGCTACTATTAAGAAAAACAATTAGCATACAACATTAATGAGGAATACCTATGTTGATTTATGCTCAACTAGTTGTTCTACGACTCCGTTCCGTTTGTAAGTGTTCTTGAAATCTTTTATCGCGGCTGAAATCTAGTTTAAATACAAATTGGGATTATGCTGGAGTTTACGTAATGTAATCCCTGAAAGGAAAACGGATGAAATCAAGTCTGCGTCCGGGTGGAGTTCAGTGGAATTTCATTTAACCCACAGAGGGAGTCTCATAATGTGCTGAACTGCCTGAAAGCGCTCCCGAGGAGCTTGTGCAGACCACCGCCATTGTTTTCTCAATCGAGCTGCTGTCACTGAGCAAACACTGACCAGATGTAATATAAAAACAAATCCACATTGAAACCACTCAAGTCATTACCAGGCATTGTTTCATGGCTTTTTTTTTTAAATTTTTTTTGGACTCAGTGCTTTTTAAAAAATCTTCTTCTTCTTTTTTTTTTTTTTTTTCATCACAGCAGTCTGTTGTGGGTTACACTGAGAATATAAAACCTCCTGAGCCTCCGGAGCAATTAGGCGGCACAGATTTATTCTTCACCATCATTTGTTCTGTAACGTAACCCACTCGCGTTACATAAAACTGTGTCCCCAATCCAGTTGCTCCTAATGAATCATCTGGACTCGCCTTGTGTATTTTTGGGCGCCGTCTGTCAGAGAGGCCTGTGCTGGGCTCAGTGAGAGAGCAGAGAGCGTCAGCAGAGCGAGCGCACTGCGGGATGAAAGAGCTGGACTTTCACTGTTTTTTATGCCACTCATCCATCACGCTTTCTGTTTTTTTCCCAAACGTGCTCTTTATCTTATGTGTTTAGGGGCCTTCATGCCTCCGTAACTGTATGTGACTGCAAAATGACCTTTCCCACCGAAAGCACAGGATGTACTCTGCATGGCTCGGCTGCACATGTGTAACAGCAAAATAATTATACACCAACATGGAGGAACACTAGATACTCCACCTTTACAGGAACAGGGTAAAGATATCACTCCACTAAAAGAAGAAAAGTCGAGGCACATAATCTGCCTTTAAATGGTCTGCAGTAAAATGTTTTGTAGAAAGAAGTGACTAAACGTGCACTGCATCAAACTCATAACTGAGTCACTCATATTAGTAATAAGATTATTTGAAGTCAGTGCAGAAGATGTTGCTCAGTCTTAACTTACTTGTTCTTTTCAAAACCTCTTATTTTTTTTATTCCCCATTCTGGTTCAATAATATTAGATTATTTTGTCTGTTTTTTCTTCTTTGTAAATTGATGCTTTGACTTGAACCCGCAAATTATTGTTTTGGTATTTAATTTCAATTTAAGTAACTCTCAATGTCTATTTCATTCTCTGCTGTGATTACTCTTGTACTATTCTTATTCCTATTCTTATTCTTATTCTTATTCTTATTCTTATTCTTATTCTTATTCTTATTAATGCTGTTGTTCTTAATCAAAGCACACACACAGATCCTGACACAATATGTGATTTAATCAATCACTGGAAATGTCTCTCACTACTTTATCAGAGACATCTCTGCTGACGGATGAGCAGATATGGATCCCATTTTTAATGTTTTCCATGTAGTGAAGTCATCAGAAATAATGGAAACACTTTCAGATTTGGTGAAGAACTCAAACTCCTCCCCATGTTTTGTGGAATTTTGAAAATGTGCCTGATTTTCTATGTTCATAAAGGCGACATAAATGGCTACTGCATGTTATTTTTTGTGTCTTTCTTCATGTATCAATTAGGGACGCACGGTATTATCGGCACAATATCGGTATCGGCAATATCGGCGATAAAAACACGTTTATCGGTATCGGCAGATATGAAAATTTTATATCGGCACAGCCGATAAGGTGACGTAGTAATTGGCCACGCATGGTGACATCCATAGTGCGCAAAAAAAAAAAAAAATTAACTGAAATGGTTTTGTTCTTTATCCTCATTCCTTATACTGAAATGGACTGGCATTTTAGGTCTGAGCTAGCTAGATACAATTTTTGCACTGCTTGTTTTTTGTTAAAGCACTTTGTGAGTATTATTTCAGGGAAGCTCCCTGCAAGTCGACTGTTCAGTTAGGATTATTATTGTTTTCCATCTGAAAAAGCTCCTTAAATAAAATGTAGCACTTCATTTATTTACACTGCAGAGCTCTGTGTCTGTCACCGGGTTGTTACAGAAGCTCTATAGTCAAATGCAACTTGGTTATGTTTAAATATGCATTGTACATTTAAAGTTCATGTGATCTAAAGAAATTATTTTTCTGTATTTCAACACTGAATGTCTTGAGTTTGAAAAAATAATACATTTATTATTTATGGTGAAAACAAATGTTTTTTGTCTTGTTTTATGTGTGTTTCTTAAATAAATAAGACTGTCACAATAAGAGTAACATGTAAATTCCAGTACAGGAGAGACTTAGCTTTCTTTACAGTGAAAAAAAAAAAACCTTGTGATTATCGGTATCGGTATCGACCAAAAGGGAGTTTCGATATATTGGCATATCGGATATCGGCAAAAATCCAATATCGTGCATCCCTAGTATCAATTGTAGATCAGCTTCCACATGAGTATGTGTGCAATATTAAGCTTTAATCTGCACAAATCTTCAATAGATCAAGCTCGTATTTTCTTGTTTAAAGCTACATTTAGTTTACATTTCTCTACTTTCTTCTGCCTTAGCTGATATTGACACTAACTTAGACATGAATATATGCACAGTCCTGAATTTTATGAAGTCGTTATAAGAATGAAAAGATGTATGAACATTGAATGTGTTTCCCATTCAGCAGATAAATTGCGGAATAAAAATGTCAAATCAAATCATCAGGTGGCGTGGGGATAACGAAGATAGTAAACAAAATGGGCATAAATCAGACTCCCAGTGAAGTTATATTAGGTTTAGAGAGCCTATAAAAACCCTCAGTTAAATATACGCAAGAGCATGTAAGCTGCTCGATAAAATGGTGAAAGACGTTCCCCATGTGACTGTTTTTAACCATAACCAGATGGAATACTTAATGATTTTTTTGGACTGTCTCAGACACTTCATTCACAGATGGTGTCAAAGTGTTGGGTTCATATTATGTGCATAATGACTGTGTGAAATTCTTCTCGATCCCTCGTTCATTCAGGGGTTTGTTGTCGTTGCCTACTTACTTGCGCTCATAGGGGTTGAGTTTCTACTGTCAGAGAGGAAAATGCTGCCCGGGTCACTAGAGGATCACCGGGATCAGATGATGATCGAGCCTCGGGTTTTCGCGTGTCTGCGGTCGCAGCAGTTGTTCAGCTGCTGAGCGGCTCGGTGTGATAGATTCCTGCTGATCACCGAGCGCTCAGCGCTGGACGGAGTCCATACTCAGCGACGTTGCACATGAGAACTTGGGCTCCATGTCAGATTGGTGAGGACTATCAGGTTACAGTCTCTCTCATTTATCAGACACTATGCAGTGAAAGTAAGAGATTTTGATAAAACTGCCATCCAAATGAGTTAATATACAGTATGTTAAAGGTTGGGTGAAATCATATATGAGCTATATATGGTTCAATGACATTACAGGCAGGTTCAGTATTTGGCTAAGGCGGCATCCAGTACGACAGGGACGATAAATGTGTCATGAGGGAACGATGTGAGAAGACAGGGTGTGTGAAGAGCGCTAAAAAACAACCAGATCTCTTTCTGAGGTAATATCATCAAGCAATAGAAGATCTCAGTGGAAGAACACTGATTTTCAGAATTGTTGTAAAGGGTTCAAGTGTCCCAGTATTTTAGTATTTGAAATTTTCCCTGGGCCGTGTGGAGTTTAAGCAGCTCGGATACTGAGGGTAATCATGTCATTGTGAAATATGAACATGGGAAAATGTTTGACAAGGTTATTCCTCGGTCAGCAGTGGATGTCAGAGGAAGTTCTTCTTTCTATTAAAGTTTAACCAATCCACCCGTCAAGTCTGTAAGTTGGAAGAAAAGACAAATTATAACATCATGTTCTATATGACAACACCTTATGACAGGTCTGTTCTTGATTCATGTCCACATACGGTACATATTGCATAATGAAAAGATGATATTGCGTTTCACGTTGCTGTAAATGTCATGAAGCCGTCACTGTTGTTCTGAAAGAGGCCTGCTGACACTCCGCTTACTGTATTGATTCCTTCAGACAGTTCTATAAATAGCACAGTGTCTTGGGCCTCCTGGCAGGGCCTTAATGACTGTCTGCTCACCTTCAAAGGACAACACGACCTACACACACCACAGAGCCACCTTCCTTCCAGACATCTCTCTGATGGACACAGAGAGGAAAGCAGTAATGTCATCAAGGCAGAGATGAAACACACAAAGCTCATCAGACTTTGAGCCGTGAGTCCTGCTGCAGCCACACATGATGCCATCATGATAACAGCTAAAGGGAGATGTGAAGAGGGCGTAACGATGACCGCACGGGACATCGCAGCATTCAGATCAAGATGAGACGATAGTAGGTTTGTTCTTTTCCAAGTGGCTGACAGTGTCAGTTGTTTGTGGTTAAACTACACCCATGATGTGCTGAGGAATGCAGATAAACTGAGTTTGTGGGTGTAAAGCTTCTAAAGGGGTATCCGCCATCAATATTCTTTTTGCAACTGTGATGGAAAAAGTTCCTATTTATCAAACTTAAGGAAAGTTTGCTGATTACATTTTTGTTACTAAGATATAAAAGTGTACATGTTTCAAGAGTTATATCATTACAAGTGTTAAACCTTATTGTTTTCCAAATAGACTCCATGATAAAGGTGTGTTCTGGGTATAGATTTGTAATTTTTGACACATTTTTTGAATATTTAACAACTTTGACAAACTTTATCTGTTTCGTTTTGAAGTTGCTTCACAAATATCTGAAGAGTAAACTTCAGTCAAATTTAACTTATTTCAGTTTTTATTGTACTGCTTTAGTTGTTGTGAAAGGTTGCATATAAATAAACCTTCCCACTGACTTACTTAGGTTAAAAGATTATACAAAGGAAAACACGAAAAAACCAGTGAATGAATGAGTAAAAGGAAACAGACCCAAGGCTCGTGCATCACCACAGTCGTCGTGTTCCTGTTCTTGCTAACAGCTTGAAAAGTCATTAAGAAACAATGGACATTAGCCACACCAGTGTCATTTGTGTGCTGGAGGTAGACTGTTTATATTTAGACTGTCTCTTGTTATTGAAGCAGGGAGTTCATTGTTGTAGAAACGGATGCTGATCAAGAAAGTCCATCTATAGATGTGCGTACATTGTGTTTTGATTGTACAGCCCATTGATGATATTCTCCAATGTTATTCTCAGGATAAAAAGAAAGACATTTACTACTGTGCAACGGCTTTGGGCAGGACAGCATAAGAAATGTGTTTTAGTGTATGTCCATTATGAAATTCCAGAGTGAAAGAACAGAATAATAATTATTTTATTACATCTTTTGCTTTTCAGACAGTCATATTTCTTTAAAGTTGAATCAGACATAAAGTTTTTGAAGGACTCTGTTCCAAACATTTTTCTGAACTGAGCATCAATCTCATGTTAATGTAGCCGCAGCCTGGTTTGCTTGCTTGTTGTTTTGTTCGTTGCTTGGTTGATTTATTGTTTCCTTACTTGATTGGTTTGTTTGTATGTTTGTATATTTCTAAATTTGTTGTCTCATACTTTTATTTTGTAACCAAGAAAGAGAATTGATTCCACTAGAATGTAATCACATCAACTCAATGAAGATAGTTTCATTTCTATCCCCTAACATAATGTAACACAAACAGTGAACTTCATAATGTGCGGACCCTGAAGGGCTCACTGCTCTTCCCCTCTAGATTCAGATCAGGAAGCTTTGGATAACGATGCCTCAAGAAGAGTGACATAGGAGGAGGACTCCATCCTCCAGGAAGAATGGATGTGTGATCTGAACTGTCTTTAACCCGAATATATTCAGCACAGCTGACAAAATACTAACGTAATTACACATGATAATATGATCTGGAAAAACATGGATTTTGTGTTTTGCTTTGAATTTTTGATTGACAGTACATTATAGTCTGCAGGTCCACATATGATCAGTGTGGGAACACAGAACACTGCATAAGGTCCCAATATAAGTGCTGTTATATAACATAACACTTGTTTTTGTTTTCCTTTTGACCCCAAACATGTTGTATAGTTTAAATATAGGAGGTAGGAAATGCTGAACATTCCCCATAGGACTAATTGAGCAAGACCAGAACAACCTTAACATGACCTTACTTGTCTGATTTCTCCAGAGAAAATTAGCCAGTGAGAAAAATAACCCAAATCAAAGGGACCTGTACTGCGGTTAAACGCTGCAGTGTGTTTCAGTCAACAGCAAAGGACTGCTGATGAAGGAGTCTAACATCTGGTGTATAACCTCCCTTGTAAAAAAAAGAGGAAGAAAAAAAAAAGACTAATTACCAAAGTATAGATTGGTATCTCGGGAAATGGTGCTGCAGTCAAAAGGCCATTACAAGCTAGAGATTGGATCAGCAAGGAGGACTGGTTTGAACAGATGAATGGCATCGCTTATGTGTTATGTAACCCCCTCTCAGAGAGGCGATTGAGGCTGAGAGGGTGAGAAACCAAATACAGAGGCGAGAGGGGGTGCAGCCACAAAAAAAAAAAAAAAAAGGGCCAGACTAAACAGATAAACAGAAGATGAGCCAGCAAAGTGTTGTCTGTACACTGAAGGTGGTGGCAAAAGATGGGGACACTTGGAGATGTTTATCACCACTCACAGCCTCAGATAATTCCAGGTTTTGTAGATGAATCTTGAAGCCAGACTGCTGGTCGCCTGCGTGTGTGGGTCAGGAGAGACAGCGGGACGTGACCTTACAAAGATACTGTTATAATGTAAACATTGGGGTTGTGGGTGCTGCCAACTTCGCCTCTGATCTGCTTTGAAGGACACAAAATGAGAATTCATGCTCGTTCTCTTGTTAACATAATTATCCTCAAAATCACAGGGTTCCATTCATTCATTGAAAACCTCCCAAGCTGAGCTTAAATGTTTTTATTCCACATAAAAAAAAGAATCCGTGATTCAAAGCTTTCACGATGATTGACAAGTAAATTTCTTCTTGTTCACAATGATGTTTGACCAGTTACTTCTTTATATTCCTATGAAAGTACTTTGATTTTTACACTCAACTGATGCTTGCTTTTTTTTTCTTCCTGTTTTTAAATGAGTGTGTTCATTTCAACCACTTCAAACCCAGCAATCCGACATGAGCAGCGCAGGCGACGGTGGAAAGGAAAAAAAAAACTCCCTTTGGAAATTCAGACTCAGAGGTGGAGGCTTTTCAGCTGCATGTGAAGGCAAGAGGGAAGAGGATGAAACAGAAGCAGAGAGAGAAAACTAAAGAGTCAAGCTGACATCAAACAGCGAGCAAATACGCACTCGTTTTGACTACACTTTTAATTATGATCAGACATATTTCTGATTTACCTTAAAACATTTGCTGCATTACGTACATTTTATTGTAATGGGAGACATTTTCTCATGTTTTAGCTACAATTTTGCTGCATTATGAAACAAAGGGTTAGGTTAGGGTTAGTTGAGTTGGGAGAAAATTATTTTCTTGTAATTTCTAAAGTGCCTTTTAGCGCCCTCTGTAGCACAAAAGAGTCATTGCAGTTAAGCAACGTCAATTCACCAGTGGAAATAAATATATGGCATGTGCTTTTTGTTCTTTGGAGTTAATAGAATATTTCAATTTTACTCTAGGAATAGGGAACAAAAATGGTTGGTTTGCTTTTCAAAGTGTCTACATTTCAGTAGAAAGAATTATATTTGTGCATTAATGTTATTGTGTATCAAGTTACAGTCTTTTGGTAAAAACACCAGTGTAACATTAATTCCTTCACCTCATCGTCCTTTAAAAATCCCAACCTTAGGCCTTCATTTAGGAAACATATCATCTCCCTTGTTCTTTCTATCAGAAGTAAAAATGATCAAATTAATCAAAAGCACTTGAAACAATGGTTTTAAATCTTACTGACCAATATCAAGTAACTTAGAAAACACTGTTTTTCCATGTTTTTAAGAACGAGTAAATAAAAAGTGTGACTACACTCTTATTAACTGCATTTTACACACACAAAAGGTACATTTTATATCAGCTTATCTTCTTTAAAATCAACAGGTCGATGACTTTTCAGTCAAGAACAATAGTGATGTTGTTCACCTCATCAATTCAAGAGAATCTCCTTCTGCTTACAGATGTTTATTTATGTCTTCTTGCCTCATACATAAAAATAAATCTTGCATCCTCTTGCTTTCCGCGTGCCAAAGTGAAGTTAACAGTCCCATTATAATGAATGGATTGTTCTCATAGTTTATTCAGAGCATCCTCCTGCCTCTCCATTGTCTTTGGCTGCTGGGAAGCTGCTAATGCGGCGCCGGTAACATCTTAGGTAAACTGTTATGTCTCATGGCAAAGCAGTACACTGTCAATAACAACAAAACACACAAGAAATAAAGGTAAATAACTGAAAAGTGCATGCATTCAACTGTTACACAAAGATAAAACAAGAAATAAAGGAAAACAATTCATAAATATCTTCAAACAATTCAGTGATGGACCATCTGATGTATATATTTTGTTTTTGTTTACACTGAAGTTATTTACTGCACAACCATCACAACAAAGTCATGTTATCATACAAAAGCACGTCAACAGACATTTCCTTGCAGACTTGCGTTCACATGGTTAAATAAACAAGTCAAAGGGATGTAATCAAGCTGATTGTCTAACATGTTGAATTGAAACATGAATGACTTCCACTCAGTTCATGTAATTCATTTGCACACACCCCAGTCCGCCTTTACTCTTGATCATAATCCACACATAATGTATGCACACACTTTACATCATTTTCCTGGAGTCCTTCTTGCTGCTTTTTTTTATCTTCGGAGACATTGGAGATGTGACTGATCTAGTTGGTCCTGACAACATGAGTAACGTACAACACGCTCACACTGTACTTTGCTGACTGATCCAACAGAAAAGGGAAGGAAATGTTTGCTTACACACAATCAGCTGATGACTGGCACAAAGTTTCCTGTTCCAATGACCTTCTGTCCACAGCTTAAACTCACTGTTTCTGCTGTAATAATGTCTGCAATGTATGAATGGGCCATTCATAATAAGCTTTTGGGGAGACTTGGCGGATAAGCAGGGATACTGCAAATGATTTGTCAATAAGACTGAAATTCACGCCAAGGACGAGATTTACCCAAATACCAACGTGTTAATCTGTCCAGAGACACAACACAGTGACACAGGGCCGGCCTCAGAGGGAAACAGGATGGATCAGCTGCCCCAGGGATCAGCTGCCAGATGGAGATATGCTGCCACCTGATGGACAAACACACACAGCACTGTGCAGGATGACATGTTCATGTAGAATAAAGCCACTGATAGTGGTTTTATATTTTACTGCTTTGCTGGGTGTGGCGTCAAATTTAGATAGCAATACAAAACAAATACAAATTATTGCTTAGTATTTGTTAGTGCAGATATCATGTTCTGGATGTGCATGATTGGTTTTCTCCATGTACACCTGTTTCTTCATGTACTTGAGGACATTTGGTGATTCTAAATGATTGATAAATATATATCCAAAGCTCGTGGTCACTTGGAAATTATTGTCTACTGCTATCAGTGGTTGTCAGTTCTACTTTGACCTGCAGTTCAGTTTGATTTGATATTTCATTCCCTGTGCAGAGAGCTGCATTCTAAAAAGCACAATAAAGCTGAATTTGAATTTCAAGTTACATGTTTGGTGATTTTTGCTGTATTTGTGAAGATCAGTCGGATGATCCATCCATTCATCCCTTCAGTTTTAATTATGAAAAAATGCAAAAAAAAAAAAAAAAAAAGAAAGAAAGAAAGAAAGAAAACAAAGAATAACTTGGGCCATCAGACAAAAAACCCATAAGGGAATTTGCTGAATATCAGTCAAGGTAAAATCATTTAAACCTCAAATAAGTACAGACAAGATGCGAAACTCAGCATCCTCAGCCACACATGGTGTGTCCTTATGGGAAAACTGCCTACAGCTTTCAGATGTAAACTGGAGTCAATCACTTTGGTAAATTTAATCAGTCCCTGTGTCAGACACAGATTGGAGTGCAAAGGTGAACAGTTGTAAGCTGCATGTGTGTGACGAGTTTTTTTTTATCTGCAATAAATAAATTGCATAACTTGTTTGTGTGCCAACACGTGTTAAACAGGTCTGTATACCAGCAGCTGGAGTGCAGCTGAGACTTTTAAATGTAGTGTATTTTACATTCAATTCAAGTTCACCTCAGAAGAAATCATATAGCTCACGTTTTTATTTTCAATGTTTGTACTCCCTTCGAAATTGCTCAATCATTGTAGAGCTATATGCTTTTATGGGTGGCTGTTAATTATGCTTATTAAGATTGCGGTTCACCATGCTGTCATTTCTGAGTTGACCACTGTTTTCAAACTGCAACTTCTTTGTATATTAAATCAATTAATTCAACTTTTTCATACACGTTTGAATATTGTTTTTGCTGGTCTAAGTATTTATGACATTAAACCTTCTTCAACAAGAGGGAGAAATAGTAGCATGATAAACTGCAATCTCCCTTGATTTCGGGGAAATTCACCTTTATCCGACACTAGAACTCCGACCCATAATAATAAATGGTCATCAATAAAAATATATTGCTCTTCAATGATACACAAAAATGCGCTCGATATTATGGTAATCTTTTCTCTTTTTCTTTTTTTTTCTTTTTTTTTTTAAGTTGCCCAACCTGTTGTCGCAAATCCAAGAGTCCCCGCCCCTCTGGCCCATCCCGTACTCATAATTGAGTTTACTCACATTCAAAGGCGGGATCAAATTGCATATCAGCCAATCAGCGGTGCCGTGAGCTGACGCAGCTGGCCGTGATTGGCTGTGAGTCAAGCCCATCAAAAGATTGCAGTCCGGTGGGTTTAAAAACATTTCCGGAAGATCAGTTTTAATTCTTGTATGTTTTTCTCCAGACTGTCTTCTACCCTGAATATTAGATATACATTTTCGGTGCGATGCCATTCAGGTGAGAGAGCTTTATATGTTTATTCATAAAACATTTTAAACTGTTATTTGACATCTTTTATGTGACAGGGTTGGTTTGTTTTGGTGCAAACTCGTGGGTTTTTTTTTCTTGTGCGTTAAGACTGTTTGTTTCTATAACATCCGTATTTTTTGGTTGACACGTGTTTCTGAATCTTACAGTAATATGTTCCGGGCAGCCTGGTCCTCTGAGGAGAGGCTGGACGGTAAAACCGTGGTGATCACCGGAGCCAACACCGGCATCGGGAAGGAGACAGCCATCGACCTGTCCAAGAGAGGTCTGTGTCTCCTGTCGGTGTGTTTATCTTTTTCTGCCTCGTCATGGTGGCTTGCACTCTGTGATGATGACTTCTGATGCGTACAGCCCAGCACTCCACTTAATACTATTATCTTCTTCTGAATTAGCAGATATGAAACACAAAGTGAACCCAGAAAAATCCGAAGAACCACTTGAACTCTTGTTTGTCCCATCTGATCAGTTTGGTCTTGTCTTTTCTTGATTTACCACAAGCCCTGGCTTCATACCAAGGAGACCTTAGTTCATGTAATCCCAGTTCAACACAATTAAAACCACTGAGAAGCCTGACTATCAGGACATTTTGGAGTAATGGGTAAAAATTAAAGTTGCCTAACTTGTCCTGTTGAATTCTGTTGTTTAAATACCACAATTGAAGTCCAGACAGAAGATAAAACTGTGTATTTGAGAGGAAGTGAATTTCTATTCCCCAAAATGTGGTAAGAGGAGATGTATGAGTAATCATTTCTTACAACACTTTTTTCATGATTTACAACAGTATGAAATGCCAACATTTTAACAGGATGAGACATTTACACTTGATTCTTGTGACGTCAATGTTAATTTTGACTTGCAAAATCAGACATATTGGGCCACTTCATTCCATTGCAAGTGGAAAGTGAAAAGGTTTTGGGGACAACAGAACTGTTAAAATCTATTTACAGAAAAACATAAACAAATCCTGAGAAGTTGTGGTTCGGTAGCATTACCTTTTTTTCACTGCAAAATTCATTCGCCTTGTGCATGAAAAAAATTCTGCTCTCCTAACTTGTGGGGCTCTTTACTCTCATTAACTAACCCTTTTCCATCACTGTTCTGCTAGAGTAAGTTTGGTAATCCTATTTTACTGTCGACACATCATTTTGCAATCAGCTGCTTCCCCTTCCACACAACTGATGGTGTTTTAATGTGTTAATTCAGGTTCTATCTTTATGGCTTTTAGTTTCCTTAATTTAATCCATGAAATACATTCAAATGTTGATTTTAATCCCATTAAGTTAATTTGTTCTGTTTTACCTTATTATTTAGTCGTTAAAGTTGAAGCACAGAAGCACAGACTTAAGCCCTCCGCTACCCAGAGAAGGAACAATCGGGTTAGAAAATAGATGGATAGGAGAATATCACTATCACTGTTATATTTACATTTATATTTGAATTTTAGCTACTGCATTTTATTTATTTATTAACTTAGAATTTGTCTTGTGCACTTGCACTTTTACTGTTGTCCATGTTAAACGCATAAGGATAGTGAGAAACGTAATCTCGATTCCTTTGTATGTCAAGTACATGTGAAGAAATTGACAATAAAGCTGACTTTGACTTTGAACTTTGAGGTTATTTGTTGTCTAAAGTTTCTTACAGAATATTTGTCTTTTGTCATTGTGCAGCATGCAGTAATGTACACATATTGTCATGAGGGGGTGCTGTTAGCCTACAGATCTGCACACTGCTGTCCTTAACATCTCCTGATTGAAGAGTAGAATGCTCTCTGCTTGTGTCTTCTTTGTCCCCCACACACCAGAACTCCAACTGTTTTTGTTAAATTCCTAGTTTGGTCAAATGTACTTGACAAAGATTGTCCATGCATTCGTACACATAGCCAGTATGTATTAAAGCTTTACTGTTACAAATTACTGCTGTTGATCCATTTCGTTCAGGAGCCAGGGTCATCATAGCATGCCGGGACATGGAGAAAGCGAAGGCAGCTGTCAAGGAAATTATCGAGAGCTCCGGAAACGACAACGTCGTCTGCAAAAAGCTTGACCTGTCAGACACCAAGTCCATCAGGGAATTTGCTGAAGGCATCAATCAAGGTAAAATAATTTAAACCTCAAAGAAGTATAAACAGGAAAT
Source organism: Salarias fasciatus (assembly GCF_902148845.1). Classification (NCBI taxonomy): domain Eukaryota; kingdom Metazoa; phylum Chordata; class Actinopteri; order Blenniiformes; family Blenniidae; genus Salarias; species Salarias fasciatus. Next base: position 19,490,217 of record NC_043753.1, on the reverse strand, counting down.
TAGTTGTACATTGTTTTTCTCGTTCTTCTACAGATGAGGCGAAACTCAACATCCTCATCAACAACGCCGGCGTGATGGTGTGTCCTTATGGGAAAACCGCCGATGGCTTTGAGATGCAGATTGGTGTCAATCACTTGGGTCAGTAAAATCATCGTGAACAATTATTCTTTCAGTGTGTACAGTGCATCCGGAAAGTATTCACAGCGCGTTACCTTTTCCACATTTTGTTATATTACAGTCTTATACCAAATTGGATTCAATTCATTTTTTCCCTAAAAATTCTACACACAACACCCCATAATGACAACATGAAAAAAGTTTTTTTGAGATTCTTGAAAATTTATTAAAAATAAAAAACTGAGAGACCACATGTACATAAGTATTCACAGCCTTTGCTTAATACTTTGTTGATGCACCTTTGGCAGCAATTACAGCCTCAAGTCTTTTTGAAAATGATGCCACAAGCTTGGCACACCTATCTTTGGGCAGTTTTGCCCATTCCTCTTTGCAACACCTCTCAAGCTCCATCAAGTTGGATGGGGAGCGCCGGTGCACAGCCATTTTCAGATCTCTCCAGAGATGCTCAATTGGATTCAAGTCCAGGCTCTGGCTGGGCCACTCAAGGAGATTCACAGAGTTGTCCTGAAGCCACTTCTTTGCTATCTTGGCTGTGTGCTTTGGGTCGTTGTCCTGCTGAAAGATGAACCGCCGCCCCAGTTTGAGGTCAAGAGCGCTCTGGAGCAGGTTTTCATCCAGGATGTCTCTGTACATTGCTGCATTCATGTTCCCCTCTATCTTGACTAGTTTCCCAGTTCCTGCTGCTGAAAAACATCCCCACAGTGTGATGCTACCGCCACCATGCTTCACTGTAGGGATGGTATTGGCCTGGTGATGAGCAGTGCCTGGTTTCCTCCAAACAAAACGCCGAGCATTCACACCAAAGAGTACAATCTTTGTCTCATCAGACCAGAGAATTTTTTTGCTGATGGTCTGAGAGTCCTTCAGGTGCCTTTTGGCAAACTCCAGGCGGGCTGCCATGTGCCTTTTACTAAGAAGTGGCTTCCGTCTGGCCACTCTACCAAACAGGCCTGATTTGTGGATTGCTGCAGAGATGGTTGTCCTTCTGGAAGGTTCTCCTCTCTCCACAGAGGAACGCTGGAGCTGTGACAAAGTGACCATGGGGTTCTTAGTCACCTCTCTGACTAAGGCCCTTCTCCCCCGATTGCTCAGTTTAGATGGCCGGCCGGCTCTAGGAAGAGTCCTGGTGGTTCCAAATGTCTTCCATTTACGGATGATGGAGGCCACTGTGCTCATTGGGACCTTCAAAGCAGCAGAAATTTTTCTGTACCCTTCCCCAGACTTGTGCCTCATCACAATCCTGTTTCGGAGGTCTACAGACAATTCCTTTGACTTCATGCTTGGTTTACGCTCTGACATGCACTGCCAACTGTGGAACCTTATATAGACAGGTGTGTGCCTTTCCAAATCAGGTCCAATCAACTGAATTTGCCACAGGTGGACTCCAATTAAGCAGTAGAAGCGTCTCAAGGATGATCAGTGGAAACAGGATGCACATGAGCTCAATTTAGAGCTTCATGGCAAAGGCTGTGAATACTTATGTACATGTAATTTCTTTGTTTTTTATTTTTTAATAAATTTGCAAGACTCTCAAAAAAACTTTTTTCATTTTGTCATTATGGGGTGTTATGTGTAGAATTTTAAGGGAAAATAATAATTGAATCCGATTTGGAATAAGGCTGTAACATAACAAAATGTGGAAAAAGTTAAACGCTGTGAATACTTTCTGGATGCACTGTATATTCCCTTTAAAATGCTTAATCATTGAAGAGCAATATGTTTTTTTTTATTGATGACTGTTGATTATTACAGGTTCTGACTCTGATAAAGCTAATTGAGTGAGATGAAGAATGCTATTTATCATGCTGCCTCTCCCTTTCTCTCTGTTTTCAAACTGCAGCTGCTCTGTGTATAAATTCAGTTATTTTTTCTTTTTGTAACATGTTTGAATATTATTTTACTGGTCTAAGTCTTTATGACAGTTTTTTTGTGGTATTTTTCTGAGATGAGCGATAATACAGATTTGTGTCCGCACAATCCATTTTCTTCTAAGTTCTTGAACGTATAAAACTACTAAATTTACAATTTTGTTGCCTTCTGTGCTTGTAAGATGTGTGTATTTAATCATAGCAGTTAAATCTTTAATTTTTGGTCTTCTTCTGCCTGCTACAACGTCCCCTAAACTAAAAGATCTGAAATAATACAGATGCACTTCATTAGATAAGAGTGACGTTAAAAGAGTATTTTTTAACACTTATTTATAAACTCACAGCTTATATTCTGAATACAACTCAGCATTTTTTTTTTTTTTGCTTTTAATGGCATTGGGAACATTTGATTTTATGGTGTAAAATTTTAAGATATATTTTGGATTTTCATTCACTTTTGGCTTTAATTGACAAAAAATTGAAATATTTTGGTTTATATGAAATTAGTATAAGTAATGTGAAGTTTTTATTTTGAAATATGAGAAAATGCCAAAGTATTTAATTATTACTATAAAATGCTTTCACCAGTCTCTTGACTGTTGTTTTCTGTACTTACTGTACTGTTCCAGATTGCAATACGTTTAAAGTTCTCATTCAGTATTTTTGAAGTGGAAGATTTGTGTATTTTTTCTTCCTTTTTCCTACTCATCAGATAAAATAAGCTCTTTGTTTTTTTGTTTTTTTTTTTTTTATCCATCATGAGATGCTTCTTACACGACATGTTTGGTAATGAGAAACCTTTTTGTCAGCCTTAAGTCAAGACTAAATACACTGACATTAGCCTCCAGTGATGTTATATGGCATCAGTCTTATGAAAGTACATTGTCCGATTGTTGACTGAGAGTCATATTGTCTTGTTCTTCAGGTCATTTTCTGCTCACGTACTTGCTGCTCGACCTGATTAAGAAGTCGGCCCCGGCCCGGATCGTCACCGTGTCGTCGTTGGCTCACTCCTGGGGCTCCATCTACTTGGATGACATCAACAGCGAGAAGAGCTACGACAAGAGCAAGGCCTACTCTCAGAGCAAGCTGGCCAACGTCCTCTTCACCCGCTCACTGGCTAAACGCCTGGAAGGTGTGGAAACAGTATTTAAATCATCTGGCTTGCTTTTTATAGTTTGAATCATAAAGATCACCGGTAAAGCACATGCAGTCATGGGTTCATTTTCTGTTTCCGCGTTCGTCTTTCAGGCACCGGAGTGACGACCTATTCCCTCCATCCTGGCGTCGTTCAGACTGATTTGTTCCGCCACCTCAACGGCCCTCAGCGGTGCTTCATGAAGGTGGTCAGTCCTTTCACCAAAAACTCTGTGCAGGGAGCTCAGACAACAATTTACTGTGCTGTGGAGCCAAAGCTGGCCAATGAGACCGGTGGATACTACAGGTAAACTTGTCTTTTTTTTATATATATATATTTGTTTTTTTAACGGACTGGCGACTTCTCGTCAGTGTATCCTTCCCTCATCCAGAAGTCGCTAGGACTACATTGAGTCATATACAGGGATTAAAGTTCTCCATCTGCAGACGGATTTCCGTCAGTTGGAAAAAGAGGGAGGGGAAAAAAAGTTGCACGTGCATTTGTTGTGATTGAGTTTTGACTATGGAATTAATGACGCTGGTGTAAACCAATAAAGCCAGCCAGAGCCTTGCTATTAGCCAATCAGAAACAGAGGATGGCGGCTTCACCACTGTCCCCCCAGAGAAGGATCTGGAGCTTCTCTCAGCCATTCCGCGCCAGTGGTGGGGAAAAAAAGTGCGAACGGGTGCACTGGAATGAGGGGACAATGTAACCAGAAAATATAAAAAATTGAAAAAGTACCCCCTCCTCAGCTGGCCAGAGAAGCGGGGCTTTGGTGCCGCGCTAATGCACAATGAAACGTCCATGACGCAGTCCATGACGCCCAGCGCGTGCCACCGGTGGCGTCCACCACCACCTGCACCTATGGCAGGCCGTTAGAGGCAATAACCGTCACTCACTTACGCGTCAGTAAAGAAAAACGCCGCAAAAAACCAGCGTTTATTAAATAAAAAACGCTGTAATGAACGGCGTTTCCGGCCAGAAAAGATGCCGCCCTTGAACGCCGCTCAATAACGGCGTTTTTCCGGTCTGGAAAAAATGCCGTTCTTGGACGGCGTTGAGTTGATAAAAAGCGGCGTCTGAAGTGTATGTTGATTACGGAAGCCCTAAAAGAAAATAAAGCCTCCCAAGCCTCCTCCTCTGCTGGAGTCACAGCAACACTAAAGAAAACCCAGAAACGAACATCGAGTGCTTGAATTATTTGGTTTTACCTCCAAAAAACAAAAGAAACATTAAATAAAAATACGTTCAACCTGTTTGGGTTTTTTAAGCACTATCTGATGATGGGTCAATGCACATTCTGGTGTTTGATTTGTGATTATATATTGCGTTTTGAATTTTCACATCTTGTTTGATCCAAAAAAGTTTTTGGGATTTAATGTGACCAACAAAGTGTTTTGAAGAAACTAAGCACTGTCAGCCTACTCTGTGTGTGTGTGTGTGTGTGTGTGTGTGTGTGAAAAGCAATTGTTGTCAAACTTCTGGCTTGCTGTAGCTCTGAGAGATAAGGAGGTGCTGCATCTTGTTTGGATAGATTTATGAGCCTGTTTTAATGCTCCTCATTTGTACAGTGCAGTGAGTAAACGTGATCGATGACACTCATGTCACTTGTGAACATGTTCATTGCTAGTCAATATTATGAAGGAAAGATCAACATCTTCTCAATTTATTCAGGGTGGAAAAAGTTTGAGAAATACTGATTAAGATTATTTTAACAAATATCTCTCACGTCTCTGTACGAGCAAACTGACCCATTTAAACTGATTTATTCTGATGTAGGTGGAGTGTTTAACAGATTAAGTGGTGCAGGTTAATCATGAACAGAATTTTCTCATCGTTCACAGTGACTGTGCTCCTACCAGCCCCTCCCGGAAAGCCAAAAACGACGAGCTGGCGCAGAAGTTATGGGACCTGAGCTGCAACATGCTCTCCATCACATGGGATTAAGGCTGTAAAAACACTTATATTTTACTGAAATAATTCTAATTACACTAATTAATCTCACTCAGGCCGTCTGCCAGGGAGTAAGGTTGTACTATCTGTACTTTGCATTTTACAAAGTAGCATTTTCTTAAATAAAGTTTATATTGTTTACTATATGACAATATCCAAAGAATTTTGATGCAAGCCTTTTTAATATTTAAAGCTCGTGTCCGGAGTTTTGAAAGAGAGAGGTTTTTTTTTTTTAATCCAATGTCTCAGGTTCCGCCCTCCCTCTGCTTTCATGAGCGACCAAGCCACGCCCCTTTAATTGTGCACGCTATTATCCGTCGGGTGAAAATGAGAGCCTCCGCGTCCTACAGCATCCTACATGCTTAGCGGTTTACGGTGGATGTTCAGCAGACAATGGCTATATCCGAGGTAAGCGGGCCGGCTGCTGTGGAGCTTTAACTCACCTCTGACTGGGCGAGCGGCCGTGCTCTCTGGCTGCGTGCACACTTTGATTCACAGCACGAGAATGCAGAAGCTCGAAATCTATTGGCTGAAGCTGACCGGCGCTTTTTCGGATAACATGGGGGTCTATGAGACGAAGGCGGGGCTCATAAATACATTTTTATATTGCTTTATGCTAATATTACATTGTAGTATCGAACCAGACTAACACATTTAAGCTCTGTTGAAAAATGATACATACGTTGGAAACGAAAGGAAACTCCGGACACGAGCTTTAATAAATGCAGTATATTTAGAGAAGCATTTATTGGGAGTGTGACTCAGTTCTTGTTCACACGTGACAGTTTTCTCTGCCTGTCTTTTCTGGAAATAAACACATTTATAAAACCTATCATATTTGTTTTATCTGTTTGAAGTTTCCTGTTTTTTCTCGTTAGCGACCTGGGAGCGACTAAGAAGCTACTTAACAGGAAGAGAACAATATGTCTAAACAGGACTGGACCTCTGTAGAAAAACTTGACATTTCTCGGGGTGTCCCCCAGGACCCCGTTTTGAAGCCTAAACTGTTCATCATCTATATTAATGACATATATGATGTATCTCAATAACTAAAACTTGCATTTGTTGCTGATGACGCCAACATATCCTATAGTAGTGACAATCATAATGAACTCATGAATATGATTAATGAGGAATTAAGTAAACGTAAAAAGTGGATGGACAATAATAAATTAAGGTTAAATAAGGCAAAATAATTGATTTTTGGAAATTCCACAATCAATTCAGAAACATAGATGATGATCGGTGGTGAATAAATTAAAAATGAAAAAATATTTTACAGAGTACATTATCATGGAAATCCCACGTCAGACAGATACATAAAAATGATCAAAATCTTATCAATGATAAAGTAAAAAAACTGAACATTGGGTTGGTTTGTTGCTGGGGGGGCTGTGTGTGGGTCTTCCTGTCTTGGCTGGCCTGGGGGCCTCCCCACCTTGATGTGGGGCTTCCCCTGGTCTGGCCGGGTGGGGGTTCGGGTGCCGGAACCCCAGCAGTCCTGACCTATGACTTCTGGTGTGGGTGACCCCACTGGTGGTGTTTCCCATGATGCTCAGTGCCATGTCTCCAAAGAACACAATGGGTCTTCGATGTCCCCATGCAGGACACCCTGAGGGCCCTGGGCAGCGGTGAGGGACAGGCTGCGTCCCCCCAGGTGTGTGAAGGAGCGTTGCCTCCTCAGCAGGTCCTTCCTCCCTGCTGCTATCAGATTCTACAGCCAGCACTGCTCCAACTCGTCCAAACACATACACTGTTCTAAATGACACTCCTGTGTATTTGTCTTTTCATGTCTCTCACATTTTTCTATAATATTGTACATGTCTGTCCTATATGTATATTTAAATAATATGTAACTCATATCTGTTATTAATATTATAGTTTACATATGTGTTATGTCTTAAATGTATATTTAATTTATATTTGATTTATATCTGTTAGTGTATATCTGTTATTTCTTTATATCTGTCTGAAACTTACATTTAAACTATATTTAAATTATGTCATTTAGTTTGTATCTGTTATTTAATTATATTTATCCTAAATTTATAGTTAATTTTTCTATGTATGGTTGGACCTTGTAAATTCTCATATTTTGCATTTCTTTTCTGTTTCTATTTCTTTTCTCTGTGCTGCTTAACATTGCAATTTCCCCCTGTGGGAAAAATAAAGGAATTTCAATTCAATTCAGTTCAAGGTTTTATAATGATTGCACTTTGTTTTCTCAAAACATGTTATATTATTGAAGGTATATGTAGCCTTTATTTTTATTTACTGTTTAAATGAAAAAGTAGCCTGCAACTTGTTTGCTGTTAAATATAGTTGCTTAAGTGCTTCTGTTGCATTTGGGATGAATAAAATGTGTTTCATACAAGTTTTCTCATGAAGTACTACTAGTTTACAAATTTTTTGTTCCTAAAGTATCGCAATAATCGTGATGAACATTGGTATCGGGATATATCAATCGTGACCCATGAAATGTGATACGAATCGTATCGCCAGATACTAGGCGATACACACCACTAATCCGAGGTAAGCGGGCCGGCTGCTGCGTTGCTAACTCACCTCTGTCTGGGCGAGCGGCCGTGCTCTCTGGCTGCTTGCACACTTTGATTGACGGCACGAGAATGCGGAAGCTCGAAATCTATTGGCTGAAGCTGACCGGTGCTTTTTTGGATAACATGGGGGTCTATGAGACGAAGGCGGGGCTCATAAATAAATGTTTATATTGCTTTATGCTAATATTATATTGTAGCATCGAACCAGACTAACACATTTAAGCTCTGTTGAAAAATGATACATACGTTGGAAACGAACGGAAACTCCGGACACGAGCTTTAATGTCTATGTTAGCTTCTATCAATCATTATCATTGCTAATCATACATAGGTGCCATAGAGTTAGCTTAAGCAACCTCGCCACAAACAAGAGGGATACAACAAACAACATCCACTGCAACAGGGCGACTTACATTCTCTGGACGCACACTAACACTGAGACAACCCATATGCTGACAGCTCGAACTTGTCTTTGATGTCGGACTTCTCCGTGTGCCTTTTACTCTCCGACACGGAGCGGTGCTCAGCAGTCGTGAGCAGCGCCAACACTGCCTCTTAGTGGCTGGTGGTGCAAATAACATCTCCAGTCTTCAGAACACCCACCTTTCCACGTGTAGATCCAGATCATAAATGAGACAAGAGGAAGGGCGCGTGGTTTTTCCATTATCATAATTGTACTCAGTAACGTGAGGGGGCCCACATGTAGTGAAGTAAAATACTTGGGTCAAAATGTAATTGAGTAAAAGTAAAAATTATATATTTCAAAAACTGCTTAGAAAATTACAAATTACTCATAAAAAGTACTCAATTACAGTAACGTGAGTAAATGAAATTCATTACTTTCCACCCCTGCCTATGAGCGATTTAATCATATTCTCAATAACACTTTCAATCTCATATCTTACCTGGTCATAAACTTCTTTTTTGTCATGTCTTTATTTAAAAAATTCAAAACGAAAACAGACACACACACAAAATAGAAAAAGGAAGGAACATCCAAATGAGGAAACAAATACTGAAGAGACAACACAATCTGTCCTCTATATTTGCAAATCTGGTTTTACATCTTCAAAAGGGCAAAGTGGGATTTAATAAGCAGTAAAATATGGTGTTACGATCTCAGTGTAACTGTAGAAAGTTATTATAGCAGCAGCAAACTAATTCATCATACCTCGTCAATCCTCTGAGGAAATTTCCGTTCTCATATTGACCAATCCTATTTCTCGGTTGCGGCCACATTGTGGCGCTCCAGTTTCTTGCTCAGGGACCTGCAGTGGTGACAGGTCAGTTGCAGGATTCAAACTTGTGAACTCTTAATTCCAAGTCCTCTGCTCTAACATCTAGGCCACCTCAAGGTAAAATCATTTAAACCTCAAATAAGTACAGACAAGATGCGAAACTCAGCATCCTCAGCCACACATGGTGTGTCCTCATGGGAAAACTGCCTATAGCGTTCAGATGTAAACTACAGTCAATTACTTTGGTAAATTTAATCAGTCCCTGTGTCAGACATAGATTGGAGTGCAAAGGTGAACAGTTGTAAGCTGCATGTGAGTGACGAGTTTTTTTTTTCTTTTTTATCTGCAATAATTAAATTGCATAACTTGTATGTGCCAACACGTGTTAAACAGGTCTGTATACCAGCAGCTGGAGTGCAGCTGAGACTTTAAATGTAGTATATTTTACATTCGATTCAAGTTCACCTCAGAAGAAATCATATAGCTCACGTTTTTATTTTCAATGTGTGTACTCCCTTCAAAATTGCTCAATCATTGTAGAGCGATATGCTTTTATGGGTGGCTGTTAATTATGCTTATTAAGGTTGCAGTTCACCATGCTGTCATTTCTGCCTGTCATGAGTTAACCACTGTTTTCAAACTGCAACTTCTTTGCAACTAAAACCAATTAAGACCACTTTTTCATACACGTTTGAATATTGTTTTTGCTGATCTAAGTATTTATGACATTAAACCTGCAACAAGAGGGAGAAATAGTAGCATGATAAACTGCAATCTTCCTTGATTTCGGGGAAATTCACCTTTATCCGACACTAGAACTCCGACCCACAATAATAAATGGTCATCAATAAAAATATATTGCTCTTCAGTGATACATAAAAATGCGCTCGATATTATGTTAATCTTTTCGCTCTTTTTTTTTTTTTTTTTTTAAGTTGCCCAACCTGTTGTCGCAAATCCAAGAGTCCCCGCCCCTCTGGCCCATCCCGTACTCATAATTGAGTTTACTCACATTCAAAGGCGGGATCAAATTGCATGTCAGCCAATCAGCGGTGCCGTGAGCTGACGCAGCTGGCCGTGATTGGCTGTGAGTCAAGCCCATCAAAAGATTGCAGTCCGGTGGGTTTAAAAGCATTTCAGCAAGATCAGTTTTAATTCTTGCATGTTTTCCTCCAGACTGTCCTCTATCGTGAATATTATACATACATTTTCGGTGCGATTCCATTCAGGTGAGAATGCTTTATATGTTTATTCATAAAACATGTTAAACTGTCATTTGACATCTTTTATGTGACAGGGTTGGTTTGTTTTGGTGCTGCACCAAAACAAACCATGAGTTTGCACCAATGATGCAAACTTTTTTTTTTTTTTTCTTGTGCGTTAAGACTGTTTGTTTTTATCACATCCGTATTTTTTGGTTGACACTTATTTCTGAATCTTGCAGTAATATGTTCCGGGCAGCCTGGTCCTCTGAGGAGAGGCTGGACGGTAAAACCGTGGTGATCACCGGAGCCAACACCGGCATCGGGAAGGAGACAGCCATCGACCTGTCCAAGAGAGGTCTGTGTCTCCTGTCGGGGTGTTTATCTTTTTCTGCCTCGTCATGGTGGCTTGCACTCTGTGATGATGACTTCTGATGCTTACAGCCCAGCACTCCACTTAATACTATCAACTTCTTCTGAATTAACAGATATGAAACACAAAGTGAACCCAGAAAAATCCGAAGAACCACTTGAACTCTTGTTTGTCCCATCTGATCAGTTTTGTCATTTCTTTTAAGCCCTGGCTTCATACCAAGGAGACCTTGGTTCATGTAATCCCAGTTCAACACAATTAAAACCACCGAGAAGCCTGACTATCAGGACATTTTGGAGTAATGGGTAAAAATTAAAGTTACCTAACTTGTCCTGTTGAATTCTCTTGTCTAAATGCCACAATTGAAGTCCAGACAGAAGATAAAACTGTGTATTTGAGAGGAAGTGAATTTCTATTCCCCAAAATGTGAAGAGAAGAGGAAATGCGTGAGTAAGAGAAGATGTATGAGTAATCATTTCTTACAACACTTCTTTCATGATTTACAACTGTATAAAATGCCAACATATTTAACACTGTGAGACATTTACACTTGATTCTTGTGACGTCAATAATTAATTCTGACTTGCACAATCAGACATATTGGGCCACATCATTCCATTGCAAGTGGAAAGTGAAAAGGTTTTGAGGACAACAGAACTATTAAAATCTATTTACAGAAAAACATAAACAAATCCTGAGAAGTTGTGGTTCGGTAGTATTACCTTTTTTCACTGCAAAATTCATTCGCCTTGTGCATGAAAAAAATTCTGCTCTCCTAACTTGTGGGGCTCTTTACTCTCATTAACTAACCCTTTTCCATCACTGTTCTGCTAGAGTAAGTTTGGTAATCCTGCTTTACTGTCGACACATCATTTTGCAATCAGCTGCTTCCCCTTCCACACAACTGATGGTGTTTTAATGTGTTAATTCAGGTTCTATCTTTATGGTTTTTAGTTTCCTTAATTTAATCCTTGAAATCCTTAAATCCTTTCATTTTTGCTATAACCTGGCACATGCATATTTTCCTTTTGTGGATTAATGTTTTACTGTGCATTGTCCCTGATCAAATAAATGAACAAACTAAACTGAAATGCATTCAGATGTTGATTTTAATCCCATTAAGTTAATTTGTTCTGTTTTACCTTATTATGTAATCTTTAAAGTTGAAGCACAGAAGCACAGACTTTAAGCCCTCCACTACCCAGAGAAGGAACAAGCGGGTTAGAAAATGGATGAATAGGAGAATATCATTATCAGGTTATTTGTTGTCTAAAGTTTCTTACAGAATCTTTGTCTTTTGTCATTGTGCAGCATGCAGTAATGTACACATATTGTCATGAAGGGGTGCTGTTAGCCTACAGATCTGCACACTGCTGTCCTGAACATCTCCTGATTGAAGAGTAGAATGCTCTCTGCTTGTGTCTTCTTTGTCCCTCACACACCAGAACTCCAACTGTTTTTGTTAAATTCCTAGTTTGGTGAAATGTACTTGACAAAGATTGTCCATGCATTCATACACATAGCCAGTATGTATTAAAGCTTTACTGTTACAAATTACTGCTGTTGATCCATTTCGTTCAGGAGCCAGGGTCATCATAGCATGCCGGGACATGGAGAAAGCGAAGGCAGCTGTCAAGGAAACTATCGAGAGCTCTGGAAACGACAACGTCGTCTGCAAAAAGCTTGACCTGTCAGACACCAAGTCCATCAGGGAATTTGCTGAAGGCATCAATCAAGGTAAAATAATTTAAACCTCAAAGAAGTATAAACAGGGAATGAGTTGTACATTGTTTTTCTCTTTCTTCTACAGATGAGGCGAAACTCAACATCCTCATCAACAACGCCGGCGTGATGATGTGTCCTTATGGGAAAACCGCCGATGGCTTTGAGATGCAGATTGGCGTCAATCACTTTGGTCAGTAAAATCATCGTTAACAATTATTCTTTCAGTGTGTATATTCCCTTTAAAATGCTTAGTCATTGAAGAGCAATATGTTTTTTTTTATTGATGACTGTTAATTATTACAGGTTCTGACTCTGATAAAGCTAATTGAGTGAGATGAAGAATGCTATTTATCATGCTGCCTCTCCCTTTCTCTCTGTTTTCAAACTGCAGCTGCTCTGTGTATAAATTCAGTTATTCTCTCTTTTTGTAACATGTTTAAATATTATTTTACTGGTCTAAGTCTTTATGACAGTTTTTAAAGGTGCATTAAGGAGTTTGCACGTTTTATGCGAAACAGCGCTGCCGTGCAGGCCTTGGGTGTAATGTAGCTTAGTGAAAAACTCGTGCCTGTGGCTCGCTTGCACAGAAGAGGGGAGCTCCTTCCTCGCTCGTTTAGAAGCGCTCAAGTAAAAGTTAAGTTTCTTTTACCTGGTGGAGTCTGTGCTGGAGCTGTGGCAGTGCTGGAAGCCAGTCTTTTCTTACTTTCTGGAAGATCCTGCTCAGTTGTTGCTCACTAAGCATCTGGCGGAGTAATGCAAAATGAAACCTAACCAGCGGGAGCGCGCATTACATCATTCCTTTCAAATTCTCCCCAAAAAAATTCTGGTGCCGGACCGGCACTGCAACTTTCAAGTGACAATTTAGCGCTGTTACAGGTACTTGTAATGAATATGTCAGGGCACATTGTACACATCATTAAAAATGTGGAACATATTTATGGTGGAAAATAAGTATTTTTAAGGTTGTAAAACTCCTTAATGCACCTTTAAATACTATTTTACTGGTCAAAGTCTTTATGACATTTTTTTTGTAGTATTTTTCTGAGACGAGCGATAATACAGATTTGTGTCCGCACAATCTATTTTCTTCTAAGTTCTTGAACGTATAAATCTACTAAATTTACTCTTTTGTTGCCTTCTATGCTTAAGATGTGCGTATTTAAAGCTAGGGTAGATGATGTTGTCCAAAAGCATTTTTTGTCATACTGAGTGAAATGCTCCCTGCCCCCTGGGACAAGTCAATATATTATGTGGACGGAAAAAGGTGCGGCAAAAATCTGACCACTGTGGCGACCACAGGAGAGTAAAAACTCCGACCAATCCTAAGGCGCAGACTACTCTTAAGAAACCAATCAAATCCCTTCGCCGTTCTACCAGCCCCCAGCACGTACATTTCAAGCACTGGCCCTGGTTCAGTGCGCACGCGCCTTGCGTGAAAAATTGAACGAAGCGGAGCGGGCGCGCTGCGCTCCTGTGCGCGTTGTGTGCAGGCGGGCAGAAAGGTTAATCACATTTTTTTTTAATCATTTGAATCACTTTTTTTTTTTTTTTTTTTTTTTACTTTTAATGGCTTTGGGAAAATTTGCTTTTATGAAATGGTGTGATATATTTTGGATTTTCATTCATTTTTGGCTTTAATTGATAAAAAATTGAAATATTTTAGTTCATATGAAATTAGTATAAGTGATGTGAAGTTTTTATTTTGAATTATGAGAAAATTGCAAAGTATTTAATTATTACTATAAAATGCTTTCACCAGTCTCTTGACTGTTGTTTTCTGTACTTACTTTACTGTCCCATGTTAGTACAGCTATTTTGACAGATTGCAATACATTTAAAGTTCTCATTCAATATTTTTGAAGTGGAAGATTTGTGTATTTTTTCTCTTCCTTTATCCTACTCATCAGATAAAATAAGCTAAAATAAAGTTCTAAAAAAATAAGTTCTAAAAATAAGTTAAAATAAAACAAAAAAAATAAAATAAAATAAATTAAAATAAGTTCTTTCTTTTTTACCCATCATGAGATGCTTCTTACACGACATGTTTGGTAATGAGAAACCTTTTTGTCAGCCTTAAGTCAAGACTGAATACACTGACATTATTTTGCACTGAACACTGAAAGATTTCAGTTCTTGGTATTCTGCTTTAAATTTTGAGTCAATAGCCTCCAGTGGTATTATATGGCATCAGTCTTATGAAAATGCATTGTCCGATTGTTGACTGAGAGTCATATTTTCTTGTTCTTCAGGTCATTTTCTGCTCACGTACTTGCTGCTCGACCTGATTAAGAAGTCCACCCCGGCCCGGATCGTCACCGTGTCGTCGATTGGTCACACCTGGGGCTCCATCCACTTGGATGACATCAACAGCGAGAAGAACTACGACAAGAACAAGGCCTACTATCAGAGCAAGCTGGCCAACGTCCTCTTCACCCGCTCACTGGCTAAACGCCTGGAAGGTGTGGAAACAATTATTTAAATTTTTAGTTTGGCTCATGAAGAACACTGGTAAAACACATGCAGTCATGGGTTCATTTTCTGTTTCTGTGGTCGTCTTTCAGGCACCGGAGTGACGACCTATTCCCTCCATCCTGGCTTCGTTCAGACTGATTTGGGCCGCCACCTCAGCAGCCCTATGCGGTGCTTCATGAAGGTGGTCAGTCCTTTCATCAAAAACTCTGTGCAGGGAGCTCAGACAACAATTTACTGCGCTGTGGAGCCAAAGCTGGCCAATGAGACCGGTGGATACTACAGGTAAACTTCTTTTATTTATATATATGTGTGTATATATATATATATATATATATATATATATATATATGTTTTTTTTTTTAAATAGACTGGCGACCTGTTGCGGGGTTATCCTGCCCTCATCCATAAGTTGCCAGGACTACATTGAGTCATATAATATATGATGTTATCAAATTAGTACAAAACGTTGAATAAAAATATATGATGGGTCCATGCTCATTCTTGTGTTTGATTTGTGATTGTATGTTTGTTGCGTTTTAAATTTTCACATCTTGTTTGATCAAAAAAAGTTGTTGGGATTTAATGTAACCAACTAAGTGTTTTGAAGAAACTCAGCACTGTCGGCCTACTATGTGTGTGGATGTATAGATAAATGAAAAGCAGTTGTTGTCAAACTTCTGGCTTGCTGTAGCTCTGAGAGATAAGGTGGTGCTGCATCTTGTTTGGATAGATTTGAGCCTGTTTTAATGCTCCTCATTTGTACAGTGCAGTGAGTAAACGTGATCGATGACACTCATGTCACTTGTGAACGTGTTCATTGCTAATCAATATTATGAAGGAAAGATCAACATCTTCTCAATTTATTCAGGGTGGAAAAAGTTTGAGAAATACTGATTAAGATTATTTTAACAAATATCTCTCATGTCTATGTATTAGCAAACTGACAAATTTAAACTGATTTATTCTGATGTAGGTGGAGTGTTTAACAGATTAAGTGGTGCAGGTTAATCATGAACAGATTTTTCTCATCGTTCACAGTGACTGTGCTCCTACCAGCCCCTCCCGGAAAGCCAAAAGCGACGAGCTGGCGCAGAAGTTATGGGACCTGAGCTGCAATATGCTCTCCATCACATGGGATTAAGGCTGTAAAAACACTTATATTCTACTGAAATAATGCTAATTACACTAATTAATCTCACTCAGGCCGTCTGCCAGGGAGTAAGGTTGTACTGTCTGTACTTTGCATTTTACAAAGTAGCATTTTCTTAAATAAAGTTTATATTGTTTACTATATGACAATATCCAAAGAGTTTTGATGCAAGCCTTTTTAATATTTAATAAATGCAGTCTATTTAGAGAAGCATTTCTTGGGAGTGCGACTCAGCTCTTGTTCCCACGTGACAGTTTTCTCTGCCTGTCTTTTCTGGAAATAAACATGTTCATAAAATCTGTCTTATTTGTTTTTTGTCTGTTTGAAGTTTCCTGTTTTCACCCGTTGATTCGATGGGGGGGGCGGTTAAAAAGTTACTTAACAGGAAGAGAGCAGTATGTTCAAAAAGCTCTGGACCTCTGCAGAAAAACTTGACATTTCTCGTGGTGTCCCCCAGGACCCCGTTTTAGGACCTGAACTGTTCATCGTCTGTATTAATGACATATGTTATGTATCTCAATTAACTTGCATTTGTTGCTGTTGACGCCAACATATCCTACAGTAGTGACAATCATAATGAACTCATGAATATGGTTAATGAGGAATTAAGTAAACGTAAAAAATGGAAGGACAATAATAAATTATTTTGTTTAAATAAGATGAAAGCAGTGATGTTTGGAAATTCCACAATAAATTCAGAAACAGATGATGTTCGGTGGTGAATAAATAAAAAATGTAAATAAGAAAATATTTTACAGAGAGTACATTATCATGGAAATCCCACGTCAGACAGATACATAAAAATAAAAATGATCAAAATCTTATCAATGATAAAGTTAAAAAAAAACTGAACATTGGGTTGGTTTGTTGCTGGGGGGGCTGTGTGTGGGTCTTCCTGTCTTGGCTGGCCTGGGGGCCTCCCCACCTTGATGTGGGGCTTCCCCTGGTCTGGCCGGGTGGGGGTTCGAGTGCCGGAACCCCAGCAGTCCTGACCTATGACTTCTGGTGTGGGTGACCCCACTGGTGGTGTTTCCCATGATGCTCAGTGCCATGTCTCTAAAGAACAAAATGGAAGTGTGTGTGTGTGTGTGTGTGTGTGTGTGTGTGTGTGTGTGTGTGTGTGTGTGTGTGTGTGTGTGTGTGTGTGTGTGTGTGTGTGTGTTTGTCTAACCTTGATTGAAGGTGTGGCTTTGTTTTTATACTGATTTTACTGTTTAGCACTAAGTGTTGTTTTTTCTGAATATGAAAAGTGCTAAATATTTATAAATAAAGTTTGATTTGATTTGCCACTTTTTTTTGTTTTATTTCTTGTTTTCTGTCAAAAGCATTTGTATATTGATTTAGTTCTGTACAGGAACGTTGTATTAGAAATACTACAGTTTTTATTTGCTCGAAATAAATTAATGAATTAGTGAATTAACTGATGGAGGTTACTTCAGACAACAAATTTTGAACATTGAACATCGCCCTCTTGTGGACAAGATATGTAACTCAGCTTGCCTGCTCCTCTGGTTGTGTCCTTCATGGACTGGTGTTGAGAGGCAGTGGAGGTCAGAGAGACATCTATACCTCTTACACGTGATGTTGTCGTTGAGCGATTTAATCATATTCTCAATAACACTTTCAATCTCATCTTACCCGGTCATAAACTTTATTTTTTGCATGTCTTTATTTCAAAAATTCAAATTGAAAACAGACAAAAAAAAAAATAGAAAAAGAAAGGAACCTTCAAAATGAGTACCTAAATACTGAAGAGACAACACAATCTGTCCTCTGTATTTGCAAATCTGGTTTTACATGTTCAAAAGGGCGAAATAGGATTTAATAAGCAGTAAAATATGGTGTTACGATCTCAGAGTAACTGGAAAGTTATTATAGCAGCAGCAAACTAACTCATCAATCCTCTGAGGGAATTTCCGTTCCCATAATAACCAATCCTATTTCTCGGTTGCGGCCACATCGTGGCGCTCCAGTTTCTTGCTCAGGGACCTGCAGTGGTGACACGTCAGTTGCGGGATTCGAACTTGTGAACTCCTACTTCTAAATCCTCTGCTCTAACATCTAGGCCACCTCTGCCCCCAAAATTAAAATGAATGCATCCAAGAAAAGAAGACAGTCACTCAGATTGTTACTCATTTGCCTTTCATTTATACTGAATGACAGAAAATGGTCAAATGATCTTGAACGTGCAGTATTCCTTTTCAACATATTTTATTGAGATTCCGCTTTTTCATCTTGATACTATGCTCCACTTGCAGTGACAGGAATTCTCCCAGTGTTATCGTACGATAACACATCTGCAGTTATTGTTACATCTTGTGATCAAAAGACTAGATTGTAAAATAGATGCTGTGAAGTCGTGATTGTAGTTCAGGGTTATGTTTTTTGTCTATCTCTCCCTTATCAGTTTGCCAGTAATGTTTTAATCATGTCATCAAATAATTTTTTTTTCCAAAGGATGTCAAGTGAAAATGTGACAGGATTGGTTTTAAACTGTTGACATACTTTCAAGGACCTGGCCTCCACACTGTCATATAATTCACTTCCTCTACTTACCCATTTCCAAGAAGCCATAAATGCGTACACTGGAGTAATTCATCTCCATGGACACGTGCACAATCTGTCATAAATTTTTAGTAAAGAAAATAAGTGGGCTATAAGAATCAGTTGCAGGTCCTGCAGTGACACCATCACTGACGGAATCTGAAAGCAGGATGGAGGTAAGGAAACGCTGCTGCTTTCCTCAACTGTCACGGATCTAATTACACTACTTTTCTTTAGCCTTATTTCTGCTCTGCTGCAGCCTATACATGGATGATTATCATGACTGTGAAGACGCAGAGAGTATTTTTGATTTTTTACTGTTTTCCTCAGTGACGTTCTGTCATGATGGAAGAAGCTGAAGATGGTATTGCTGTGGTGGGAATTGGATGTAACTTTCCAGGAGGTAAGCAGAACTCCAAGCTAACAGGAAATCAGAGGAAAACCGTGTACAGTGATACCTGGAGTCAAACTTCATATAACTTCAACATTCTTGATGTGAAGTAGGAGCTCTAACCGTGCTACCACCATACTGGCCCTAATTTATATTGGAAAAAAAAAAAACATATTGAATATCATTGACAACTAAATTGTTTTGTCAGTCATATCTACAGTCACAACATATTAACAGAAAAAAAATAAACTCTAAAAGGAGATCATTGTGATCTCAAATTCAAAAAAATAAAGAAAATATTCAAACATTTTGAGATACTGTATTTTATATTGCAGTAAAATGAATAAGAGATCAACTGTAAAGATTTGAAATATTTAGATTGTGCTCTGATAACTCTAAAACATGAGTAAGTTTTGCTTTCTAAATCAGTTTATTGGAAAGAATTTTTTTTTCTGTGTGGTTGTTTATTGAATGAGCACAACAGGTGGATGCATGGAATTACAGAGGAATATCTCTGTTTCTGTGAGCCTGTGTAATGTATATCAAGGAAAATGTATAATTTTCATTTGGAACATATCTGAAAGTCGGCATTTTAACAGTGTGCTCATTTGAGAAAGGATTGATGAGATTAAATCTTTGCTCAATCTTATGAATCATTGATTCAAGTCAAAGACATTTCAACAGGAAAAGTGAAATCCACTTTTTACATGTGGGCCCATGGGCAAGGCTGCATGACCCTTCATGAATCTTCAGAAAGGGTCAAAAGACAAGGACAAAATCTCTCTGGTACCACTGAGTCTGAATAATGAATAATGTCCTTCTTTCTCAATGGATAATCATGTTTAAATTTTGTTCAATCTAAATCATGCTCTTTTGCAGGGGAGGGGCTTGACAACTTCTGGAAGGTTCTACTGGAGGGGAAAAACTGCGCTGTGCAAATTCCCAAAGAGAGGTTTGACGTATCCAGCTGGTATGACCCAGATGACAACAAGGCAGGAAAATCCCGCACAGCCAAGGCTGCCCTCATTGATGGGTACGTCGTTAAACTCTAACAGGAAACAGATTCAGATAGCCATAATTTTATATGTTTAACATAATATAGTTCATGTTCTCATTGGAGTTTTCAGAATTTTCTATCAATCATGAGAATATTTTTTAATAATTTCACCTGTAAAGTGTTTATCTCTTTTCAGTAACTTTAAATTGCATATAAAATGTATGCGTACAAGTCGCGTGTCTCAGACAAACAGAAAGGAGCATGTTTTATCTTACTCAGTGAACAGAGTGAACTGAATGAAAACAAATAGATAAAAAAAACTTTAAAAAAAATGATTTCAATTCGTTACTTTACTCAGTAATAATTTATGGATTTATGAGAAGTGAAGTTATAGCCGGCCATTAACGGCGATCACATGCTGCCCCAGACAGCAAGCAGTTATTGAAACTATATTGAATCAATGTTATTTTTTCAACTATAAGTCATTGAATCAATGTAGAAATCTGATGTTGATTCAACACCAGATTTCAACGTTGAAACAACATTGAAATTCTGACCAAAGACCAATGGTATTTCTATGGTATTTCAACCATCAGGAACATTGAAACAACGTTGACATTTCTACTCAACGATAAATCAGTGTGGTTTCAATTAATTTTAAATGGTAAAAGTGCTACCTTATCTACAGCCAGGATGTGGAAAGGTAATGAAAACATTTTACCGTATAGTTAAATGATTACAGCAGATAACTTTAAAATACAAAAGAAGTTTTATCCCAATCTATGCTAATTGAATTTTTTAACAAAACAAACGAACGAAAAAGGAACAACTTCAGGTGTATGTGTGCATGCGTGTACGTGCGTGTGCGTGCGTATGAGCGTGTGTGTGTGTGTGTGTGTGTGTGTGTGTGTGTGTGTTGGGGGGACAATCTTGGTAAAGACTTGGTATTTTAAGCTATAAATCATATTTGATGACTTTTAAAATTGTTACACACAATTTTGAATGGCCTTGACAGACTTCAAATGAGCCATTTTAATTGCGATTAATCGCAATTAACTCCAGGATTGGCATGTGATTAATCGCGATTAAGAAATTTAATCGTTGCCCAGCTCTAAGTGAAGTTGAGAAATGCACACATTAAACTGTAAGTAAGCATTTGTACAATTACATGCTTGAAACAAATCAATGAAAAAGATATTAATTACAACAATATTAATATTTGCAATGAGTTACTTCAACCTCTGCTTTGCAAATAGTGAATTTCATGGTGAAGTTCAAAAATCCACAGCTCAAAATGTCAATATAATGTTTTCTGAACATTTGCAGGTACAATGAGTTCGACCACAGGTTTTTTGGTATCACTGACAGTGAAGTGCAACAAATGGATCCGCAACAAAAACAGCTCCTGCAGTGTGTATACCGGGCTTTAGAGAATGCAGGCATTCCTATGGAGAAGGCCAGCGGAACAAGGACAGGAGTGTTTTTTGGTGAGACAATGACATGAAGTTCTCAGACAACAATGAAATTAATTTGGATTATATGTAGAGTCAAAAATGATCTATTGTTTTCTGTTGTAGGCATAATGAACAGAGATTATGAAACAAACGCAGCACAGGTACATCCGAGTGTGATCAACCACTGGACAGGCACAGGGCTCGCTATGAGCATTGCAGCAAACAGAGTCTCCTACATCTTCAACTTTACTGGACCCTCGCTGTCCATAGACTGTGCCTGTTCGTCATCTCTTGTTGCGCTGCATCTTGCCTGCCAATCCATTAAACTCGGTCAGTATATCGTCTGACGCAACTCAGACATGAAGTGAAAGTCACTCCAGCAGCATAGTAGATTATTGACAGCATGGCATCAAACATTATTGAGGAAAAGGATTCTTCTCTCTCTTCAGGTGACTCTGAGATGGCTGTATGTGGAGGAGTCAGCTGCATTATTGATCCAAGACTATTTGTTGCACTCAGCAAGGCCAGGATGATCTCCCCTGATGGCACCAGCAAACCTTTCTCCAGAGGAGCAGATGGCTACGGCAGAGGGGAGGGCTGTGGGGTTGTTCTCCTGAAGCCCCTTAAAAAGGTGTGAATGTGGAAAAAACTAAACGAGTAACTGTTGTTATGTTACTTTCAGCTTAATTTTTGCCATGTGATTTCTTCCCAGGCTCTCCAAGACCGTGATAATATCTGGGGTGTCATCAGAAAAACAGCAGTAAACCAAGATGGACACTCTGTCACTCCAATCACCAAGCCCTCCATGACACAACAAGAGGAGCTGCTCAGAAGGGTCTATTCAGTTTCCGACCTGGAAAATGTCCAGTACATAGAAGCACATGGGACAGGAACTCCAGCTGGAGACCCAACAGAGGCAGGGAGCATTTCAAATGTCATTGCTAAAGCCAGACCTCCTGGTTCAAAGCCACTGTGGATTGGCTCTGTGAAGAGCAACATTGGACACACTGAATCTGCAGCTGGAGTGGCCGGACTCATCAAGGTTCTCCTGATGATGAAGCATAAGACCATTGTTCCCTCAGTTTTCTACTCTGATGACAGTTCCAGTGTAGATGCCAAATCGTTGAACATCAAAATTCCCCAAAAAACAGAAAAGTGGAAAACAAGTAGAGTAAGAACTGCTGGAGTAAACAACTTTGGCTTTGGAGGGACAAATGCACACGCCATTGTCACACAGCACATGCAACCATGTGCTGAGCAAAAAATTGATGAAAGGCAAGTGAACTATTTTGTCACATCAGCCAATTCATTGAAATCCCTTTCTATGACTATGGAAGACACCATCAAACAGCTGGAGGCAGATGAGGAAGTTCACCTGCAGCCATTGTGTTACACATCAGCCTGCAGGAGAAGCCACCAAAAGCATAAATTCAGAAAAGTCATTGAGGCATCGTGTATTACTGACCTTAAAGAGAAACTGAGAGCTTCTGTTGGAAAAAATGTCACCCCAGCCTCCTTGGATTCGAAGTTGGTTTTTGTCTTCTGTGGTAATGGTCTCACTTACCATGGTATGTGCAAGCAGCTCCTGGAAAAAGAGCCTGTGTTCAGAGAAAAGATTGCTGAGATTTCGCTGTGTTTCCAAAGTCTGGGCAGTCTTAACATTCTGAAGACACTCGAGAGTGAGACTGAGAGTAGTGACTTCAACAGTCCAGATGTTATTCAGCCTCTTCTCTTTGCCATCCAGGTGGGGATTTCCACCTTACTGAAGCACTGGGGGGTGAAGCCTGATGCAGTCCTTGGGCACTCTGTTGGTGAAGTTGCAGCTGCTCACTGTTCTGGCCTCTTGTCTCTTGAAGATGCAGTGAAAGTCATATATTTCCGGAGCACTCTCCAGAGGAAAGTCACAGGAGGGACGATGCTTGTGGTCAGCAACATGCCTGTTTCAGAGGTATCATCTTTTCTTCCTCCCTACGCTGGTAAAGTTTGTGTCGCTGCTTTCAACAGTCCTCAGTCTTGCACCCTTTCTGGTGATGCAAGTGCAATTGAGAACGTCCAGAAGGAGCTCAGTAACTCAGCTATCGGTTCAAATCTGTTCCTCCGCCTGCTTGATGTTCCCACTGCCTACCACAGCCACATAATGGACCCGATCCTATCAGATATTCAAAAAGCAATTGGCTCCTTGCATATGAATGAGCTTAACGCAGAGTTGTTTTCAACAGTAACAGGCAAGGAAGTTCAGCAGGGAGATTTCTGCACAGGCAAGTACTGGGCCCGAAACATTCGTAAGCCAGTGGCTTTTGAGCAGGCAGTGAGATCAGTAGCTAAAGATAAGAGGAGCGTGGTCTTTGTAGAGATAGGGCCAAGAAGGGCACTGCAAAGAAACATCGTGGAAACTCTGGGAAATGGCACAGCTGTTCTTGCCTCTGTGATGCCAAAGAAAGATCATGAATCAGTCAGGTCTGTTGTTTCTCAGCTTTTTCAACTCGGTGCTCCAGTAGACTGGAACACTTTCTACAGGGGCTATGAGACGATGCCACTGTCTTTCCCACGATACCAGTTTGATTGTTCACACAGAGATGTTATCATTGGAGCAGCACAGACAAATACACAAAGTGACCACCCAGTGCTCCATCAGACAGGAAGTGGAAGCAACATTTTCACTTGTGATCTGAAGTCTGAATCCTCTTCCTACTTGACAGAGCACAAGCACAATGGGATACCCATCATCCCTGGTGCTTTCTATGCTGAGGTGGGTTTAGCTGCATTCATGGCAGCTGCAAAACCAAAAGTGCCCCTCAATTTCGTCCAGCTGAGTGTCAGTTTTCACAGCCCATTTGTGTTGAGTCACAAATCTCCTGAACTCAAAGTGCAACTTGAACAAAAAGATCAAGAAACCAGATTCACTGTACTTTCCCCTTCTGCTGTGTATGCATCAGGCACTGTCGTTTTGAATGAAGAGAGGCTGCTTGAGGAGTCATGCATTTCACTGACCTCCATCCAGAAACGATGCACATCTGTTGTGAGCTTTAAGGAGTTGTATGGTTATCTCTCTCAGGCGGGCTTCCAATATGGGGATGTATTCCAAAATAAAGCAGACATACATTATGGGGAAGAACTGAAGGAGGCTTTTGCACCCATCTCAGTCCCTGAGGAACTGATGTCTCAATTCTATGATTACTACATTCATCCCGTTGTGTTGGATTATCTGATGCAGCTTCTTCCAGTTACAGTTGAACACATCTTTGCTGGTAGACCAGGATTTCCTGCCAAAATAGGAAGTCTGAAGGTGTTTGAACCCTTGCAAAAGGAGATGATTGTTTATTTGCGAGCCACTGATGTGGGCACTGATCACTTTGAGGTCTGTGGTTGCTTTGCAGACAGGGAGGGGAGAGTGTTGGTTGAGGTTAAGCATGTGATGATCAAATACCTTGGTAGCCACTCTCATGTTGTTGAGGAGTACTTCTACCACAATGTCTACAGTGTAATCGATGGTTTCAGTCCTGCTCCTCCTCCAAAGGCTCTGGTCTTCTGTGACCATATTGGGATTGCTCAAGGTTTGCAACAGCATCTCAATTCGAATTCCAGATATGTATCATTCACACATGCAGAACAAATCTTGAGCAGTGGGTTTCCTTCTCTGTTGGAAAATCTCAACATCACAGATATTGAGAACAAGTTTGATGAGGTCTTGTTTCTCTGGGGCAAAGAAAACCTCACCTCACATAGTGCCGATGTTGTTCTTCAGAACTTGACAAGCTGCTGTGAGGTTTTCCGCCAAATTGTTCTTCAGTTGAAACAAATCCATTTCCCAAACTCAATTAGGGCAGTAACGTATTGCTCATCTGACATCACCGCAGACCACATAAATCCAGGTTTTGCTCTGGTTGGGATGACAAGATCTTTCGCTGCGGAGATACCAGAGCTTTCTTTTCAGCTCATTGATATAAGCACTGTCTCTGCCAAGGACATCGAGGCACTGTCTGAGGTCCTCAGGTCATATCCTTGCAGCAGCTACCCAGAGTTAGTGGTAAAAGATGGGCAGATATTGAAGCCTTCTGTTGTCCGTACCCCTCCAGAAACTACTGACAGTTCAGAGGGCCATTACAACTCTTCAATGCCTGAAACATGTGTCTTTCAAACAAATGATGCATGCAATATGACTCAACTCAGTGCCATTCGCTTTGAACTGGATGCCAAGGAAATGAGTGAGACATCAGTGGAAATCCAACCAAGGAAACTGTGTGTCCATACATCTGATTATTTCCCTGTCAGTGCCTCACATCTAAAATTTGGTCAGACATTGTACTGGAACAAGCATTCATCTCAGAAACACAAGCTGCTTGCTCTTGACTTCAGTGGGACTGTTACGGCAGTGGGAAAAGATGTGAGGAAACTGAAAGTAGGAGACCGTGTTGCTGTATGTTATCCTGTGGTGGCTACTAGTAAGGTGAGAGTCCCACAAGATGTTTGTTACCGCACCAAAAGGTTCCCGTATCTTGAAAAAACACCAAATGTTTCTCACTTTGTCCTCACATGGGAGATTGTTCATCGAGCATTGCCAAGAGCCAAACATAATGTAGGGATCCTTTGCTCAGTGCGTAATTCTGCTCTGGTGAAGGTTTTGACATGTGCTTGTATCAAATCTGGCTGGAATGTAACAGTTAGCACACCGTGCAATGACTCTTTTTTCGATGTCAGGCACATGGAGCAAATGGAGGCATGCATCATCTTGCCTCCGTTGGATGAATCCCTGACTGCTAAAGTTTCGACATTTCCATGCATTCAACATGTTGTGATCGTTTGTGAATGTCCAACGGAGGGTGTGAAAACTCAGGAAGTGATTGAAAGCTTTAAGGACAGTGTTCATGTACAGACAATCCAGGTATCAGTTATCTTGCAAAAGGGATACCTGAGAGCACACAAGCCACACATTCAACACTGGTTGAGGTCCCTGAATTTCGACAGGAAGTTTGCACTTCGAAACTATACTTTTCAGTGTGAAATGTCTGGAAGCAGATGCCTTGATTCAGAGAAACCACAGTCATACTTTAGCGCAAAGAAACTGGCTGTAGTGACTCTAGGAAAGGCTGATGACCGGAAGCTGTCTGCCATTCCACTGTTGCCAACAAACACACTGTTTTTTCGAAAGAGAGCCGTGTATATAGTCTCAGGTGGTCTTTCAGGTCTGGGATTTGAAACTGTCAAGTTCATTTCTCAAAGAGGCGGTGAGTACATAGTAATACTCTCAAGGAGCAAACCAAAACCTGATGTACAGCAAGAGATACTCAACGTGGAGAAACGGTGTGGCAACAGCATCACCAGCATGGAGTGTGACATATCTGTTTCTGAGCATGTGCACAAGGTTATTTCTGCCATCAACCTTAAGTTTCCCGGTTGTCCGATTAGGGGGGTGTTTCACAGTGCAGTTGTCTTGCGTGATGGGCTGATTGAAACTCTTGACAGATCTCTGTACGAGGAGGTTTTTAGACCCAAAGTCAATGGTGTCCTGAATCTGCATCATGCAACGCAGAAGTGCGAGTTGGACTATTTTGTGTGCTACTCCTCCATCTCTGCTTTTCTGGGAAATGCATCCCAAACAAACTATGCAGCAGCCAATACTTTTTTAGACCTGTTTTGTCAGTACAGGCGCAAGCTTGGGCTGCCTGGACAGTCTATCAACTGGGGTGCCATGAACCTTGGCTTGCTTTTGAACAAAGAACATTTCCAGCGATTTCTGGAGGCAAAAGGCATAATGGTTTTAGATGTGGCTGAGGTTCATACAAGCTTGGAGCAATGTCTTGTGCTCAACCGACCCCAACAAGCTGTGTGCAGGTTTCATTTCAGGAACATCCGCAACAACATCCTCTCTCAAAATAGAGCCCTGAAAATGCGTCTGTCAGCATTAGTTGAGGAGGTTCTCCAAAAATCGGAAGAGATGGAGTGGGAAGATAAAAAAACTGATGGTGTCTCACCAAAACTCTATGTGATCTCTCTGCTAAGTGAGACCATAGGCCTGGAGCAGGGTGAGCTGGGAGATGACACAAATCTGTCCTCCTTGGGCATTGACTCCATGCAGGCCATGACTCTGCAAAATCTGATCTTTCAGGAGAGAGGTGTGAATGTGCCTTTGGTGAAACTGTTGGATCCTGATGCCACAATATCAACAGTGATCACCATACTGAGTGAAGCAGCTCAGGGTGTGCATGACAGTGAAATGGAAGTTTCCTCCAGCTGAAGACAGAAACGATCTCTCCACCAGATAATAAACTCACACACAGAAGCAATATAGAATCAGTCATCAGAGCATCATGATCCTGAATTGTTGAAAAATATGATGAGCACTGTACAGAAGAATTCTTAATGCCATTGACTGTTGATACTTTTCATTTGCACAATGTGCGTATGTATTTTATTTCATAGTTCTCTTAAATTGAACATTCATTCATTCATTCATTCATTCATTCATTCATTTTCTGCCGCTGCTCCCTTTCGGGGTCGCGGGTGGCTGGAGCCGATCCCAGCTGCTGTGGGAGAAGGCGGGGTACACGGGGTAAATTGAACAGCATGTTATTATTTTATTTTGTGCATGTTTTGGATATCTGGAATTGCTTTCTGTCTTGTCACAGTTTTACTTGCTCTGTTTTATGAATATGATAATCATGAAACCAAAAGGAAAATTACATTGTAACAGACATGTTTAGATGGTTTTGACGATATTTTTTGTCAACTGTCCAGTTTTGGTTTTTGTTGTCTTATTGTTTATTTGATCAAATTCTAATAAATACTGTGACATCGTCTGTCTGTCACAGAGTCCACTCCATGCTGATATTCAGGCCAGCTTTTGTTTTATCTTTCAGCATCCTGAAATATCATCATAATGTATTATGCAGAATGACAGTTACGTAAATATATTCATTTTGTTTTGTCTTTCACATGATAAATGTGAGAGCCACAGCAGTGTCTGTGTGGAACAGTGGACACCCCCATATTTTATTTATATTTTGTTGTTTCAATTTCTGTATACTTACATTGTTAAATTGTGATGTTTAGTTAATCCACCTTGTTGAGGGTACTACAAGGAAACAGGTTGTGTGGATTACTGAGCGGGTTCAAGTGAACAGGCACTTTTGGGGGCAGCTAAGGCACCAGCAGGGGTCCTTGGGATGCACATTGCTCAGGGTAGTACTAGTGTGAATGCATGGCAGTGCTAAAGTGTGCGCCTGTGCTCTTTTACAGACGTGATTAAAGAAGTAACTTTTCAAACCCATGCACGCCTAGACAAGTTTCAACATGTCTGCTCAGGTGTGTCACATAAATCCACACACAAAAGTGAAATCAACAGCTTTTAATGTGATTCATAACATCACCAACATATCAAATTCTATTCTCATTTTCCATCCTCTAATGTCAGATGTACACTGCCACATTCACCAAGCACTCCAAACAACAATCCAAATGTAAATACTGCAGGCTCTTACCATTACTTAGGCAATAAGTCGGATTATTAACTTTATGATGATAATGTAAACAAAACATCGGTAACACTTTACTTGAAGCCCCCCTGTTAAAACATAAGTACATTTATAAAGCATTTTAATGCCATTATAACACGTGTAGCTATTGTTATAAACATTGATAGATGATCACAATGTCAGGACCAAACCCTAACCCTAACCCTAAACCCTAACCCTAATCCTCTTTCCATCCCATTACAGGATTGTATTAAGAAAGATCGAGACTTGTTATCCACTCTGTCTATCCCTCAGACACGTCCACCTATTATGGAAACCCAAAAAAAAGCTCTTAGAAACCTGAGTAGAAGAAGGGATATTATCATTAAACCCGCAGACAAAGGAGGTCAGGTAGTTTTACAGGATCGACACGATTACTTAGTAGAAGCAGAGAGACAGCTACACAATCTTAAATATTATATTCCTCTTCAGGTTCCTTTGCAGCCGGTAACCAAAGGTCTGATTAAACCGATTATTCAATCCTTGGAGTTCAAAAAGTGTATCTCTTTTAAACAAATGCAATTTCTGTTAGGTCCGGACCCCCCACATCCTCGATATTTCTATCTCCTTCCTAAAATCCATAAACCATCCAGTTCTTGGACTATTCCACATAGAATCCCATCGGGTCGACCCACTGTAAGTGATTGTGGATCCGAAACTTATAGAGTTGCTGAATTAATTGATTTCTATATCAACCCGCTTTCTAAGAAACACCCTAGTTACATTAAGGATACTTATCAATTTGTTTCAAAACTTCAACAGTTGATTGTTCCAGAGGATGTGTTTTTGTTTTCTATTGACATAGAATCACTTTATACAAACATTGATACACAATTGGGTTTACAGGCGGTTAGAAAAGTCTTCTTTGAAAGTCCAGATCCCAATCGTCCTGATGGTGAAATATGTCAGTTACTTCATCTTACTCTAACGAGAAATGACTTTATCTTCAACGACAAATGGTATTTGCAGGTATGTGGGTGCGCTATGGGCCGTAAATATGCACCGGCCCACGCGGATATCTATATGGCGGAATGGGAACGTACGATAAAGAAATGTAAGGTGCGGCCCCTCTTATATTTGCATTATTTGGACGACATTTTTGGAATATGGAATGACTCCACTGAGTTGTTTGAGCAGTTTCTTGAAGTTCTTAACACTCATCATCCAAATATAAAAATAAAACATAATAGACAAAAATATAAGATTGAGTTTCTCGATACCACTGTTTTTTTTTCATAATTACAAAACCAATACAAAACAGTTGGCTACGAAAGTGTACTTCAAGGAAACAGACAAACACATCCATCCATCCATCCATCCATTTTCTACCGCTTATCCGGGGCCGGGTCGCGGGGGCAGCAGTCTCAGCAGGGATGCCCAGACTTCCCTGTCCCCAGACACTTCCTCCAGCTCCTCTGGGAGGATCCCAAGGCGTTCCCAGGCCAGCCGAGAGACATAGTCTCTCCAGCGTGTCCTGGGTCTTCCCCGGGGTCTCCTCCCAGTCAAACACACATTACTCCATAAATCCAGTTATCATCCAAAACACACTTTTAGGGGTATCATTAAATCCCAACTGATAAGATTTCATAGAATCTGCACTTACCACACAGATATTGAGGAGGCGACAGGCATCCTGTTCAGAGCGCTCAGACTCAGAGGATATTCTAAACAATTTCTGAGAGGTATCAAAATGGAGGTGAAGAATAACCCTCCGAGTGTCTCCACAGCTCCCCGCGCCGGAGAGAGCCCCCTGCTGATCCCATTTATCACTACTTTCAACCAACAACTTCATGTTTTTAATAGAAATCTTCGAATCAATTTTCATCAATTGCTGGAGTCATGTCCACCTCTTCAAAGATTTAAAATGATCACTGCGTATCGGAGGAACAGGAACCTTCAGGACATTCTAGTTTTTTCTCAATTTAAAGCTTTGAGTAGGAAGAGATCTCCTACCCACATTCGAACAGCTCCTTCATGCCTGTTTAACAGTTACTCGAGTGAGGGAGCTCCCACCAAAACTTCTTGGCAATTACAAGAAAGGAATTTGATTTATGCCATAGAATGTGGCCATTGCAACCCCCCCCCCCCCTTCGAATCCTACCTTATTTCCACCTTGTATTTTACTTTATTGATTTTCTGATCCTTATATAAATCCTCTCCTTTTCCTCAGCCTAAATTCTTCCCCCCCCCTTCCCCCCCCTTTTTTTCCCCTTCTACATTAATTAATCTTTGTGATCCTACCCCCTTCCCCTCCTTAACCCTGAACCTAACCCCTCCTTTTTTTTCCCCCTTTTCTCCCCCCCCCCCCTTTTTTTCCCTTCCCCCCCTTCCCCCCTTTATTTCCCTCTCTTTTTTCTTCTGTCTAATCCCCAGCCTTGTAACTGTGAAGGTGGTCTGATAATATCCATGGGCTTGTTTGGACGAATCTTTCTTAAAATACTTTATCCGAATACAATCTCATACAGAAACCCACTTTGGGTTCCCCCACAGTAGGACTCCTTCTTTTGAAGATTTACTTTTAATAAATTTTCAATCTTCTGTTTTTTTGTACTTCACAGAGTGTTTCTCTATCAAATATTTTTATCTCGCTTCCCTTCTCATCCATTCTCTTTTGGATTTCAAAAAGTTATCAGACTGCACAGAAAATCATTGGGATTTTGACGAAATGATCGCTGTTGCTACAAGGAAGGATACTGTTGCCCATGCTTTTCTCTTTTATGTTTTCACGCCTAAC
The DNA here is from genome assembly GCF_902148845.1 of Salarias fasciatus. Lineage (NCBI taxonomy): Eukaryota > Metazoa > Chordata > Actinopteri > Blenniiformes > Blenniidae > Salarias > Salarias fasciatus. The sequence goes on along the minus strand of NC_043753.1, from coordinate 19,458,771 downwards.
CCTAATGCTATGCTGTATAGTGCTGTATAGTGAGTTATAAAGCATTGTGATCATGTATGAGTGTTTATAACTACTTATAATGTGTTACACCGGCGTGCTTAAAGTAAAGTGTTACCAAAATCAAAAATACTCTCTGCGTCTTCACAGTCATGATAATCATCCAGGTAATCGTAGGCTGAAGCAGAGCAGAAATAAGGGTCAGGAAAAGTAATGTAATTAGAACAGTATCAGTTGACTAAAGCAGAAGCGCTTCCTATAAGCTGCTTTATCGAATTGGGACGGTCATAAAGTAAAGCTCAAGGTTGTGTTTTTGTCAGTGGTGTGATCTCTTAAACCCTAATAAGTTGTAATAAGGAACTTGATTTAAAAGATGACCTACATTTGCTTTCTACAGCTTTTTGTTAAACACTGTTGTTAAAACATAAATCACACCCTCAGTAATTAGGTTATATGTCAGAAAATTCGCAACAACTGCAAGCATTACAAGCAAGGATCAATGTATTTATAGGATTACAGTATATTCACACATACCTACAATATTCACAAAAATTCCGAACAAAACAAAGGGAAAAGTTGTTTATGGTCGGTGTCAAGAACAGATTCAAAATAAATATACCAGATATTTTTTTGTGATCAAAAGAAGATGTCTTCGTAGATTAGTAGTGGCTGCAACAAAGTTTTTTTTTTATCTTGGAAAAATAAAGGAATTTGAATGCACGTCTTGTGAGCAGGTCTTTCCACAGCTGCCTTTGAATAACATGATCCTGTAATTAGTATCTTTAGTTGATGCCAGCTGCATGAAACAAGCCTTCTCATTGTCCTCTTCTGTTTTCTGAGCTGGCTCACACTTTATAAAGGGCTGTGAAGATACAGCAGCACGAGATGTAACCAGCACAGAGTGTTATACTTCATCATGGAGAGGCTTTACGCTTTGATTTGGCTTTTAAAGTGAAATTTCCAGGGGGAAAAAATCACTTCAGAAGAATCATGGAAGAGGCAGAGGAGGACATTGCAGTCATTAGGATTGGATGCTATTTTCCAGGAGGTATGGCTTAATTCTGATGTTGTTGCAAGGATACACCATGTTTTTTTGTGTTGTCTAAAGTGACGATGAACAACAGTTCTTGTGGTCCATTTTGAATTAGGTGAGGGGTTGGACAGTTTCTGAAAGCTTCTGCTGGAAGGAAAGAACTGTGCAGTCGATATTCCAGTTGAGAGGTTTGACACCGCTTTTTGGTTCGATGCTGATGAGAACAAACCGGGAAAGACACAGACAACCCAAGCAACTCTTACAGAGGGGTAAGTATTAAATCAGTACAGGAAGATTGAGAACAATTTTCTTCTCTTGAAAGATTTTAAGCAATGACAAATGCACTGTTTTCATTTTCGCGGGTTTGATGAGTTTGATTGCAAGTTTTTTGGTGTTTCTGAGGTGGAGGCTGACTACAAATTCCTTCTGCAGTGTTCATACACAGCATTGGAGGATGCTGGAATTGCTATGGAAACCATCAGCGGGAGCAGAACCGGCGTTTACATCGGTATCCACTTCACAATCAGCTTATGTTTCATTTCTAATCTTGTTCCTGAGTTCATCATACTGTTGCCTGCTACGCTTTAATTGTGATTGTGCTCCTTCCAGGTCTCATGAACAGAGATTACGAGATGCTCAGAAGTAACAGTCCGAGCACAATAACCCACTACAACAGCACCGGGTCAGCAATGAGTATTGCTGCCAACAGAATTTCCTTCACCTTCAATCTCACCGGCCCTTCTTTTGCCATCGACAGTGCTTGTTCTTCATCGTTGGTTGCTCTTCATGTAGCCTGTCAGGCTATAAAACAAGGTACGTAGTCCTGTTTGCCAAAAAAATTCAAGCATATTTAAATATTCCACATTGAATTTTTTTATTCCTTCAAATAGGTGACTGTGACATGGCTCTGTGTGGAGGAGTTAATTGCATCATCGAGCCAAGAGTTTTTGTTGCTCTCAGCAAGGCGAAGATGATCTCAGCTGACGGGACCAGCAAGCCTTTCTCTCGCACGGCAGATGGCTATGGCCGAGGAGAGGGCTGTGGAGTTGTGCTTCTCAAACTTCTGAAAAAAGTAAGTTTGATACTCATCGTTTTTCTGTGACTAATGAATCATATGGTGGAATACTAAGAAGCCTACTTCTTTACATATAGGCCAAAGAGCATGGCCACAAAATATGGGGAATCATCAGCAAAACGATCAACCGTCAACCAGGATGGACACTGTGCCACGCCGATCACCAAACCATCCATGGATCAACAAAAGGAGCTGCTGAGACAAATCTACTCAGACTCTGACATTGCGAATGTCCAGTACATTGAAGCGCACGGGACAGGAACTCCAGTTGGGGACCTGACAGAGATGAGAAGCATTTCAAATGCCATCGCCAAAAACAGATCTTCTGATTCAGAGACACTCCTGATTGGGTCTGTAAAGGGCAACATCGGACACACGGAATCTGCAGCTGGAGTGGCCGGACTCATTAAGGTACTTCTAATGATGAAGCATGAGACTATTGTTCCCTCAGTTTTCTCCTCAGAAAACAGCACAAGTATAGATATTAAATCTCTACATCTAAATAGTCCAGTTAAAGTTCAAAGGTGGGAGACAAATGTGTTACAGGGAAGGATGGCAGGGATCAACAGCTTTGGGTTTGGTGGTACAAATGCACATGTGATTTTAAGAGAGTGTAATCACACCACACTTACCACTCAGACACAAATACATTGTCCAAATGTTTTTGTATTATCTGCAGCCAAAGAAAGATCACTAATCCTTACCATGACTGACACTCAACAAAGACTCAGGAGTGATCAAAGAGTTGACACACAGGCACTGTGCTACACCTCAGCCTGTGGAAGAAGTCATTACAAACACAAATATAGGAAAGTCTTTCCATCCTCCTCTCTGTCCGAGTTAGAACACAATCTGAGCTCTACACTGAAAACAAAGGTTGAATCAACAACATTTAGCATTCAGGTTGTCTTTGTGTTCTGTGGAAGTGGGGTTGCCTACAGGGTGATGTGCAGGCACCTTATGAGGAAGTTTGCTGTTTTCAGAGAAAAGGTCAGAGAAATAGAGACTGTCTTCCAGAGATACAATACCACTGGTATCAGTGAAGCACTGGCTGGTGAACCTGAAAACAAGGATTTCAGGAAGCCAGATGTGGCGCAGCCTCTTCTTTTTGCCATGCAGGTTGGCATTGAAACTCTCCTGAAGCACTGGGGCGTCAAACCCGATGCAACACTGGGCCACTCTGTTGGTGAGGTTGCCGCCGCTCACTGCTCAGGTCTTTTATCCCTGGAGGATGCTGTGAAAGTGCTGCACTACCGCAGTATTCACCAGAGTAAAGTATTAGAAGGAAAAATGCTTGCAGTTGGCAATGTAGATGTGAAAAGGATAGTGGATATTCTTCCAGTCTTCTCTGGAAAAGCGTGTATTGCTGCTTTCAACAGCCCTGTGTCATGCACTCTTTCAGGGGATGCAGAGGCTGTAGACGACCTTCATAAGAGGCTGAAAAGCATGTTTTCAGATCAAAATGTTTTCCTTCATGTCTTAGATGTTCCAGCAGCATATCACAGCCACATGATGGATCCAGTAATGGATGATATTGAAAAAGGTATCAATGTCTTGGAAGCCAACAACATGAAGTGTGAACTCTTTTCAACTGTAACTGGAGGAAAGTATTCAGATGGTGATTTTACTTCAGGCAGATACTGGGTGAAGAACACGAGAGACCCAGTTTTGTTTGAAAAAGCAATAACAGCTGTCATCAGAGACAAACCATCGAGGGGTAAAATGGTCTTTGTAGAGATTGGACCTCGTAGAGCTCTTTATAGAAACATATGTGAGACTCTTGGAGCTGACACTGAAGTTCTGTCTTCTGCTGATTCAAATGACGATTGCAACATAACCCTCCCAACAGTGGCAAAACTGTTTGAACTTGGAGTTAATGTTAACTGGCACCAGCTTTACAAGGGTTGTGAGGCATTGCTCACGCCTCTTCCAGTTTATCAGTTTGACAACACCAAGAGGAAGCTGAACTTTGAAGCCTTGAGAAAAGGTCAGGAGTTTTCTCCTGTTGAACCACATCTGCTCATACATCAAATAAAACACAATAAAGACTTTGTGTGTACTATCTCTGCAGAGAAGGAACCATATCTTTGGGAGCATAAAGTCAACCATGTTCCCATCATGCCTGGTGCATTTTATGTTGAGTTGGTGTTTGCCTCAGTGATGACGAACTTGAAGCTAAAGATTCCTGTTTCCCAGCTCCATCTCAGTGTTCGATTTGAGAGCGTGCTCACACTCAACTCCAATTGCCAAAAGTTGAGGGTGATTCTTGAGCACAAAGATAAAGAAGTCTCTTTCAAAATACAGTCTGCTGCTGCGACACATGCCTCTGGTACATACAGGTGTACAGAGAGTCAGTTTCTGCTAGAGGAATCAAAAATTTGTGTTGATGTGGTAAATCAACGGTGCAAATTGATTTTAAAGAGAGAAGAGATTTACTCTTTTCTTGCTCTGGCAGGATTTCAGTACGGGCCGTTATTCAAACAGCTTGACTGTGTGTGCATTAGAAGTGAATTCAAGGAAGCTGTGACTGTGATTCGAGTCCCTGGTGAACTTCTCAAACATCTCCATGAGTATTATATTCACCCTGTGCTACTGGACTATTTTCCCCAAATGACTGCTGTGCTAGCAATGGGATACATGACAGCAAAGCAAGGATTCCCCTCAGGTATCGGGAGCATTACCATATCAGGCCCTCTGCAGGAGGAAATGATCATATACATGAAAGCCACCCAGCAGGGCCCAGATTACCTGGATGTGTGTGGTTGCTTTTCGTCCCCACGGGGGGATGTTTTGGTAGAACTCAAAGGGGTGAGAATTTCATTTTTGCGAGGCTCCTCCAATGTTCCTCAGTCATTGTTCTTCCACGATGAAACAAGTGAAATAGCTGTGGAGCGACACTTGTATACTTGCAAAATGAAGGCAATTGTGTTTGAGGATAATCTTGGCATTGCTAGAAGACTCAGGCCTCATGTATCCCCAGAGTCAATCTTTGTGGAGAGAAAACAAGACGGGAAAGCAGACCAAATTCGAGAGTTTGTGCTTGAGTCACTTAGAAATAATGTGGATATTGAAAACATCCTTTTCATTTGGGGTGTGGAGGACCTCAGCCATCTGTCATGTGAACAGGTCCTGGATGGTTTGGTGACTTGCTGCGACATATTTTGCCAGACAGTCTTAGGACTGAAAGAGAGCAAGCATCTTTGTACTGTTCATGTGATAACTTACAGATCTACAGGGAAGACTGCGGACCATGTTAACTCCGGTTTCGTGCTTTCTGGTATGTTGAGGGCTTGTGCAGCTGAGATGCCAAGTATTGGAACTCAGGGGTGAAATGGCTAGAGTGAAGAACGACATTTGTGAAAATCTGGACAAATGCATTGAACGAGTGTACATTGACCTGAGAGGAGAGATAACCAATGCTAAAAATGACGTTCAGGCATCAATTGCCAATCTCGAAGCTAAATCCAACGCTTTACAAAGTAAAGTTACAGACATCGAGGAAGCTACTACCAGTCCTTCAGATAGCATTAGCCAGCTGGAGCAACAAGTGAACAATGTGAAGACTATAAAGGCAGATCGCGGAGAAACAACATCCGGATTATCCGCGAAGGGCTGGAAATGCCTAAACCACGGGACTTTATGGCCTCACTGCTGAAAGATGTGCTCGCTCTGACAGAGACACCACTCACTGACAGAGCCCACAGGGCTCTCCGTCAGCAGCCAGAGTCCTCCGAACCTCCGCGGCCCTTCATAATACAGCTTCATTACTACCATAGTGCTCATTTACAACTGACTGTTTATTAAACACATCTGGGATTAGTTTATTCTGGGGTTATTTACGCCCCCGATTGACCAGTGATCTCTCGTGAATTACATTTCTTCTCCGCTGTTAGCACGTTAGCGACCTTGACGACCTTGACGAGCTATTGTGGACTGTTCATGCCACTATGTTTATTGGTCTGATGTCAACGTTCTCACTCTGTTCTGTCTGTGGACTGTTTATATAGACACTACACTGTGATTCATTGTTATTATCAAAGTCATTTTCAGTCTTTGAAATTTTTACCAATCAATGTAACATCTTGAAGCCCTCTGAGGCAACTGTTGTTGTGATACTGGGCTATACAAAAATAAATTGATTGATTGATTGATTGATTGATCTTGTACTATTGGGCATGTGCTTTTAAAAACAAACTTTTTTACCATTATCCCTGAGACACCCCCTACCTGGCTGGACATAGAACAAGAAGATTGTGAACCATACTCACCAGCCACTGTAATACTTTCTCCGACTTCCCTCGATAAATCTTTGTACAATCGAAATCCAGTCATGCACAATTTAATTCGCATTTGGAAACAGATGCAAACTCACTTCATTCATAAATCATTGTCAAAAATTTTGAAAACAACACTTACACCAGAACCTCTATTAATCATTTTGGGCACATCTCAAGAATTTAGAAATTTCACTTTGGCCTAAAGAAAGTTTATTTCCTACTCTGTTGTCATTGCAAAAAAGTTACTTCTAATGTCATGGAAGGGACCAGCAATACCTACTGTAAAAATGTGGCTAAGAGAGCTAAGCACTACGTTGTATCTATATGAATATATTATAAACATTTGAATTCTGTATTCGTCTCCGCACTGTTCGTTGAAGGTTCTGTTTTTGTGTGTTCTCCTTTTTCTTGTCATTTCGCTAAAATATCTGAGCTCCATGTAAATCGTACACATTATTTTGTACCATGTGAAATGCTCAATAAAACTTTGTTAACTAAAGAAGTACTTTGTCTGATGAAAAGCAAAATGAAGTTGATCTGCTGCAGAAGAGGTATGGGGTCAGAATCATGCATGTCCAGTGTGATGTGTCTGTGTCAAAGCAGGTAGTTGACGCAATCTCAAATATCAAACGATGCTTCCTGTCCTGTCTGGTCAAAGGAGTGTTTCACAGTGCGGCGGTGTTGCATGATGCACTGATTGAAGCTCTTGATGAGCCTCTCTTCAGAAAGGTGCTGCAGCCCAAAGTCCTTGGTGCACTGAATCTTCACTATGCAACACTTCACTTGATTTCTTTGTGTGCTTTTCCTCCATCTCATCATTCATCGGTAATTATGCAGTAATTATGCAGCAGCCAATTCTTTTCTCGACTCATTCTGTCATTATCGGAGAAATCTTGGACTTGCTGGACAGTCCATCAACTGGGGTCCTATGAATCGGGGGTGACAGTAGCTCAGTTGGTAGAGCAGGTCGTCTTATAACCGGAAGGTTGGCAGTTCGATCCCTGCTCCCGCAGGCGTAAAACTGTCATTGTGTCATTGGGCAAGATACTTCACCCACCTTGCCTAAGTGTGACTATAGTGTGAGAGTGAATGGTTGGTGGTGGTCGGAGGGGCTGATGGCGCAGATTGGCAGCCTTGCTTCCGTCAGTCTGCCCCAGGGCAGCTGTGGCTACAATAGTAGCTTACCACCACCCATTATGGTGTGAATGGGTTAATGTGATATTGCAGTGTGAAGCGCTTTGGGCTCTGTCATGCAGGGTAAAAAGCGCTATACAAGTGTAGTCCATTTACCATTTACCAATTTGCTGCTGAATAAAAGCAATTTCCAAAAGTTCTTGGAAGCAAAAGGCATGATGACAATGAATGTGTGAGGTTCACGAGACTCTTCAAAAATGTCTTGTAATGAACAGACCCCAACAAGTGATATGCAAATTCAACTTTCAGAATCTTAACATTCATGTCCTTTCACAAAATAAGTCTCTAAGAGAGCAACTGTCAGCTTTAGTAGAGGTGGAACTCAAATACCATGTTTGCAAGGAATCACCAGCTCATCATGTGTCTTATACATATGAAAATGTGAAGGCAATGGTTAGTCTGATAACCAATTTAAGTGTGGATGAACTGGATGATGACTCCACTCTGGGTGCACTGGGGTTTGACTCCATGTCAGCAATGACTCTGCAGAACAACATCTTTCAGGAAACAGGAGTAAATGTACCTTTGATTACTATACTGGACCCAAACAGTACACTGGCCAAGTTGGCAGCAGATGTATCAAAGAGTGGGTGATAGAAGCTCTTTGAAATTACAGTAGTTGTAAAGTTACAGATAAAGCACCTGTCAATCAGCCTCCTTGTTTTACAGCGTACTTTCCATGTATTGATGAAGAGAGATTATAATATGATTGACTCAGTATTTTTAATCAAGAAATTCTCTGAAAAGATTAACCTTAGCTAACACAAATGTGTTTTACTTTAGGTTTTCGTATGTAAAGCCTGATCAAATTTAGTTTGTAACTCTTTGCCATAATTAGTTCCTTTGAAAGGTGTTAGAGAGCTCGAATAATACTGCTTGATATCTTTTAAATGTCTGGTGAGCAACATTATGAATGTCTGTATACATAATAAAAAACATATCAGAATTATAAACAGACTAAAATGAAATTTCCTTCTCAAAGGGTCCCCAACTGCTCTCAAAGACCTGCTGTTTGCCTTTCATGATGTAAGTTATTATTTCTACTGGGAGATTTGAAAGCATCTGTCTCAGCCACTGGCCTATGCTTGGTCTACTTATTGATTTCCACAGTAATTCAATACACTTCTTGGCAGTGAGCAAGCTGAGGTCTATAAAAGCTCTTTCATGTTTTTTATACCTGGAATTTTTTGGATACAGTCCCAGGAGGTAAAATTTTGGGTTTATTGGAATTTGCTTTGAGATAATTTTTTATATTGTCTTCGTCACCTCTTCCCAAAATTGACTTATTTTTCTACATTGCCATATACAGTGGAAAAAAAGATCCTTTATGCCGAGATTATGCCGAGGTCTTACCTGTTTGAGCAAAGTTTTTATATTTCATCTTTAGCTGCTGCCATGTGCGCTTCTTCCCGCGGGATTACACCTAAATGAAATACCTTAAAGCTCGTGTCCGGAGTTTCCGTTCGTTTCCAACGTATGTATCATTTTTCAACAGAGCTTAAATGTGTCAGTCTGGTTCGATACTACAATATAATATTAGCATAAAGCAATATAAAAATTTATTTATGAGCCCCGCCTGCGTCTCATAGACCCCCATGTTATCTGAAAAAGCGCCGGTCAGCGTCAGCCAATAGATTTCGAGCTTCCGTATTCTCGTGCTGTGAATCAAAGTGTGCACGCAGCCAGAGAGCACGGCCGCTCGCCCAGGCAGAGGAGAGTTAGCAACGCAGCAGCCGGCCCGCTTACCTCGGATATATCCACTGTCTGCTGAACATCCACCGTAAACAGCTAAACATGTAGGATGCTGTAGGACTCAGAGGCTCTCATTTTCACCCGACGGATAACAGCGTGCACAATTAAAGGGGTGTGGCTTAGTCGTTCATGAAAGCAGAGGGAGGTGGAACCTGAGACATTGGATTAAAAAAAACCTCTCTCGTTCAAAACACCGGACACGAGTTTTAATTGGTGACCATTCAAACAGTTTCCCTGTAATAACCCCTTAAACATTGGACGTTGTATGGACGTCCAGATCATGTCCATATTGCGTCCGTCCGTCCAAGACCAATTATAGACCTATTTTGGACGTCCAAAATAGGTGAGGTATTTGGACGTCTTATTATTACCCAATTTCGAGTCTTGATGCGGTTGAACATTTGAAAGTCGGGGAAACTTTATGTTCCTTGATTAAAAATGTTTACCATCTGAACGAGATGAGGAATGACGTATTATGTATGAAATGGGTTTTGATGTATTTTATTTTTGTTTTATTTTGAAGGGCGACAGACAGGAAGTTCTGTGTCTGTGTTCACTTATTGGCTGCCATAGTGTATATTAACTTGACTGAGTAAACCCGGAAGTGGAGGCCTGTCAGATGTGTACACTTTACTGCGAAAGCCACTGAGCTGGAGACGCTGCTGTCGGGCTAATTAAGTGTTTTTCCCTTGATCGCTAGTCCAGTGTTGTCGGGGAACCCTGATTCCTGTTTTGTGGACCGACGGTAGTCTGGAGCCACCTTGGATTGGCCGGTCACAGTCCCTTTTGAGGGCAATCAGCACCATAGCATGCTGGCACAGCAGATGCGGAGGAAGAGTTAGCTGCAGATTCATCACTGGTCCGTATTTTGAGTACTGTGAAGTTTTTGCAATAAAATCTGTTTAAAAAGAATTGGATTGTGATCGTAGTTTCCTGTACCTGTGAATTTTGGCTTGTCAGCAGGTTGGATGCTGTCTTTATGCATTTCGAGTTAGCATCTGCTGGTGATTGATTTAAATGAAGTAATAGGAAAATAACCTTGGCAAGCATGTCACCTTCTACAATGGGACTTTATGCATAGTAAGCAGTATAAATAATAATAATTTACCATTGGAAAAGTGTTTATGTGAATGTTAACCCCGCCTTGTATTTCTTTTTCTTTGAGTCTGTTTGTTTTCATTGTCTCCTAAAGATAGAATTCTGTCTAATAAAAGAGCCGCCCAAGTGGTTAAATTTAGTACGTAATTTCATCAAATTGTGAACTTTGGAGAAACACAAAAACATTTTTTAAACCCCCACTTTGTTTCGTGTGTATTGCACTGTAGTTCAGGATAAATAATTTTCTGCAAACTAGTCGTCACCCTCCCGTTTACAGATTGTTCATTCAACAATTTAACAGCTCAAAAAGTAAGGCTGAGGATCGCGGGACAGTAAGTCCTGAGTTCGAATCTCGTGTGTCACTCATCTGCAATGAAATGCTGAAATGACTGAGAGAATAAGATGGAAGCTCAGACTGCAAACCCGGCGATTAGATTTTGGTCAACTTAATTTATATTTTCCCCATTTTTTTTTGGCCCTTGTCTCGAAGTCCTGGTGACATCGATACCCGACGTCGAAATTACGTAAAAAAAAGACGTCATCTGGCGTAACGTTCTGCACCTTGTGGGTACCCTGCTGGGACGTCCAACAATGACCTTAAATAGACGTTGATTCAATGTCTTTTTGCGCAGTGGGAATAGTTAATATTCAATAACATTCTGATATAAAAGACTACATTTAAACTTACACATTGACACGGGCAGCACTTTTCTGTCACACCATCTCCCTCTCTTTCGCTGCTGCAGCGGTGTTGCATTTTTTTCTAAAAATGTGTTCCAGCTCGCCATATGTCACTCTGCGCTTCTCTGTTGCCATGGTGACTCATCCAATCGGCGCCCCATTGATGCTGGCTTTTTATAGTCGTCGTGCACGTGCTTAACTCCAGGTGAAACTATTTCGAGTTGAGTAATATACTCAACTTAGCTGTTGTGTAACTGAAAACCCAGCGTTTTCCCTTTCAGAGCAGATCAACACAGAGTTCAGGGTTTCACTCAGATTTTTTTCAACCTGCTTGGTGAAATATACCCCTGGTAGACCTGCACCAAAAGACACATATATGCACATACATGTACACACAACTTGCACAGAACAAATATTTTGAGAGACTGTACTTTTTTTGTAGTAAAATGAATAAGAGATCAACTGTAAAGATTTGAAATATTTACATTGTGCTCTGACAAATGCAAAACATGAGTAAGTTTTGCTTTTTAAATCACTTTATTGGGGGAAGAACACTTTTTCTGTGTGGTTGTTTATTAAATGAACACAACAGATGGATGCATGGAATTACAGAGGAATAAATTACAAGGTCTGTTTCTGCCAGTCTGTGTAATGTATATCAAGGAAAATGTACAATTTTTATTTGGGACATATCTGAAAGTTGACATTTTGACAGTGTGTTCACTTGAGATAGAATTGATAAGATTAAATCTTAGCTCAATCTTCTAAATCACTGATTCAAATCAAGAATTTCAACAGGAAAAGTGAAATCCACTTTTTACATGTGGTCCCATGAGCAAGGCTGCGAGACCCTTCATGAATTTTCAGAAAGGGTGAAAAGCCAAGGACAAAATCTCTCTGGTACCACTGAGCCCAAATAATGAAGAATGTCTTTCTTTCTGAATGGATAGTCATGTTTAAATTTTGTTCAAACTAAATCATGCTCTTTTGCAGGGGAGGGGCTTGACAACTTCTGGAAGGTTCTACTGGAGGGGAAAAACTGCGCTGTGCAAATTCCCAAAGAGAGGTTTGACGTATCCAGCTGGTATGACCCAGATGACAACAAAGCAGTAAAATCCTGCACAGCCAAGGCTGCCCTCATTGATGGGTACGTCTTTAAACTCTGACAGGAAACAGATTCAGATAGCCATAACTATATATGTTCAACAAAATATAGTGCATGTTGTCACTGGAGTTTTCAGAATTTCCTATCATTCATGAGAATATTTTTTAATCATTACACCTGTAAAGCATTAATTACTTTATAGGGACTTTAGATTGCATATAAAATGTATGCGTACAATTTGTGTGTCTCAGACAAACATAAAGGAGCATGTTTTATCTTTCACAGTTAACAGAGTGAACTTACTGAAAACAAAAAGATCGAGAACTTTAAGAATTATGGTAGCACTTTACTTGAAGCACCCGGTATAACACATTATAAGTAGTTATAAACACTTACAAATTATCACAATGCTTTATAACCCACTATACAGCATAGTTTTCGGGTTAGGTCGAGGGTTGGGGTTCGGTCCTGATGTTATAAAGCATTGTGATCATTTATGAGTGTTTATAACTATAGTTATACAGTGCTATAATGTACTTATAATGTGTTATACAGGGGTGCTTCAAGTAAAGTGTTACCAATTTGTTACTTCACTCAGTAAGGATTTATGGATCTATTAGAAGTGAAGTTGAGAAATGCCCACATTAAACTGCAATTAAACATACAACTACACCCCTTCTCTGCACAAAGAAATGTTTATGGTAAATATCAAAAACCCACAACACAAAATGTTAATATTGTGGCGAGCGGCGGCAAGAACAAAGGAGGACTCAGAGTCTGCTCTTTAGTTTCACAAGCAGCAGGTTTATTGTGACAACAACTAACCCGAGCATACTGGCGCAGGCCAGGTCCCTCCCACAAAGGTCTCCCTGACCCACGGTGCACATGAAATGAACATAAAAGGACATAAAACAGTGGCAAACAGCACAACAACAATAAACACAACACACCCATAATAAATGAACACAAACACATAAAACACACATAACACAGCCGAACTGGCCCAAATAGTCCCGCCTCCCGCCTTTGCAGGAACGGCTCAGTCCTGGAGCAGCGGCCCTCTGGCGCCCCCTATCGGCCCCCCGCGGTCGCTACAATATATTGTTTTCTGAACATTTGCAGGTACAATGAGTTCAACCACAGGTTCTTTGGTATCAGTGACAGTAATTCATGAGAATATTTTTTAATCATGTGTTGGGGTTTACGATTGGTAATTGGGAATAAATTACTAAAGTATTGATTACTGGGAGTAATTGGTTACTTTAAGCAATTTAGTTACTTATTAATTTGAGTAAATTTTGATTTACCAATTAATAATTGCAGGTCATTGACAGTGGCTCACCAATAACAATCAATTACGGCGTAATAAACTGTTCAAAGTGAAGCACCAAGTAATTTAACTCAACATCAATTATTATTAATCAGAATAAACGATTATTTATCCGTTAATAATGTTAAATAATCAGCTATTTGGGAATGGAGTAGACCACAGAGTGATTTAACCATCAAATTATTGATTAACAAGGTGTTATTAATTAATCAATAATGCCACAAATTACCAATTACTGGAAATGGGTAAATTACAGAAAATGAGCTCAGGGAAGTTGTGAATTACGCATTAAATAAACCTATGGGTTATTTAATTAATAATTCCGCCATCTCGTCAGAGGACCATTCATTACCAATTTTCAGTCTCAAAGATGGAAAAGTAATTTAAGCTGGATGTTAATCTTTGGATAAGCAACTGTTAAATTATCAGAGAAGGTGTGAGATCGAGCATAGACTGTCCAACCATGGGCATTTGTCACAAGACCACCAAAAGAGAAGCATGAATCGTTCAGTTCAGTTAAAGCTGGGGTTGGCGATTTGAATGAGATACATTTTTTTAAATACTGGTTAAAATGATCTTTATGACCCGATGGGAAGCAATTCATAGCGTGTGTTTTAAGTAGTTTGGAAAATATCCGCTATCTACAGCAGGAGTAAAACGGGAAAAACAGCAACCAATAGTCTTGAGGGGACACCTTTTTTTAAACCAATCAAATCCCTTCGCCGTTTGACCTGCCCCGTGCGCGTACATGTACGCATGCACTGACCCTGTTTCAGTGCGCGCGTTGAAGGACGGAGCGTCGTTGCAGAATGGCGGAGACGAATGTTTGGGGGTTTACTTACCGTTGAGTACGCCATACCTTGGCGTAGTGCAAATAAAGAAAAACGAAGAAACGAAGCGCTGAGGACAGGTTACGCCAGGAACGCACTGGACGCGGAAGTGCCGCACCGTGAACGTCTCCACGTCTCTGCTCCCAACGGGAGCTCCTCCATGGGGTGGGAGCTGGGCGGAGCTAGCTAGGCAGAGCCTTGGGGAGATGCTACATGCTAACGCTAGTTTTCCAAGATCGCCAACCCCAGCTTTAATGAGCATTTATTAACAATGTCTATTACTAATTAACACATGATCAACAAAACCCAACATTCAAAACTTGCAAGTTGTGTGTTTGTGTGTGTGTGTGTGTGTGTGTGTGTGTGTGTGTGTGCGCGCGCGCGTGCGTGCATGTGTGGGAGTGTCTGGAGATGCACAAGGAGGGTGTTAACCCGTTCGGGGTGTGGGTGTGTGTGTGTGTGGCAGAGCGGCCACCCTAAGCGACAGGACGAGACGATCCTGAGTCACTCACGAAGTAGGCGTGACACGGGTCACGCTCGGGTGTTCATGAATGTCCGGATCGCTGACGAGTCGGCACGTGGGTGTCCGCATGCGCGGTAGAGAGAGAGAGAGAGAGAGAGAGAGAGAGAGAGAGAGAGAGAGAGAGAGAGAGAGAGAGGATGAGGGAACGGAGTTCTGGCCGAGCAGGGCGGGCGACGCGAGCCTGTGCGCGCATGCAGAACCGGCATCTGCACGCCTGCGTGGCAGAGAGAGGAGGGGAGGGGGGTTCTCCGGACCTTCTCCTTGGTGGGCGTTGGGCGGATCTGCTGTGCGGGGTGTGAGACGAGGTCACGCGAGACGGAGACGGAGGGGAGGAGGAAGAGAGAGGGGGGAGAATTGAGTGGGCGAGCGACGCGCGTGCGTGCTCCCGACGGAGTTCTACCGCGCTGGTTCAACTTACTACTCTCGGGTTAGTAAAGAGGAAAGGCGGAGAAAGATAAGCCTGTCTTCCTATCTCACATGCACAGACACACGGCTAGCCGGCATCTTGCGGGTCTGATCTGTGAGGAGGAAGCGCGTGCTCGTGAGCGTGCGCACGGGAGCGCACGAGGAGAACGAGAGAGAGATGAAGAAAGGAAACAACAGTGCATATATCATGAACGGCTTCAGTCCTGGTTCACAATAAAAACACACAAGCATTGAATCATCACCACTATCTATGCTGCCTAAAGCCTGCCCAAGGCTCACCTCTGTGTGATGGAGGATTTAGCAGCTCTCAGCTGCTCTGTGTGTGTCCTGTGGGTGATGAGGTGTTCGGCGGGGAGATCAAAGCCATCGCTCTGAACTCGATCGGGTTCTGTTGCGTCCAACAGAACCTCGGGCTCTTGGAGGGGTCCATGTGGAGGAAAAGAGGTGTCCGGTTCTCCCGTCCGGGCCCTCATTTGGTTCTTGGTCGGCTGTGGGGGGAGGAGAACGGAGGAGCTCTGCGGTCCGGCTGGTGTCTTCGGTCTGCTCCAGGGGAGTCCCTGCCGTTCTGCTCCGCTGGGAAAAGGGGCTTCACCGGTGAAGGAGGAGAATTGGTCCCGGAACGTCCCAGCCAGTGGGGTAAGTTCGGTACCGGGTTTAGTCCGTGGGAGAGACACGCTGCGCACGTCCTACCTAGTCAGAAACTTACCGTAAGTTGAACTAAAGATGGCGTCTTGTGACTCTGTTTGACTGGCGGGTGGAGTTCCCGCCCACAGAGTCTGCTCGGCCAATCAGGTGGTGATCTGGGTCCTCCCTCCTCTGCTCTGGGGAGGAGCCTCACAACCGCCCTCGTGAGGTTGACAGTGGTATTGCACCCTTATCTGGCTTTCTTTGTTCTGTGAGCCTGGGCACATGGTGAAAGAGGGCAGCCATTTCAGGTTCTGTGGGACAAGATGGCGGTGGCCTCCTGCTGGGGGAAGAAGTTCCTCTCCTTTGTTCTAGAGAGCTTCAAAGTCTGCTGTGTCTCTGTCACAGCAGGGGTCATGTCTCCTCTGTGAAGGGAGACAGTATTCGCAGACAACATGACTCCAGGTCATGCCTTAGCTGGATCCTTCCATCAATGTGTCCCCAACACATGTCACCTGTATAGTGTTTATTTCTTCTTAGTGACTTTAGATTGCATATAAAATGTATGCATACAAGTCACATTTCTGACAGAGAGGAGCACGTTTTTTCTTTCTCAGGAAACACAGTGAACTTACTGAAAACAAATAGATCAAAAACTTTAAAATTGATTTCAATTTGTTACTTTACTCAGCAATAATTTATGGATTTATGAGAAGTGAAGTTGAGAAATTCCCACATTAAGCTGTAATAAAACATTTGTACAATTACACCCCTTTGTCTCCTCCAGGGCGACCCATGGCATGGACACTGCCCTGGTGGAGTGGCAATGCACACCCTCGGGCAGAGGCCGCCCTGCGGCCTAATAGGAACGGCAAACGGTGCCCACAACCCAGTGGGACAGGCACTACCTGGAAGAGCAGAGCCCTGACTAGGGCCACCGTAGACAACAGGCTGGTCAGATGTCTGAACATCTGCCGCAGCAGCCATGCAGCTTCTCAGAGCTCGAACTGCACACAAGAGCTCTGGCCGGCTCGCCGCCCGCCCCATCCGGGATTCCACCGGAGGTATGCTGGGCGAATAGACAGCGCACGTAGTTCCCCCACATGCTACGCCGTGGCAACGGCCAGCATAAATGCCGTCTATGTAACACCTACTGCAGCTCTGCCTGCTGCCAGAGGTTCGAAGGAAGGCTGACACAAGCTCTCCAGCACCAGATGTAGATCAGAGGCGGGTGCCCACGGGCTCCAGAGGGGGTGAGTCACAGCCCCCCTGAGGAAAGCCCACACCTTGTGAGTGTGGTCCCCAATAGCACCACCAGCACCCATGCATGGCGGGCTGGCCCGCTGCCACATACACCCCCAGGGTGAACGGGGACCTGTCTACGTTAAAAGACTGCAAAAGTCCAGGACCACGGGGGACCGGGCAGGGCACCGGGACCTCCTCATGGCTGTTGCACCACCATGCAACCAACCTCCACCACTACCATACAGCCGCCAGTAGATGGCGCCCTAGCATCCGAGGCGGCTCGCCCGACAGGCTCCGAACAGCTCAGCAGCGAGTCGGGCCCCTCCGTTGCCAGGCGCAAGACAGAGACGGCGAGGACGGGGGTGTCCCACCTGGCCACCGTGCTGAGACAGCAGAACCCTTCTGCTGAGAAGGCACCATGGTCTGCCGTGTGTGTGTGTGTGTGTGTGTGTGTGTGTGTATGTGTGTGTGTGTGTGTGTGTGTGTGTGTGTGTGTGTGTGCGCGCGCACACAACCTGCAGGCCAGCCAGACAGGACGCCAACCATCCACAACGGAACTGGGAGGCCTACCATCACCAGACGGGCCTGGCCACGAAGCCTGGCCGATGCAATGTCCAGTAGGGGAATGGACTCCCCGGCGGGGACCGCGGCCATCGTCCTAAGCTGGCCTCATACCACCACAAACAGGGTCTGTACAAGTCTGGGAGAAGGCAAAGCATGGCTGCCAACAGCTACAGGCTCCAGGCCGACACCAAGAGTACGGCCCGGTAGGACAAGACGGGGCCAGGGTGATAAGCTGCGGGAAGGGGGTGCAAGACACATGCACAGCCGATGCTACATCACCACGTCAGCAAATTAGCGGAGCCCCATCTGAGAGAGGGAGTGGCCTCATGGCGGCCCCACTGCCCTCCGTCTCACAAGACAGCACCTGCTGGGAATGAGGCAGGGGAGGATACAGCTGAACCAACACCCACAGTGTCGGTCAGAGGGTCAGGAGTCAAGGTCAGTGCAATACGCTGAAGAAGGGGGCATACGCCGCCTACACAGCCGGTGCACAACGACAAGGCCAACAGGGGGTAGCTGCACTACGCTCAGAGGAGGGAACGGTGGCACAGCAGTGCCCCGTCCCTCCGGCCCCCTCTCCAGAGGCACCCTGCTCCAAAGCAGGCAACAATAAGCCAGAAGAACACAACAGTGCTTCCGCTGGCAGTGCCCAACCAGCACTCATCGTGTGGCGATTGCCACCGTGGAGTCCAACCGCAGGGTAAGCAGCACATGCGGCCTATAACCCAGAGCTAGCCAACGCCAGCCCTACCGCAATCAGCAAAGATCATGCCGACAAGCCAAGCGAGGCGTGCATAAATAAAGCTCCGTCCAGGAGGGGGAAGGGCTGCTCAGCAGCCCCCTCCTCCATCAGCCCCTCACAGCAGTGCCACCCACCAGAGCGGGGGTGCAGCGCAAATCACCGGGCTAGCAGCTCAGAGAGCCAACCCAGGTGGAGTGCTTAGCAGTCTCCTGCACCGTCCGCCCTCCTCGCAGTGCCACCCGCCGGAATGGTGGGTGCACGCAACAAGTCAGTACAATGGCAGTGCAACAAGCTGGGGGAGGGGCGGACGCCATGTGATCAAGCCCATGAAAGCCAGCTGAAGCCGTATGTGGGAGAGGGGACAGCCACGCAGCAGCACCCTCATTGCTGTGCTGTCGGGGCGGTACCTGGCCAGAAGAAACAGCAGCATACAAGAAGCAGAGGGAGGAGGTGTGTGCCACCTGCACAATCAACCTCAATCACCGTTCAGCAAGCTGGCAGAGTCACATCCCGGAGAGGGACGGCCGCCCCCGGCAGCCCCCCTCCATCAGCTGCCACTAGTTCCACCGCCAGAGGTGAGGGGGGGTGTGTGCATACAGCACCCAGAAGGTCGTACAACAACGATGCAGTAAGCTGAGGGAAGGCAGCCCACGCTGCCGACACAGCAAACTCTAGCCACCGGCCAGGGTCCCAGCTAAGGCCACGTCAAGGAGAGGGAACGGCTGCCCAGCAGCTCCCTCCTCCAACAGCCTCCAAGTGGCACCACCCAACAGCAGCGGGGGCGTGCATCGCACACCCACCAACAATAGGAAGGGGGGAAACTGTGGGGGAGGGGGGCGTACGCCACCCGCAAAGCAACGCAAAACAGCAGGTCTTCCAAAACAACGGGGACAGCCGTCGTGGCCGTCATCCGCCTATGGGGGGGGGGCTCCCCAGGCAACACCACGGTGAGAGCTGTCCATCGCCAAACACGCGGCTCTCCCACCTCATGTCACAGCCTACATGGATGGTTGAGGGAAGGGGGCGCACGCCACCTGCACAACCAAACCAGACACCATCTGCACAACCAAACCAGACACCATCCACGACCAGCAGAGAGGGTGGCCACTAGGCGGCTGCCCTCTCTCCTCCTGCCTGACCCCAGTGCCGCGCGCACGCAGCCGGTCAGAATAATGGCACCGCAGAAGCTGAGGGAAGGGGGTGTATGCTGCCTGCACAGCAACTGCAGCCAAGCCTGTCGGAGGACCCAGCGCCCGGAGTAGTAGATGCTAGCGCGGGAAGTCGAGGGAAGGGGGCATACGCCACCTGCACGGCAAACGCAGAGTGTAAGCTAGCAGCCGGGCAGCACCACAATGGAAAAAATCCACTCGACCAGCCAGAGCAGCGCGCAAACACTAAATTCTGCTTTTTGCTGGGGAAAAACAGCAGCAGAAACACTCACCTTGTTGCAGCAAGTCTACAAGGATGATGCTCTGGGGAAGGCTCAGGTCCATGAGTGGTTTGGGCGGTTTAAAAAGGGCCAGATGTCCGCGCGTCAGGTCCGCTCAGCCATGGAAACAATGCTGAGGTGCTTTTTCGCTGTCCAGGGTATCGTCCACAGCGAGTCTGTCCCTCCAGGTCAGACTGTAAATCAGGACTACTACATCAAAGTCCTCAGACGGCTCCGTGAGGATGTGATGAGGAAGCGGCCCGCGCTGTGGCGGAGTAGAGCCCGGTTGATCCACCACCACAGTGCGCCAGCGGACACGGCGCAGCGCGTCACGCAGTTTCTGGCAAAGAATGGGATGAATCTCCTCTCCCATCTGCCTTATTCGCCAGATGTAGCCTCGAGTGACTTTTTCTTGTTCCCCAAGTTGAAGAAAGAGCTGAAGAGACAGCGGTTTGCAGATGTGGAGGAGGTGAAAGAAAAAACGCAGCTGGCTCGGAATGACACAATTACACACGGGTGTCACGACACATTCGTGAAGTGGGAGATACGGCTGGAGCGCTGCATTTATGCGGATGGAGATTATTTTGAAGGCAACAGTGATGTTTTATTTTGAAATGTCAGAAATAAAAAGTTACAGTCAAATTTCAGGAATTTTTGGGTACCCCCTCGTATTTCTACCACAATGTCGTCAGTGTAATCCCTGGTTTCCGTCCTGTTCCTCCTCCAAAGGCCCTGGTCTTCGGTGACCCTATTGGGATTGCTCAAGGTTTGCAACAGCATCTAGACTCGAATTCCAGATATGTATCATTCACACATGCAAAACACATCTTGAGCAGGGGGTTTCCTTCCCTGTTGAAAAATCTCAATATCACATCTAAAATTTGGTCAGACGTTGTACTGGAACAAGCATTCATCTCAGAAACACAAGCTGCTTGCTCTTGACTTCAGTGGGACTGTTATGGCAGTGGGAAAAGATGTGAGGAAAGTGAAAGTAGGAGACCATGTTGCTGTATGTTATCCTGTGGTGGCTACTAGTAAGGTGAGAGTCCCACAAGATGTTTGTTACCGCACCAAAAGGTTCCCATATCTTGAAAAAACACCAAATGTTTCCCACTTTGTCCTCGCATGGGAGATTATTCATCGAGCATTGCCAAGAGCCAAACATAATTTCGGGATCCTTTGCTCAGTGCGTAATTCTGCTCTGCTGAAGGTTTTGGCATGTGCTTGTACCAAATCTGGCTGGAATGTAACAGTTGGCACACAGTGCAATGATTCTTTTGTCGATGTCAAGCACAAGGAAGCATGTGTCATCTTGCCTCCATTGGATGAATCCCTGACTGCTAAAGTTTCGACATTTCCAGGCATTCCAGGCCGTTCGACACAGTTGACCATTGCATCTTATGCCAAAGACTTTTGAATGTAGGCCTGTCAGATCACACTGTTGGATGGTTCTCAAATTATCTCTCCTGTTGTAAGCAGTGTGTACAGTTCGGAGATCTCACCTCTGCCTTTCTTACCACCACTAATGGTGTGCCGCAAGGTTCAGTGTTGGGACCAACCCTTTTTACCATCTATGTTAGCAATGTGGGCCTAAACACGAATGCATCTGTACATCTCTATGCTGATGATACAATCATGTACTGCTGTGCTGACACTGTCGGCCAGGTCTTTGAACATCTGCAATCTGCATTCAGCATAATTCAGAATCACCTGTTCAGCCTCAGGCTAGTGTTGAATGCAGACAAAACCAAGGCAATGTTCTTTTCTACCAATAAGAAGGTTCCTGCTGTCCTTCCCAGTATTCTCTCTGCCCGTGGTTCTCTTATTGAGACTGTAGCCTCCTATAAATACTTAGGCTTCACAATAGATGACAGTCTGTGTTTCAAATGCCATATTGATCAACTACTGAGAAAGTTGAAAGTAAAGCTGGGTTTTTTCTTTAGGAATAAATCCTGTTTTTCTTTTAAGGTCAGACAGCGTCTTGTTGCTACCACTTTCTTGCCTCTGCTGGACTATGGTGATGTTGTGTACAGGAATGCGTCAGCTCACTCTTTGACTCTCTTGGATTTTGTATATCATGGAGCACTGAGGTTCATTACCAGCTGTAAACCACTCACACATCACTGCATGTTATACTCCATTGCCAACCTATCATCACTATCCCAGCGCAGAACCATGCACTGGTATATATTTATTTATAAATCCATCCTGGGCCTGCTGCCTTCTCACTTGTCTGAGTACATGTCACCTTCTCGGTCACGTTACAGTCTCCGTTCATTAGAATACTTAACCTCCACCATCCCCCCTGTTCGTACTGAACTTGGAAAAAAGGCTTTTTCATTCTCTGCCCCTTCAACCTGGAACAAGCTACAAAGTGAACTGAAGCTCTCCAGCTTGATTCCTCTTGGTGAATTCAGAAATCGATTTGGAAGGCTGAAGAGCCTGTCAGTAGGGGATTGCTCATGTTTTTAATGTTTTAATATTATGACTGGTGTTTTACTGCTTCATTTTAGTGTTTGTATATTTTAATGTTTTATTTTTTCGTATGTCTGTCTGATATTTATTTGCTGTTGCACAGGTCTCTCTTGCAAATGAGACCCTGGGTCTCAATGGGATAACCTGTATAAATAAAGGTTAAATTAAAAAAAAAAAAAAAAAAATCAACATGTTGTGATCGTTTGTGAATGTCCAACGCAGGGTGTGAAAACTCAGGAAGTAATTGAAAGCTTAAAGGACAGTGTTCATGTACAGACAATCCAGGTATCAGATATTTTCAAAAAGGGATACCTGAGAGCACACAAGCGACACATTCATCACTGGTTGAAGTCCCTGAATTTCGACAGGACTCTTCGAAACTTTACTTTTCAGTGTGAAAAGTCTGGAAGCAGATGCCTTGATTCAGAGGAACCACAGTCATACTTTAGCGCAAAGAAACTGGCTGTTGTGACTCTAGAAAAGGCTGATGACCTGAAGCTGTCTGCCATTCCACTCTTGCCAACAAAAAAACAGCCTTTTCGAAAGAGAGCCGTGTATATAGTTTCAGGCGGTCTTTCAGGTCTGGACTTTGAAACTGTCAAGTTCATTTTTCAAAGAGGCGATGAGTACATAGTAATACTCTCAAGGAGCAAACCAAAACGTGATTTACAGCAAGAGATACTCAGCGTGGAGAAACAGTGTAACAACAGCATCACCAGCATGAAGTGTGACATATCTGTTTCTGAGCAAGTGCACAAGGTTATTTCTGCCATCAACCTTAAGTTTCCCGGTTGTACGATTCGGGCGGTGTTTCACAGTGCAGTTGTCTTGCATGACGGGCTGATTGAAACTCTTGACAGATCTCTGTATGAAGAGGTTTTTAGACCCAAAGTAAATGGTGTCCTGAATCTGCATCATGCAACGCAGAAATGCAAGTTAGACTGTTTTGTGTGCTAATCCTCCATTTCTGCTTTTCTGGGAAATGCATCCCAAACAAACTATGCCGCAGTCAATACTTTTCTAGACCTGTTTTGTCAGTACAGACGCAAACTTGGGCTGCCTAGACAGTCTATCAACGGGGGTGCCATGAACCTCGGCTTGTTTTTGAACAAAGAACATTTCCATCGATTGTCGTGGATTTTTATTTAAAAACTATCCTAGGCCAGTAGTGATGCCAAAAAAAAACAAAAACACCACAAACATATTTTCCAGAAAAATCTTTTTTTTTCAATTTTTTTTTAATTTATTTTATTTTATTTTATTTTATTTTATTTTATTTTATTTTATTTTATTTTATTTTATTTTATTTTATTTATTTATTTATTTATTTATTTATTGAAAAATCTTAAAATCTTCAAGTATATCCACTCTTGGTTCTTGAAGTCTTCACTCTTGGTCTTCCTCGGCAAAATCAGACAGAGTCGGAGTCAGGATGCAAAAAGAGGACTTTATTACAAAAACCCCCGGCAGCCAGGTTGACCAAAAGAAACTGACGCGTGGACCACTCTCCGCTCCATCTCTTTATACTATTTTCTGGGAGTACATTGGATCTCATATGACTTTTCGTCAAGACTACACAGATGCTACAAACCATTCCGTAACCCTCCATAGTGGCGGTTCGCATTTAAGAGTACGATTGTGAACCTGTCATTTGACTCTCTCCCCCCTCCCTACAAAGGTGCCTGTCTGTGACCCCTTCTGAGTCCTTATCAGCCTCCATCAATTCTCCATCCATCCTTTACAAATGCCAGATGTTGTTCAACAATTCACATAGTGTCACATTCCTTGTCAAATGAGCCCCATTTGCGTAAGAGGGAAACAGAGAGGCAAAGTCACATGTAGTTTTAGCTTTAGAAAAAACAGACTGTCCAGCTGCCAAGAGGCTGCCGTAAAAATGAAAAATAGCAGGCAGGCAAACCTAAAAGAATACTTTGTCTTTTCCACACCTGTGTAAACAAGCACACTATAACTAACAGAGACATGCATGGTATGAATAATAGTAAATAACATAGGATAATGAATACTAGATAAACATAATATGAAGAATACAATATAATTATTCAACACGATTTCTGGTGGCAAAAGGCGTAATGGTTTTAGATGTGGCTGAGGTTCATACAAGCTTGGAGCAATGTCTTGTACTCAACTGACCCCAACAAGCTGTGTGCAGGTTTCATTTCAGGAACATCCGCAACAACATCCTCTCTCAAAATAGAGCCCTGAAAATGCGTCTGTCAGCATTAGTTGAGGAGGTTTTCCAAAAATCCGAACAGATGGAGTGTGAAGATATAAAAGTTGATGTTATCTCACCAAAACTCTATGTGATCTCACTGCTAAATGAGACCATAGGCCTGGAGCAGAGTGAACTGGGAGATGACACATATCTGTCCTCCTTGGGCATTGACTCCATGCAGGCCATGACTCTGATCTTTCAGGAGAGAGGTGTGAATGTGCCTTTGGTGAAACTGTTGGATCTTGATGCCACAATATCAACAGTGATAACCATACTGAGTGAAACAGCTCAGGGTGTGCATGACAGTAAAATGGAAGAGTTTCCTCCAGCTGAAGACAGAAACGATCTCTCCACCAAATTATAAACTCACACACAGATGCAACATAGTATCAGTCATCAGAGCATCATGATCCTGAATTGTTGAAAAATGTGATGAGCACTGTACAGAAGAATTCTTAATGCCATTGACTGTTTATACTTTTCATTTGCACAATGTGTATTTTATCTCAGTTTCCTTAAAGGTGCATTAAGGAGTTTTGCATGTTTTATGTGAAACAACGACCCCTGCAGGCCTTGGGTGTAACTGCAGCTTAATGAAACACTCGTGCCTGTGGCTTGCGTCCATATACACAGAAGAGGGGAACTCCTTCTTACCTTTTTTTGTAGCGCTTGAGTAAAATTTAAGTTTCTTTTACCTGGTGGAGTCTGTGCTGGAGTTGTGGCAGTGCCAGAAGCCGGTCTTTTCTTACTTTCTGTAAAGGCTGGTCCATGCTTCACATGTACGCATTTCCGCGTCCACTTTGGGAGGTCCGCGCACCACCGATGCGGACGCGCTTTCACCCATACTACATTTTGAGCTCAGCTGTGCGCGTCTCATGCAGGCGCAGTGATCCACGCAGCCTCGAGAAGCTTTTCCGGCACTACAGACTGGTTATCTGCTCCTTTATTACGGATTATTTAGAGAAAATTAAGCACATACATTGTCAGTACATTATCATTAAGTATTAAAGTTTATTTAGCCTTTTTTTCCTGTTTCTGAATCGTGGGGGCGGCGCCAGAGCGATTAGTTACTTTCACTTCTGTCTGCAGACCTTCTCCTCCCTCCAGACAGAGTCTGCTCTCTGTTTCCACGAGTTTTTCACTCTTTCAGTGTCTTTAAGTGGAGCCATCGGGCTGTATCTCCGTCTACTTTCACTTTTATCGTCATGTTTTGTTTGCTATGGCGCTCTGGCGCATGCGTACACTTCCGCGACCTGCGCGCAATGCGCAACGTGGTCTCAAAATCTGGCTGCTGCGCGGACGTCTGCGGATCGGTCCGCGCGGACCCTAGCGGACAGGAATTCATGACGATTTTTACGTCACGCGGACCAACGCGCACCCACGCGGGCATGTGAAGTATGGACGGGCCTTAAGATCCATCCTCATACTGCTCAGTTGCTGCTCGCTAAGCATCTGGCGGAGTAATGGCGGACAAAACGAAACCTAAGGATATCAGGCCAACGGGAGAGCGCGTTACGTCACATCACCTCAAATTCTCCCCCGAAAAAATTCTGGTGCCGAACCGGCACTGCAACTTTCAAGTGACAATTTAACGCTGTTAGCGGTACTTACAATGAATATGTCAGGACACATTGTACACATTATTGAATATATGTTACATATTATGGTGGAAAATAAGTATTTTTAAAGTTGAAAAACTCCTTAATGCACCTTTAACTGAACAGCATGTTATCATTATTATTATTATTATTATTATTTGTGCATGTTTTGGATATCTGGAATTACATTACAACAAACATGTTTTGATGGTTTTAATGGTTTTGTTTGTAAACTGTACAGTTTTGTTTTGTTTTTAGTTGTTTATTTGTTTTTTCATTTGATCAAATTCTCAATAATACTGTGAAATATTCTGTCTGTCAAAGAGTCCACTCCAGGCTGATATTCAGGTCAGCTTTAATTTTATCTTTCAGCATCCAGAAATATCATCATAATGTATTCTGCAGAATGACAGTTAAATATGTCCATTTTATCTTGTCTTACACATAATAAATGTGAGAGCCACAGCGATGTCTGTGTCTATTTTGTTGTTTCAGTTTCTGTATACTTACATTGTTAATTGTTAAAGGTCTAATACACGATTTTCTCGAAAAGACGAAGCCCCACGTCTGTTACTCACTTTTTGAACAACGCGCATGCGCCAGACCATCCGCCCGGCTCTCCTGCTTCTCCCAGGAAATGCGGAAGTGTACGAGCGCGATCTCCTCTTCTCCGGCGTGCACGGCTCTGTTTACAGTTTCTGCGATCAGCCTCGCTCATAAATAAAGCTTTTTTTCCGAAACAGTTACAGTTTCATTATGTCAGACTCGCCATCGGTAAGTACTAGCTCAGAAGCTCACCGACTACATAAACACTCCGAATGCGCATGCGCAAAAGGGAGAAGCTGATTGGGCGCAAGCACGTAGAACCGCCTTACGAAAGCAGCTCGTCAGAATGATTGACAAACAGACCCACCAATTATTTAGGTGATCCACCCGGAAACCCAAAAAGTGAGTAACAGACTTGGGGCTTCGTCTTTTCGAGAAAATCGTGTATTAGACCTTTAAGTCAGATTATTAGCTTCATGATAATAATGTAAACGAAAAATCTCATAATTTTTTTGTTTTGTTTTGTCATCCCTATAAACCAGGGGTCCCCAAAGTTTTTCTTGCGAGGGCCACATAACTTTTCCCTTATGTGATGGGGGGCCGGGGCCAGTTTGCAAAAGTCCAACTTTATTATCTAATACCAATACACAACCCGTATTTTTCGCACTATAAGGTACACTGTCAATTAATAGCTTGTTTTTTTTTTTTTACTTTTTTCATATATAGGACTCACTGCATTGTAAGGCGTATAGAATAGACAACCCAGTTTCATGGCAATTCGTGCTATGAGCCAGGCAAATTAACCTATTGAATCCTGTCCAGGAGCAGCGCTTTGCACAGTTTTTTGTGTCCCAACCTCTTTGTAAACTACCCGTAATACATTTCAATGAGAGTCGCCTGGCCACGCCCCCCTCACAATTAAACGATGCATATGCTATTGTTTCTTTTGTTCAGACACTCAGATAATAGCCAGTTTTACTATTATTGCCCTGTCCACACTAAAGGTATCTTTAAAGATGTGTGCAGCCACACTGCTGAAGAGGAACATTCTGCAAACATCGTGATATTGTGCAGTCCAATATAAAAGGGGAGAAAAAAATTAATTCACTTTCTGTATAAGCGAAATACATATTGGCATTCTAGGTGGTTACACTCTCGGTTGAAATGTGTTCAATAGTGAGTAAAGTGACATATCAAAGCGAGTTTGACTGTGGATGCTCCTCTTGACGGACATGCAGTGCAGCGCGGCCACGACCGGTGTAACCTGCTTGATCAGCGGGGTCCAGCCAGCTGGTGAACCCGGCTGATCTCCTGAGTGAAGTCCCCCACCGATAGCTCAGCTGGGGCCGACCGGCCGCTCCCAGTGTCGCGGCGGCCCGCGACGGGCGGCTCGCTGGGCTGTGCATCCACGCGCTGTGCTCCCTGATTGGGAGACTGGAGGACAACTGTGTGATTATGGTGACTTGATTTGATTTGATTTGATTTGATTTGATTATGGTGACTGACAGGTTAGAGGCGGATAATGTGCCTGAAGCTTTGAGTTTGCCGTTCTGTTTGAACTGGCTAGCGTAGCTACAAGCGAGCGGGGGCTGTGTGCTCATGTGATCATGTCGTAAGCATTATGGGAACCGTAGTCAAAAACCTCGGACTGACAACCGGGCGGTCTTTATTACCGTATTTTCCACAAAAAAGGCACACTGTTGTTTTTTTAAGAAAATTAGAGGCTTTTAGGTGTGGAGCATATGGTATATGAAAAAAAAAAACATCTAACTGCTCTCTGGGGGCCAGACCAAATGTGGAGGCGGGCCGCAGTTTGGGGATCACTGCTATAAACATTCAACTTGCAACCTGCATGATCATGATCTGCACATTCTACTTCCTGTGATGCTTAGCCCACCTACGGACTTCGCTATTGGTACTCTCCCTGGGGATACAGTCAGGTCGGCACCACTCCAAGTCGGCCCCGGCCAACTCGGCACCGCCCCGGGATACAGTCAACTCGGCATCAAGCCAAGTCGGCATCTCGCCAAGTCGGCATCTCGCCAAGTCGGCCTCGCGGGCGGGGGGGCTCTCGAGTGGCCGAGTTGGTCGGTGCGGACTTGACTGTAAGCTGCTTACCAACTCGGCCAAAAGCGTCTTTCTTTTTTTTTTAATCACGATGGTGGATAATGTACCTGGGAGCTTCATGTTTGACGTCCGAGTAGCTTAGCTACAAGCGCGCAGCGCTTAGCGGCTGTCTGGTCATGTGACCGGTCCCAAGGCATTCTGGGAATCGTAGTGCAGCGATGCCGGCTGCGCCGCGACGATTTGCAGTTTTTTTCGTGCCGGCAGCGCCGCTTCTCCTCACATAGCAGGCAGGGGACTGGAGGAAAAACTGTGTGGTTATGGTGACTGACAGGCTAGAGGTGGAGAATGGACCTGGAGCTTCATGGTTGACGTCCTGTTTGAACCGAGTAGCTTAGCTACGAGCGCACAGCGCGAGCGGCTGTCTGGTCATGTGACCAGATCATGTGACCGGCATGTGATCCGCGAACGCCGCATGATCAAACCAGTCGCCTGCATTATAATTTTATTGTAATGTTCTCCACCCCCGAAGTTTGGTCAGCCAGTACAATTAGATTTACAATTAGATCTAAAACATGTAGGGTCACCGCTCATGAGGACTGGAGTTTGACACGTGATTTAAATGTATACATGACGACCGTCATTTCAGTGAAATGAAATGTATATAATATTTTACCGGAGGGCTACGTTTATGAGCTTATGAACGCCAAGAAACCACATGAACCAACCATATGTACTACTGGTAATCGTTTGATATTACAGTCCCAGTTGCTATTACTGTTGACGCACACTAGATGGCGGCCAAACAACATTTACAACAAAATACATGCTTTTGCAAATGACAATGTTTGTTAAAGAAAAGAATAATGACTGATAAACTAACAATGTTGATCAGAAATGAACAAATCAGCATAAGCATAATGCAATACAGGTATTATGTTGTGGTTGGGATGCAATACAACAAATATGATCGAGTTCGTCATGCAGCTTCGGTCTTCCTAGGTTTCCACTGATTGGGTAAAAATAAATTAATTGTACTGGCTGACCAAACTTCGGGGGTGGAGAACATTACAATAAAATTATAATGCAGGAGACTGGTTTGATCATGCGGCGTTCGCGGATCACATGCCGGTCACATGATCTGGTCACATGACCAGACAGCCGCTCGCGCTGTGCGCTCGTAGCTAAGCTACTCGGTTCAAACAGGACGTCAACCATGAAGCTCCAGGTCCATTCTCCACCTCTAGCCTGTCAGTCACCATAACCACACAGTTTTTCCTCCAGTCCCCTGCCTGCTACACCGTAAAAAACCCAATTACCAAAACATTGACTCAATTAGAAGATTGCTAAGGCAAGTTGAAATAGACCATTGGCTCAAGTGTTGTTATTGGGAAAGCCAGTTAATAAATGTTTGTACAATTATTCATAAAAAATATTGAGTCAGGTGATAAATTGTTGTTGGGTGAACGCCCACAATGGCTGATATTGACTCAACTGACATACAGTAATTGAGTGAATGGATTGGACAAGTTTTGCATTTGTTGACTGAACAAATGTGGGCGGCGTCATTTGCGGTAATGAACTTCGAGCAAAGGAAGTACGGCAAAGCCACAAAGTTTGTCGACACGGCCTCACGGAGGGACGAGGAGTGACAGGTAAGCAACACTGTGCGTTTGCTTATTAACATTGTCAATCTCTGAAACCAGAGTCAAAAGAAATTTGTTTTTCTGTGGAATCTGTTCTTGGGGGACTGTAACATTTTTTGCTTGCTAGCTAGCCAGTTAGCTTGGGTAGCCGGGCAGCTAACTTACATATTACCCCTCTAATTCATAAGGTCAATGTTTAGCCAGCTAACAGCATTAGCCGTCTAACAGCGCCCGAGGCCCCACGAGCAGCACGTCCGCACGTTAGCCAAACCCGCGGGGCAGGGTTTAGCTAAAGCTAGCTCCGGTCCCGCGAGCGGCACGTCCGCCCGTAAGCCTGCTAGCTGACGCTTGCTCCGGTCCCGCGAGCGGCACGTCCGCCTGCTAGCTGACGCCTAGCTCCTGTCCCGCGAGCGGCACGTTCGCCCGTTAGCCGGCTAGCTGACACTCGCCCCGGCGCGGGCATAGCAGCGCCTCTGTGCGACAGCTGTTGGCGGACGAACGCCGTCAGCTCGTTGGCCAGCTCGCTCTAGCATAGATTTATAATATGGTTTTGCCTGGTAAACAGCCTAGCAAGCTAACCATCAGTCGGGAAGCAAACGTCTCGGCGGGAAAGCTAGCTTTGAAGGCTTTAATAAGGTCAGCTTTTCTAGCATTTGTATTTATATCAATACTTGCTCTGGAAGTAGCTGTAATCCTGTCATTGTCAAACCACTGGGTTCCCTTAACTCTGACAAAGTACAAATTGAACTAAATGGACCCCAGTCCCATTAAAGTTGTTTGAATATATAACGGTATAATGGACGATGTTTTAGCCAATGAATGGCGTGATGCGAGCGTCAACTATTGGTCCTCTGACATGTCAATCACGCTGAAGAAATGCTTGCGTCACGCCGTCAAGCGCGCTCGTCGGAGCAGCAGAGCAGGTAGGATGGTCTGGCGCATGCGCCTTTTTCAATAAGCGAGTAACAGACGTTTGGCTTCGACTTTATCGAGAAAATCCTCCATTATACCTTTAAGGAAAACACTTTTTCCTAACTTGTAAGGGTCATTTCACAGTCTCCTAAAGCAGTGGCTCCCAAACCTTTTTGCCTGTGACCCAAAGGGGAATTATGACATTTGCCAGGACCCAAACTAGTGAAAACAACAGATCTACAAGCCCACTACACATCATGAAATAAATTGGCTGTGCCGTTCTTTGGCTTCCATCTTAACTTTTTATTTTGGCATCTCTCTACTCAGGGCAGTTTCTTCTGCTTGACACAGTTTCTTCTCATTGACTTGCACTACCCTGTAAATATCTGTCGCATATCTATAGTTATGTATCTTCTCCCTCAGACGAAAGGAGGTCGTTGCTGAAGATGTGCATGTCTCCACAATCAGCCAGAGATGGCCAGCCCTATTCCTGTTGGGTCAGGTAAGTTTGTGTATGTTTTACTTTGTTCCTTCCACATAAAATGTCACACAACTGAGACAACCATATGCACTGGAGAGGGGTGGAACTAACTGTAGGTGGGAAGAGAAATCAGATGTAATGATTTTGTCAAGAGGAAGTTAGACTAATATTTCTAGAAACACAGAATAAACACAAAAACAACACCAGGGCCATGTTTCTTATACCCTAACATTAAATAAAGGGTCTGATGCCTCAAAGGTGGAATGGCCCTTTAAGCCTGGTATTGAAGATGGTCACTCTGATCTGTCCTGAGCAAGTGACGTGATGCTACATCTGTGGTTTTTGCTATGATCTGTCTACAGGTTGTACATTCACAAGTTGTCTCTTCATTATCTAATTGTTTTGCAGGTACATGCAGAATTCAGAAGAGTAACAGGAAAAGAATTGATGGAAACGTTCTTCCCCTCCTTGGATGAGCACACCAGAGCTCCGCACCGCAGCTCACCACCCCACTCAAGTGACACTAAGG
The DNA here is from genome assembly GCF_902148845.1 of Salarias fasciatus. Taxonomy (NCBI): domain Eukaryota; kingdom Metazoa; phylum Chordata; class Actinopteri; order Blenniiformes; family Blenniidae; genus Salarias; species Salarias fasciatus. The sequence goes on along the minus strand of NC_043753.1, from coordinate 19,426,362 downwards.
AGTCTGTTGGAGTACCTAGACGAGCAGGTAAGATGGAAAATAACAGACAAATGTGTCTTCATCACTTAAACCCTACTGGGTGTCCGGAGTCCCTCACGATTGAAAATAGTGTTTTCTGTTATTGTGGGTAAAGCTTCTGCTGAGAATAGCTGATCGACAAGCTCACAATGTCACATAGTGAGCTTGTCAGTCTGCTATTTTCAGTAGAAGCTGTTTTCAGTACACTGTACATACAGTAGATGTATGTATGCAGTTACAATGAATCAGCCTTTAGATTCTAGATGTGAAATGAGCTGCCTGCCCACTCCATTCCCACACTATGACTGAAAGAGTCGACATTGTAAAAAAATGTACAGTGAGAGCATTACATTGTTGTTTTTTGTTTTAATTTAGAACTGTTTACTTTGTTTTCATGTTTAAGCACTTTGAGTTTACACGTCTTGTATGAAATATGCTGTATAATGTACATGTATGAACAATATGCATGTGACTTGACTTGTCCTGTGTATCCAGACCACAGAGATCGTTAAACATCGGAGGGTGGAGACTGTCAAAGGGCTGCAGTATTACCTGGGGGAGAAAACTGAGCTTTTCAAGACCTGCCAGGTAAATCAGCATTTCAAGGAGAACATCCATCTGTCCATCAATATCATTTGGATATTGTTTTTAATTTCCTTTTTATTAATGTGCTCCATCTATAGCCAGACGGTGTTTACGAAGCCTCAAGCCCCGTGCCAATGGGTATCCTGGAGATTGTGGGGCCTCCGGGAGGCCTGGAAGCTGCGCCATTGCTACCTCCTTACGAGCCTTGAACCCCAGACTTTCCTTTACAGCTTATACTGTCAGCTATTGGTGTTGCTCTGTTTTGCACTCTTTTCAAATGTGTAATTTTTTGAATTTGAATTTAAATGTTTTGTTTTGTACACAGAAAAATAAACATTTAAAGTAAATTTGTCTTTATTAGTCTTTATTTAATTAGGCTATATTTTATGTTGAGTATATATCATTTAAATATTAATTCATGCAGTCATTATTATGTTATTCACTCAATTATTACTTTATAGTTGTAATGACTAATAAGTCCTAGTTGAGTGAGCACATGATGTGGAATATGACATGGTGTCAACTAATTTGTTTCAATTGGCTCAGTTAATAAGCCAAGTCTTTCGTTCTGTCAACGATTATTAAGCAATTGGCTGAATTAATAGCCAACGAAGAGTTTTTCGTTCAGTCAATGTTTTTAAATAGTAATTGAGTCAACTCAAAACATTTCGTGAAACGCTTCACCCTATGAATAATCAATTCAACCAATTTTTTTTTTAATACAGTGTATGTGAGGAGAAGCGGCGCTGCCGGCACGAAAAAAACTGCAAATCGTCGCGGCGCAGCCGGCATCGCTGCACTACGATTCCCAGAATGCCTTGGGACCGGTCACATGACCAGACAGCCGCTAAGCGCTGCGCGCTTGTAGCTAAGCTACTCGGACGTCAAACATGAAGCTCCCAGGTACATTATCCACCATCGTGATTAAAAAAAAAAGAAAGACGCTTTTGGCCGAGTTGGTAAGCAGCTTACAGTCAAGTCCGCACCGACCAACTCGGCCACTCGAGAGCCCCCCCCCGCCCGCGAGGCCGACTTGGCGAGATGCCGACTTGGCTTGATGCCGAGTTGACTGTATCCCGGGGCGGTGCCCAGTTGGCCGGGGCCGACTTGGAGTGGTGCCGACCTGACTGTAAACCCTCTCCCTGGTGCCAGCCCGACACTGAGACAGCCGACGTGGGTCGCGGCACACCAGAGCTGCGGGGGATGCTGTGGCCAAGCATCCTGCGATCACTGCGGGGCCGTGTCGATCCCGGCTGTGACCTATCCCCTTCCAAGGCGTTCACTCCTTGCCGTCATGAGACGTGGAGTGTCAGGACGAGTGGAGATGCTCTGGCTGCACCCGGACATTCCGGGCTTTCTAAAAGAGCAAATCCCTCACATCACACCATGCTTGTGCCGCAGGGTCATGCCAAGCGCGGATGTGACCTCTTCTCCGCCAACGCGGCCACTCTACCTGCGATCTCCTGCTGACGTCAGGCGTGTCGAGCCGAGTGTCAACCCCCCCACCCCCACGACGGCCAGTCCACCTGAAATGGCCCCTCGCCATCACGAGTCGCGGGGCACCGGGGCAACCGGGGTCGCAGTGGACACGGCCAAGCGCCCCAGAAATTCTAAAGAGCAACATCCTCTACACCACACCGTGCTCGCATCGCTGTGGCGAGCGGTGCGCAGCTGTGACCCCTCCCCATCGGCGGCGGCCGACGCGGATCCTCTCACCCCCGCTCTGGAGGGCTGGATGCGGGTCTTTTCACTCCTGCTCCGGTGGCAGTGGTGAGCCGGGCCGCCGGCGCTTGTGAGGCACACAAGACGGGCGCCCATGGTGGTTTGGTTCCCAAGCGTCCCAGTTTGGCCCCCGCAGCAGTGTACAATGCCGTTTGCTCGCGCTTCCTGTCTGCCTCCCGGCGAGTAGCACTGTGCGTCCGTCTCCTACACTTTTTCTCCCCGGGCCCGGCCGCCTCCACGATCACCAGCCCACCTGCGGTGGAACCCCGCTGCTAGAAGTCTCCTGACAGGAGGGCAGCCCAGGTCATGTCGACCGCGACCGGGCGCCCCCGGCATTCCACTCAGCTGCATCCTCTACGTCACACCGCGCCCGCACCGCCAGGCCTGGCGGAGCGCAGTAGCGACCCTTTCCTGGTGGTCGATGAGGGTCATGGTGGTCATGTTGGCTGGTGTCCCCGCTGTCAAGCATTTGGACACCAGGAGCATCGGCAGGGCCGGCAGTTCGAGGATGAATGTGGTTCAACCGCTGATGCTTCATTTACTGACATGGTGCGAGATGCTGGGTCTGCTCTCACCCTGGCTGTCCAGGACGCTGAGATGTAGTCCTGGACAGCCAGGGCCTCCTTTCAACGGAATCCTCCGCACACGGCTCTCATGCCCCTTGGGGGCTGCCACTCTTGAGGAGGAGGTGTCCTCACTCCTACGCCGGGGCGTTGAGCGCGGAGATGGCACACTTGGGTTTCTACTCCTCTTATTTCCTGGTTCCCAAGAAAAGGGGAGGAGTGAGACCCATTCTGGACTTGAGGGTCCCGAACACTCACGTGGCCACCAGGAGGTTCCGCATGCTGATGGTCAGACACCTCCTGGAGAGCATCCGCCCCGGGGATTGGATGTTGTCACTTGATCTCACAGATGCCTATTTTCACATTCCCATCCTGATGAGGCACAGGAAGTTCCTCAGATTCACCGTGGGGGATCAGTGTTTTCATTTTTTTTTTTTTCAATTTTATTTTTTCAAAATTTCACACATTTTTAAAACAGAAACAGTAACAACAAAGAACCAGAGGTGTACACAACAATACAGGAGATCATACACATTTGGGTCTCTTAGGTAAAATACACATTAACCATTTTGTTCATACTTTATTAAACTTATTCAATTGGAGTTTCTTATGAAACGTTATTCGTTCCATTACAAATATTGAATAGATAACATCATGCCAGTCATTCAGGTCGGAGCAAACACAATTTAGCCATTTCTTAGTGATTGCTTTTCAAGCTGCCAAACTCAGTATGCCAAACAGATGTCTAGTCTCCTTTTGTATATCAGCGGAATGTAAACATCCAAATAGTAACTCATCCCAATGTAGTGACCGTAAGTTAATATGGATTTTATCTCTATTCGAATCAACTTCCAAAAACTTTGTATTATTGGACAAGACCAGAACAACTGGTGTTGTTTTACATCATGTGCACCACAATGTCTCCAACAGCTTGAAGAACCTGGAAAATGAGCAGTTTGTGCTGGAGTTAGAACTAGTAATTTTCCATTGAAAGGCACAATGATTTAACCAAATCTCGTCCAATATTTGCACATTTGCTTCCTTTTCCCATTTTTGCTTTAAATAATTTGTATTTGACTTATTTAGCTCTTGGAAACCTTTATACAATCTTGAAATCAATTTAAGACCTGAATCTGCTATTTGAGTGTTTGTAAAAATCTTTAGAATTGGTATTTCAAAAACATTCTTATTTTTTGGCATAAAAATATGTATATGGTGACGTATTTGTAAAAACCTAAAGAAATCACTGTTATGCAATTGGTGGTCTCTCTTAAGTGATTGAAAAGCTTTATTTATTTATTATTATATTTATTTATTTATTTATTTATTTATTTATTTATTTATTTATTTATTTATTTATTTGATATGGACTTCACAAAAGCATTGGACAGACCAGATGCATTGCTTCCAGTGTTATAGCAGGACTGCTAATTTTCAACACCAGTCCATTGGAGGCTTTTAACAAATTAAACATAATTACATACATAAGAATAAGTCCACGTTGAATAAAAATCATGTGCATTTCATACATTGTCATGTGTGCAGCTTTGGCCTGACTTCAGCCACTGTTTCAAACCTCTGTTGAAGGTGTTCAAGTCAGTCTGGAGTTTTAAGCCAGTGGGCAGAGAGTTCCACAGTGTTGTTCCGTTATGGGAGAAGCAAGACCTTCCAAACTTTAATTTAAGATATGGAAGTGCACAGTCTCCACTGTCGGCTGCTCTGGTGTTTGCTCTTAGAGAGGCCTGTCTTCTGACAAGAGCAGAACAGGGTGGCGACACATGATTGTTCAGACACTTAAAAACCAGTTTCAATGTGCTAAAATTTACAAAATTCTCAAATGTAAAAAGATCATGCTTTTGAATGATTTTACAATGATGCCATCTCACTGGCTTTCTGTCGAATACCTTAATTGCCTGCTTATACAATGAAATGACTGGTTGGAGTACAGAGCTGGAGGTTTGTGACCAAGATGTAATACAATAGGACAGATGCGAAAATATCATTGCATGCATATACACCAGGGCAGCCTGATGGGACAGCTCCCTTCTGATTAAACGAAAACAATTCAAATTAAAGCCGCGAGCGGCGTCAAAAGGCCCTCGCCCGCCGCTTACCTGACCCGCCCCGTTTTATTCTTTCATTGATGTTTGTCAAATTTGGCACATTTCCATGGCAACAAGTACATTTGATTTGATGGGAGATTTTTCACTTGGGCCCATTAGAATAACATGGGGAACTTCAGCCATCGCCATGGCAACACCGTTGATATTACAATATGGTTACCATTTGCTTTTTTGATCGGGACGACATGAAGAATTTATCAACCAATTTCCATTCATTTCTGATAAACTAATAATTTTACTCCCCATACAGATTTTATTTTGATTCTGTAGGGGGCGCTGTAATGCCGATTTCCAAAGTTTCACTGTCAGTGTGTCCAGGAAGGAAGGATTAATCAGTGTTTAAAATTTGGTTTGGATTGGAGTCATTATGTAGAAATGGCAGCCATTCATCACACTGAAAAAATGGCAAAATTTGACATCAACTTTGCGGCGTTGCCACGCGGAAACCGTGATCTGAAGATTTGTGAATTGGATAACTTTTAATTGTCTACTCGTTTAGATGGTGTCCACCAAATTTCAGCTCATTTGGAGAAGCGCACGATCAAAACGAACATTTTGTACGACGTCCTGGAAAACGCTGACTCAGCAATTTTGAAAATTCAATCCCAGCTCGCTGCTTTCCTGCTGTTTTGAGGTCGGGGTAATAATAATATTTTTTGTTTGTCCCGACAACGCGCATGTGTATACCAAATTTTGTGGCTGTACGACAAAGTTTATTGCGGACCCCCTCCCATTGACGCAATGCATTTTGGGTTTTGCAGGTGGCGCTGTAGAGCCAATTTTTAAATCCCAATATTGAAATTCATATTAAAAAAAATTTTTCGCCGGAACTGAATTTTGTGCAAAATTTGGTGAGTTTTCGAGCATGTTCAGGGGGTCAAATTCCAGTTTAAAGAGCAGAAGAAGAAGAAGAAGAAGAAGAAGAAAGAAAGAAAGAATAATATTTTTTGCAAAAACAATATGCTTTTTTTTTCCTGCCGTTATTTCGCCCACATGTTATATATTTTCGGAAAGGTCTCGACAACCCCGACGTGTCTGTGAGGTGTTTGAGAGTGTGAATGTCTGTGGTCGAGCGCTACGCGCTCGAAAAGTCATGTTTGTGTGTGAGAGTGTGTGTGTGTTTTTTGTATTTGTACACGTGTGTATGAGTGCATGTCAGGGTGTGTATGTCTGGACATGTTGACCTATGTCTGAGGTCGAGCGCTGCGCGCTCGACTTGTCATTTTTGTATGTTTGAGTGTGTGAAAGGCCTGTGGTCGAGCGCTGCGCGCTCGAAAATTCGTGTGTGTGTGTGCATTTTTGTGTTTGTACACGCGTATGTGTGAGTGCGTGTCGGTGTGTGTGTGTCTGGACATGTTGAATGATGTCTGTGGTCGAGCGCTGCGCGCTCGACTTGTCATCGTTGTGTGTTTTGAGAGTGTGAAAGGCCTGAGGTCGAGCGCTGCGCGCTCGACTAGTCGTTGTCTGTGTTGCAGAAACAATAGGCCCTTCGCCCTTGGCAGGCCAGGGGCTCGGGCCTAATTAAAGCCGCGAGCGGCGTCAAAAGGCCCTCGCCCGCCGCTTGCCTGACCCGCCCCGTGTTATTCTTTCATTGGTGTTTGTCAAATTTGGCACATTTCCATGGCAACAAGTAAATTTGATTTGATGGGAGATTTTTCACTTGGGCCCATTAGGATAACATGGGGAACTTAAGCCATCGCCACGGCAACACCGTTGATATTACAATATGGTTACCATTTGCTTTTTTGATCGGGACGACATGAAGGAATTATCAGCCAAATTCCATTCATTTCTGACAAACTAATAATTTTACTCCCCATACAGATTTTATTTTGATTCTGTAAGGGGCGCTGTAACACCGATTTTCAAAATTTAAATGTCAATGTGTCCAGGAAGGAAGGATTAATCAGTGTTTAAAATTTGGTTTGGATTGGAGTCATTATGTCGAAATGGCAGCCATTTATCACACTGAAAAAATGGCAAAATTTGACATCAATTTTGCGGCGTTGCCACGCGGAAACCGTGATCTGAAGATTTGTGAATTGGATAACTTTTAATTGTCTACTTGTGTAGATAGTGTCCACCAAATTTCAGCTCATTTGGAGAAGCGCGCGATCAAAACGAACATTTTGTACGACGTCCTGGAAAACGCTGACTCAGCAATTTTGAAAATTCAATCCCAGCTTGCTGCTTTCCTGCTGTTTTGAAGGCGGGGTCATAATAATATTTTTTGTTTGTCCCGACAACGTGCATGTGTATTCCGAATTTTGTGGCTGTACGACAAACTTTATTGCAGACCCCCTCCCATTGACGCAATGCATTTTGGGTTTTGCAGGTGGCGCTGTAGAGCCAATTTTTAAATGCCAATATTAAAATTCATATTAAAAAAAATTTTTCACCGGAACTGAATTTTGTGCAAAGTTTGGTGAGTTTTCGAGCATGTTTAGGGGGTCAAATTCCAGTTTAAAGAGCAGAAGAAGAAGAAGAAGAAGAAGAAGAAAGAAAGAATAATATTTTTTGCAAAAACAATATGCTTTTTTTTTTTCTGCCGTTATTTCGCCCACATGTTATATATTTTCGGAAAGGTCTCGACAAGCCCGACGCGTCTGTGAGGTGTTTGAGAGTGTAAATGTCTGTGGTCGAGCGCTACGCGCTCGACAAGTCATGTGTGTGTGTGAGAGTGTGTGTGCGTTTTTTGTATTTGCACACATGTGTATGAGTGCATGTCGGGGTGTGTGTGTCTGGACATGTTGGCCTACGTCTGAGGTCGAGCGCTGTGCGCTCGACTTGTCATTTTTGTACCTTTGAGCGTGTGAAAGGCCTTGGTCGAGCGCTGCGCGCTCGAAAATTCGTGTGTGTGTGTGCGTTTTTGTGTTTGTACACGCGTATGTGTGAGTGCGTGTCGGTGTGTGTGTGTCTGGACATGTTGAATGATGTCTGTGGTCGAGCGCTGCGCGCTCGACTTGTCATCGTTGTGTGTTTTGAGAGTGTGAAAGGCCTGAGGTCGAGCGCTGCGCGCTCGACTAGTCGTTGTCTGTGTTGCAGAAACAATAGGCCCTTCGCCCTGGGCAGGCCAGGGGCTCGGGCCTAATTAGATTTCACCTTCTTACACACAGAAGATACCTGACTTTGAAATTTCAAATTGTTATCAAGAATGATTCCTAGATACTTTGTTTCTTTGACTTCTTGGATTATTTCGTCTCCTAGTGTGACCTCAAACCTACTATTAGGTGACCTTTTTGTAATCGAAAAACACATGACTACTGTTTTTTTGATGTTTAAAGTGAGGGAGACAGCTCAAGTCAATTTGAGATGTTCACTAGAGCACGTGTCAGCTGCTGCGCTGCCAGAGTTGGAGTTTTAGCAGACACATGGATTATTGTGTCATCAGCGTATAACTGGCAGTTAACACCGTGACAACAGTCTGGAAGGTCGTTAATGTCGATGGTAAAAAGCAATGGACCCAATGCTGATCCTTGCGGGACCCCCATGTCATTGGAACAAAGAGCTGACTTCACCCCATTTACCTTAACACATTGTTGTCTACCATCTAAGTAAGATTTAAACCATTCTAGTGCTGATGGTGACATTTTGAAGTGCTGAAGCTTATTGAGTAGAACGCTGTGGTCCACAGTGTCAAACGCTTTTTTCAGGTCAAGAAATACTGCGCCAACAACATAGCCTTTGTCCAAAGGTCCTCTGATGTTTTCGAGCAAGTTTAATTGTCCCATTATAGAAATAGGTGCAGTAAGATGATAAACCTTGGTTTGTCCAACTTTGAAACTCGCATCCGTTTTGCTCGGTATAAAATCGCTATCATGATAGGGCCAGCGAAACATTTTTATCTCAGACTGTAAATGATTTTTATTTATGTAATTTAACCAAAGTTTTAATGATAAATTGATCCACTGATTATTTTTTTGCATTCGCTCCTTGATAAGCTTTTTATCTCCCAGTCTTGCTTGAATCAGGCACTCTCCCGAAATACTCATTTCTATGTGCCTTCCATTTAGCCAAATATTCTGGTTTACACCAACCGACCAAAGTTTGGAATTGAGCTGACATATACCGTAATAATCTTTAAAACAAGGTAATGCCAGACCACCTTTCTCTTTTGCCAGTCGAAGGGTTTTGAGTCGCACTCTTGGTCTTTTTCTTTGCCATATAAACCTCATAATTATCTTGTCCAACTTTTTAAATTGTTTATCCGCAATAAAAATAGGAAGTGTTTGGAAAAAAATATAACAACTTAGGTAAAATTTTCATTTTGACAGTTTCTACTTGTGATTCAAAGTTAAATATAGGTAATAAATCCTATCTTCTAATATCATTCTTAATTTGTTGATATAATGGTTTTAAATTTAGATCATAAAATTTTGATAAATCATAGGTATATTGACACCAAGATATTTTATATATTCCCGCTCCCAATTTATGTTCATTTTAGAAATCAGTGTCTGGCTAGGGGTATAATTAAAACTCAGCAATTGTGTTTTAGAAATATTAAGTTTATAGTCGGACACTGAACCAAACAATTCCAAATAAGAGAGGAGATGAGAGAGAGATGCATCTGGATTTGTCAAATAAATCAGAATATCGTCCGCAACGAGAGAAATCTTGTGTTCTTGTCCGAACATCTGTACACCAGTAATAGAGGCATTCTGAATAAGTCCCTGGCTCCCAGGCAAATAACAGAAGGCTACTTGGACACCCTTGACGACTTCCTCTTTCAAGCTTGAATGAGTCTGAAAGAGCCCCATTAACCTTAAGTCTTGCTTTTGGACATCTATACATTGTTCTAACAACTTTTATAAATGATTGGTTAAATCCAAATTTCTCTAAAACTCTGTATAAACTCCCCCTAGAACTGCCACCTTAACATGGTGGGGGAGTTTGAGAGCCCGCATGATCCCAGGAGCTATGTTGCCGGGGGGCTTTATGCCCCCTAGTAGGGTCTCCCATGGCAAACAGGTCCTGGGTGACGGGCCAGACTGAGAGCAGTTCAACAGCCCTTACTGTATGAGAAGAGAGACAACAAAGGTCGTTACGTCGCCCGGTATGGTGCAGCCGGGGCCCCACCCTGGAGCCAGGCCTGGGGTTGGGGCTCGTAAGCGAGCGCCTGGTGGCTGGGTCTTTGCCCACGGGGCCCAGCCGGGCTCAGCCCGAATGGACGACGTGGGCCTGACCTCTGGTGGGCTCACCACCCACCGAGGGAACCGTAGGGGCCGAGTGCAGTGTGGATTGGGTGGCAGCCGACGGCAGGGTGCCCGGCGACCCGATCCCCGGACACAGAGACTGGCTCTAGGGACATGGAATGTCACCTCGTTGGCGGGGAAGGAGCCCGAGCTTGTGAGGGAGGTTGAGAGGTACCGGCTAGATATAGTCGGGCTCACCTCCACACATAGCCTGGGCTCTGGAACCAAACCTCTCGAGAAGGGCTGGACTCTCCACTTCTCTGGAGTTGCCCGCGGTGAGAGGCGGCGCGCTGGTGTGGGTTTGCTTATAGCCCCACAGCTCAGCCGCCATGTGTTGGAGTTCACCCCAGTGAACGAGAGGGTTGCATCCCTGCGCCTTCGGCTCGGGGATAGGTGCCTCACTGTTGTCTCGGCTTACGGGCCAAACAGCAGTGCAGAGTACCCGGCCTTCTTGGAGTCCCTGGGAGGGGTGCTGGACAGTGCTCCGACTGGGGACTCCATTGTTCTACTGGGGGACTTCAATGCCCACGTGGGCAGCGACAGTGAGACGTGGAAGGGGATGATTGGATCGCACGGCCTCCCCGATCTGAACCCGAGTGGTGTTCTGTTATTGGACTTCTGTGCTAGTCACAGTTTGTCCATAACGAACACCATGTTCAAGCACAGGGGTGTCCATAAGTGCACTTGGCACCAGGACACCCTAGGTCGCAGGTCGATGATCGACTTTGTTGTCGTGTCATCTGACCTCCGGCCGTGTGTTTTGGACACTCGGGTGAAGAGAGGGGCAGAGCTGTCGACCGATCACCACCTGGTGGTGAGTTGGATTCGCTGGCGGAAGAGGAAACCGGACAGACTTGGCAGACCCAAACGTGTTGTGAGGGTCTGCTGGGAACGTCTGGCGGACCCCTCTGTCAGCATGGCTTTCAACTCCCACCTCCGGGAGAGCTTCTCTTATGTCCCGAGGGAGGCTGGGGACATTGAGTCCGAGTGGACCATCTTCTCCACCTCCATTGTCGAAGCAGCTGCTCGGAGCTGTGGTCGTAAGGTCTCCGGTGCCTGTCGTGGCGGCAACCCCCGAACCCGGTGGTGGACACCGGAAGTAAGGGCTGCCGTCAAGCTGAAGAAGGAGTCCTATCGAGCCTTGCTGGCTCATGGGACTCCCGAAGCAGCTGACGGGTACCGGCAGGCCAAGCGAACTGCAGCCCAAGCAGTTGTGGAGGCAAAAACTCGGGTCTGGGAGGAGTTCGGGGAGGCCGAGGAGGAGGACTATCGGTCGGCCTCGAAGAAATTCTGGCAAACCGTCCGGCGCCTCAGGAGGGGAAAGCAGGTCTCCGCCAACACTGTTTACAGTGGAGGTGGGGAGCTGCTGACCTCAACTGGGGATATTGTTGGACGGTAGAAGGAATACTTTGAGGACCTCCTCAATCCCGTCGCCACGTCTTCCGTGGAGGAAGCAGAGGCTGAGGTCTCAGAGGTGGACTCGTCCATCACCCAAGCTGAAGTCACTGAGGTGGTTGGCAAGCTCCTCGGTGGCAAGGCACCGGGGGTGGACGAGATTCGGCCTGAGTACCTTAAGTCTCTGGATGTGCAGGGACTGTCTTGGTTGACACGTCTCTGCAACATCGCGTGGCGGTCGGGGACGGTGCCTCTGGATTGGCAGACCGGGGTGGTGGTCCCCCTGTTTAAAAAGGGGGACCGGAGGGTGTGTTCCAACTATAGGGGGATTACACTCCTCAGCCTCCCCGGGAAAGTCTATTCCAGGGTACTGGAGAGGAGGATCCGACCGATAGTCGAACCTCAGATCCAGGAGGAACAATGCGGTTTTCCTCCTGGTCGTGGAACAGTGGACCAGCTCTATACCCTCCATAGGGTGCTCGAGGGTTCGTGGGAGTTTGCCCAACCAGTCCACATGTGCTTTGTGGATTTGGAGAAGGCATTCGACCGTGTCCCTCGTGGTGTCTTGTGGGGGGTGCTCCGGGAATACGGAGTCCGGGGCCCCTTGTTAAGGGCCGTCCAGTCTTTGTATGACCGGAATAGGAGTCTGGTCCGCATTGCCGGCAGTAAGTCGGACCTGTTCCCGGTGCATGTTGGACTCCGGCAGGGCTGCCCTTTGTCACCGGTTCTGTTCATAATCTTCATGGACAGAATTTCTAGGTGCAGCCAGGGGCCTACAGCATGCACTGGGGTGGTTCGCAGCCGAGTGTGAAGCGACAGGGATGAGGATCAGCACCTCCAAATCCGAGGCCATGGTCCTCGACCGGAGGAAGGTGGCTTGCCCCGTCCAGGTTGGTGGAGAGACCCTAGCCCAAGTGGAGGAGTTCAAGTATCTTGGGGTCTTGTTCACGAGGGGGGGACGGATGGAGTGTGACATTGACAGGCGGATCGGTGCAGCGGCTGCAGTGATGCAGTCGTTGTATCGGTCCGTCGTGGTGAAGAAGGAGCTGAGCCGAAAGGTGAAGCTGTTGATTTACCGGTCAATCTACGTTCCCACCCTCACCTATGGTTATGAGCTTTGGGTCATGACCGAAAGGACAAGATCCCGGATACAAGCGGCCGAAATGAGCTTCCTCCGTAGGGTGGCTGGGCGCTCCCTTAGAGATAGGGTGAGGAGGGAGGAGGGAGGAGTAGAGCCGCTACTCCTCCACATCGAGAGGAACCAGCTGAGGTGGCTCGGACATCTGTTTAGGATGCCTCCTGGACGCCTCCCTAGGGAGGTGTTCCGGGCATGTCCCACTGGGAGGAGACCCCGGGGAAGACCCAGGACATGCTGGAGAGACTGTCTCTCGGCTGGCCTGGGAACGCCTTGGGATCCTCCCAGAGGAGCTGGAGGAAGTGTCTGGGGACAGGGAAGTCTGGGCATCCCTGCTGAGACTGCTGCCCCCGCGACCCGGCTCCGGATAAGCGGTAGAAAATGGATGGATGGATGGATGGACTCTGTATAAATATTCCCAGTTGACATGGTCAAATGCCTTTTCGGCATCTAGGCTTAGGAGTACCATCTTATTTTTATTTTTAACAGCATGATCAATGATGTGCAGGGTCCAGCGAATATTGTCCTGTGTCTGTCTCTTTTTAATAAAGCCAGTCTGATCCAAACTAATTATTTCAAGCAGTGCGTTCTCTAACCGTTTTGAAATAATGTGAGTAAATATTTTATAATCTTGATTAAACACACTTATGGGCCGATAGTAACCAGAATCAAGCCTATCTTTACCCTCTTTAGCTATCAACGAAATGGATGCCTCATTCCACGATGGAGGCATTTCTCCCTTTTTTAAAACATAGTTGAAAACTGTTTTCATAGTTGGAACAATGAGGTCTTTCATCTCTTTATACCACTCCGAGGGAAAGCCATCAGGCCCCGGTGCTTTGTTTGTTTTACAGTCAGAGATGGCTTTTTTAAAGGGACTTAAGGCAAGATTTGTGAAAAACTACACATGCATTTCCACTTTATTCAATGCTAATGGGTCGTGAAGCATTAAAAACCTAAAATAACAGGCCAATCCGCGTATCTGTCTGTTGCCGTATACAGGCTGTGTGCCAAATAATTTGTTGCTGTTCGGGGTCCGAATTTCCCACGCAATCGTGGGGATGTGACGTAAATTGACGCTGTATGCACGTTGCCGAACAGGAAGAACATGGCCGCCGTGGACACAGACTCAAACACTGCTGGGATTAGGGGCGGGCAGTGTTGCCAACTTGGTGACTTTCTCGCTAAATCTGGCAACTTTCCAAAGCCTCTTTTCGACTTTTTTTTGTCAAAAGTAACTAGCAACAAATTTAGCGGCTTTTTCTGGTGCACTGGAGACGTGACAGGACGTCTCCGCTGTTCTCAGCAAGCAGCGGGTGCTGCGTGAGCCTCTCCCCCATCCCAAAGCACTCACAGGCGGCCAGTCTCAATGCTCCCTGCTGAGTTGGGGCCGAATGGGTAAACGGCCCGGAGATGCTCCACGGCGGCGACGGGAGAGCTCCAGCAGCCGCGGCCTGCTTCATGCGCCTCCGTGGATATGCGGCGGGTCCCTGCGCGCTCCGCGGCCGGCACAGAGCGCGTCTCCGCCCGGGAGCGGAGATCCGGAGCTGCCGCGCCGTGGCTTGCTCCACGGAGGCGCGTGAAGCAGGCGGCGGCTTCCACGGGCCGAGTGCAGCTGCCCCACGGAGGCTGACGGGAGAGCTCCGGATCTCTGCTACCGGGCGGAGACGCGCTCCGTGCCGGCCGCGGAGCGTGCAGGGACCTGCCGCATAAACATGGAGGCGGAGAGGAGCTCCGCGACAGATTTAAAAATGAATAGTTAGATTAATCAATGCATCGAAGAACTATTTCCTAGATTAATCGATTACAAAAGTAATCGTTTAACGCAGCCCTATTATCAGCGTTATCTCGTGAGTCAAAAAAATAAATTAAAAAAAAATAAAAATATGACCGAAGCCGGGCAGGCACCCGAATAAATATTGGATATGCGTTTGATTCATGGAGGGAACTTCAGCTGCATTTGGGAGTGAAAATGGATGCTTACAAAAATCACATAATATGCACTGTGGTCCTGCAGTAATCCGCGACGTAGCAAACAGCATGAGCATCCCTGGTGCAGCGCTGTGAAGATGGACATTCTGTAAAATGTTTGTGCGCGCTCCCGTGCCGCCTTGGCTGGTGGCTGCAGTTCCCCGCAACACCTATCGCGGCAGCACTGAGGTAAATTTTGAAAAGTTGCCTTAAGTCCCTTTAATTTCAGATTCAGTGATTTCAGAAGTTAAATTTTTGTTTTGATCTTCAGTCACTCTTGATAAAGTAATTGTGTCTAAAAAAATCAGCCATATTGTTTCCATCCACTTTCGGTTGACTGTATAAAGTCTTATAAAACAATAAAAAGGCTTCTTGAATATCATCTAATTTATTCATAACCATATTTGTTGGGGATTTCTTATTTTATGAATTGCATTTTCTATCTGCTGTTTTTTCAGTTTGTATGCCAATAATCTTGCTGATTTGCCTCCTGCCTCGTAGAAACTTGTCCGTAAAAAGGTCCTTTTTCTATTAATTTCGCTTGAAAAACTTCATTTATTTGATTTTTTATCTTTTTTAGTTCAATTTTTAAGTTTTTCTTTGGAGTTATTTTTGGAACATTTTCCATGTTCTTTAATTGTGCTTGAAGCTCCATTAAATGTTCCTTTTGTTTCTTTTTCAAAGTTGAACTACATCCAATTATCTTACCCCGCATAACTGCCTTAAGTGCATCCCATAATATTAAGGGAGACACTTGGCCATTGTCATTGTCAAGTAGATAATTTTTAATATCATCCCTAATTTTCTCCCTCATTGGATGTAAAATACTTGTATTTAGCCTCCAAAAAGTATCCCTTTTTTCTTTGCTAAAAATTATTTCCAAATATACTGGGACATGATCTGACAGATCCATAATGCCTATTTTACAAGAAAACACTCTGTGCATATCATTTCGGAACATGAAAAAAGAATCCAATCTAGAATAATAATTGTGAGGATGGGAAAAACTATAATCTCTTTTCGTTAAATTAAATTCTCTCCAAACGTCCAAGAGTCGAATTTCAGTCATTAATGATTTGATATTTTTTGTAGTTTTATTTAACCCCCCAATCTGTGGATTAGATGAGTCTGTGGACGGGTTCAATCGAATATTCAGATCTCCCCCTAAAACCAGAATGCCTTCCGACTCTACATTAATAAGATTAAAAAATTTGTTTATAAAATTTCCATTCTGATCCTGGGGGAGCATACACATTTATAATAGTGATTTAAACACCCTGCAAATATCCTTTAATCAAAACATACCGACCCTCTTTGTCTCTTTTTTCTTGAGTGCACTCAAAGTTTAATCTATTTGAAACCAATGTTTCAAATAGATAATAATAATGTTACAACACCTCTTTTAGAACTTTGTGGGCAAGAAGAAGAAAACTGTTTGAATCTCCATTTTTTTTAATTTATCATGCTCTACCTGATTTAAATGAGTTTCTTGGAGTAAAACAATTTCAATTTGTTCTTTTTTAAGTTTTGACATAATTTTGCCTCTCTTCATAGGGTTCCCCAAACCATTTACATTATACAGTAAGTTGCAATTTTAGTTGGCTTGACACCCTGCATTACTTGTGTAAGGGATCATTCCTGTATGTAAACCCAGTATAATAAGTACACCTCTCAGAACCAAACTAGTTTAAGAACATCAGAACAAAAAATAAAACACAAACATAAAGCCCACGGATTTCTAAAGAGAAGGCCATCAAGTTGGCCAAGGGAAGGGGAAGGGCCAGTACGTCTTGTTGTACAGGAGCGCCCTCTTCAGCCAGTAGGCCAGTACCACATGAGTCTGAAGGGATCATGTTGTTGTGATTTCCCGACTACCGGAGTACTATGTCCTCGCCCCCAGTCATTATAATAACAGCAGAAATTGCAAAGTGTTCATCAAAAAATACAAAACCAAAATATTCGAAGTGCGTTTATGTTAAAACTTCTATAAAACTTAAAACTATAGTTAAAACTATCTTAAAGTTTACCTCGTAAAAAAAAAAAAAAAAAAAAATCCAATGTCAGATTTTATGGCAAATCTTCTTGGTGTCGGAAAGCCTGAAGCCTCTCCTTAACTCTTTCAATGCTGGGATCCTCGCGTGACAGCCCTCTTCTTCCGCTCCTTCGCCAAGTGGATTGTCGGATTTGATCGAAAAGTGACATCGGTTTTTTGATGGGAGTGTCTAATATCCCCCTTTGCACCATGTCCTCAGTCGCTTCCTGTGCAGAGTTGTATGTCACTGGGCCTGTACTGTAGAACACTCTCATCTTGGATGGAAACGGTGTTTGGAAGCGAATATTCTTTTCCCAGAGCGCTGCCTTAGCTGCGTTGTACTCCTTTCGTCTCCGCTGCACCTCTGGGGCATAATCGTTATCCAGATACCCCCGCTTCTCATGAAAGTCAAAATCCTTTGCTTCCCATGCCTTTTTCAGGATCCACTCCTTTTTTGTGTAACTTGAAAACGTGACCACGAATGATCTCGTGGGGCTCCTGCTGGTGGTTTTGCCGCTAGTGCCCGGTGCGCCCTCTCAATAGCAAGCCCTGACGGTAAAGAGAGACCTAGGCCGTTTTCGAGTAAAGTTGTCACAAAATGAATCACAGATGGCGAACTGCTTTCGGCTCCCTCCTCTACGCCGTATATCCTCACATTATCACGGCGCGATTGTCCCTCCAGGGTTATCAGCTTAGCTTTGGTCTGAGCGTGGAGTTTAGCTAGCTCCATTAGCATCTCCTCTGTTGACTGGACGCGTGTCTCCATGGATTCAATCCTTTCCTCTGCTTCGTCCATTCTCCTGCCGATGCCATTCATATTCTCTTGCATTGCATCCAGTTGTGCCTTGTTGTCTTTCCTGAAATCCTTGCTGACCTTCTCCAGGGGTGCTGAACGCTTCTCCAGACTGCTCAGCCTTAACACCTGGTTTCAGCGCTCCTGCACAGCCTCCAATTTTTATTTCATCGACAATTTTAATCTTTTCTGGAACCGCCCAGCTTTTTATCACCAGGATGGACTCCACCCGAGCACGCTGGGCAGCTCCAATTTAGCGGGTAACATTCAGCACGCAGTCCACACATCCCCCGCTGACTGACTACCTGCAAGCCCTCCCCATCCACCACACGCCGCACACACCCCTCACACACCTTCACTGCCCCTGTACACACCACACATTGTACATAGCATCCCTGTCATCACCTCCTCCAGACACCACATCCCCCGGACTGTTTTTAAACGAAAAAGGACTCTTTTAACAGTGAAACTTCACCGAGAGCGCACATCCAGCCCACCCACCACCATTAATATGGCCCTGCTGAATGTGCACTCTCTCTTAAACAAATCTTTTATTATTAATGATCTCATTTTAGACAATAATTTAGACAGTCTGCTTTTAACTGAGACATGGCTTGGCACTGATGCACCTGTTATCCTCACTGAGGCTTCCCCATCGAGTTTTAACTTTTTATCTTCAGCCAGACAGGGTAAGAGGGGTGAAGGGACTGCTTCCATTTAAAAAAAAAACTTTATGAGTGCGTGTGCTGTAGCTTTTAATAGTTTTACCTCTTTCGAGCACCACGCCTTTGTTTTTAGCAGTCCCCCGATCCTGTGTTTAACAGTGTACAGACCCCCTCATTACTCTAGTCTTTTTATCACTGAATTTTCAGAACTTTTATCAATAATTCATTCTAAATATAACAGAATTTTAATAACGGGTGATTTTAACTTACACGTAGATGATAACTCGGACTCTATGTCCAGAGGCTTTTTAAACCTTTTAAAATGTTTAGATTTTAAACAGCATGTCACACAGCCAACTCACAACAGAGGACACACCCTGGACCTGGTTATAACCCACGGTCTGTCCATCAGTGTGTCCTCTGTTGTTGACCTGGCTGTGTCTGACCACTACTGTGTGTTTTTTAACATCACCAGTTTTAACCAGCAGGAAGCCCCGGTGAGAACAGTGAGGAGACGCTACCTTACTTCTGAAGTGGCTGCAAATTTTAAAGAGATTTTACAGAGCACTCCTGCGGTGATTTTACCTGCACCCTGTGATTTTATCGTTGACGATTTTAACAGTAAACTGAAGTCCAGCCTGGACTCAGTAGCTCCACTTTTAACTAAAACAATCAAGGGCCATTCCAAACCCCCGTGAAGGAAAAATGATAAAATCATCAAACTGAAAAGAAACTGCAGGAGAGCTGAAAGACGGTGGAGGAAATCCAAGTTGACTGTACATCATCAGATTCTACGTCAACAACTCAAAATTTACCATAATGCAGTTAAACAGGCCCGAATTTCCCACTTTTCTCAGCCTATTTCAGACAATAAAGACAACCCCCGGTCCCTCTTCTCCATCTTCAACATTTTAACTGGCACTAATTTTAATAAAGCTTTTAAGGAACAGACGCTCTCTGTGAAGACTTTGCAGACCACTTGTTGTGGATTTTTATTTAAAAAGTATCCTAGGCCAGCTACGATACAAAAGAAAAACCCCAAACATATATTCCAGAAAAAACGTAAAATCCTCAATTATATCCACTTGGTTCTTGAAGTCTTCAATCGTAGTTCTCCTCAGAACAATCAGGCAGAGTCGGAGTCAGGATGCAAAAAGAGGACTTTATTTCCAAAAAAACCCTCCGGCAGTCAGGCAGACCAAAAAGAACTGACGCGCCGATCGCTCTCCGCTCCATCTATTTATACTATTTTGTGGGAGTTCGTTGCTTCTTAATTGACTCTTCGTCAAGACACAATTGCTCAAAACCATTCGTTGCTTCTCAATTGACTCTCTTCCCCCCTCCCTACAAAGGTCAATGTCCGTGACCCCTTGGGAGGCCCTATCAGCCTCCATCAAGTCTCCATCAAGTCTCCATCCATCTTTCCCAAATGCCAGGTGTTGTGCAACAACTCACATAGTGTCACATTCCTTGTCCAATGAGCCTCATTTGCGCAAGAGGGAGACAGAGAGGCAATTGACCTGTAGTCTTAGCTTTAGAAAAAAGCAAACTGTCCAGCTGCCAAGAGGCTGCCATAAAAATGAAAAATGACAGGCAGGCAAACCTGAAAGAATACATTGTTTTTTCCACACATGAGTACACACACTACCAAAAACATGCATAATATGAATAATACTAAATAACATGAGATAATGAATACTAGATAAACATAATATGAAGAATACAATATAATTATTCAACACACTTCAGAACTAAAATCATGGACATCAGGTCTAGTCTTTTACCCCAACAGGTTTTATCAGTGAACACAGCTGAACCGTTGTCCATGCCAGAGGAAACACTGGACAGTTTTGACCTGGTTGATGCGAGGACTCTTGGTCTAGTTTTCTCCCAAGTAAAATCAACAACCTGCCTTTTAGATCCCATTCCCACACCACTTTTTAAATCACTTTATGGATTCCTTGAGGAACAGATTTTAAATATCATGAATTGCTCTCTTCAGACGGGTGTCTTCCCCACTGCCTTTAAAACGGCGGTGGTGAAGCCCCTTCTGAAGAAGAGCAATTTAGACCCCAATGTTCTTCATAACTACAGATCAGTATCCAACTTACCGTTTTTAAGTAAAGTTTTAGAAAGACTGGTTTTTAACCAAGTCAATGACTTTTTAATGATCAATAACGTTTTAGAAAGACATCAGTCTGGTTTTAGAGTGAACCACAGTACCGAGACGGCCCTTTTAAAGGTGCATTAAGGAGTTTTACAACCTTAAAAATACTTATTTTCCACCATAAATATGTTCCACATTTTTAATGATGTGTACAATGTGCCCTGACATATTCATTACAAGTACCTGTAACAGCGTTAAATTGTCACTTGAAAGTTGCAGTGCCGGTCCGGCACCACATTTTTTGGGGGGAGAATTTGAAAGGAATGACGTAATGCGCGCTCCGGCTGGTTAGGTTTCATTATGTCCGCCATTACTCCGCCAGATGCTTAGTGAGCAACAACTGAGCAGGATCTTCCAGAAAGTAAGAAAAGACTGGCTTCTAGCACTGCCACAACTCCAGCACAGACTCCACCAGGTAAAAGAAACTTAAATCTTACTTGAGCGCTTCTAAACGAGCGAAGACGGAGTCCCCCTCTTCCGTGCACGGGAGCCACAGGGACGAGTTTTTCACTAAGCTGCGTTACGCCCAAGGCCTGCAGGGGGCGCTGTTTCGCATAAAACGTGCAAACTCCTTAAGGCACCTTTAAAGATTTTAAATGATATCAGGTGGAATTTAGATGACAGAAAACTCACAGTGTTGGTTCTACTGGACCTAAGTGCCGCCTTCGACACAGTAGACCATCACATTTTAATAAATAGATTGAGTCACTTGGTGGGCCTCTCTGGTACTGTTCTTAACTGGTTTAGTTCTTATCTCACAGATTGATGTTTTTATGTAAGTATGGATACTTGTTCCTCAGGAACCCATGAAATTAGGTGTGGGGTTCCCCAAAGTTCAATTTTAGGTCCCATACTTTTTAATCTCTACATGCTTCCACTTGGGGATGTCATCAGGAGACACGGCATCAGCTTCCATAGTTACGCTGACGATACTCAGCTGTTCATCGCCGTCTCTCCTGATGACTCAGGGCCAATAGAAACCCTTTTTAACTGTATTTCAGACATCAAGTCATGGATGGCAGTGAATTTCCTACAGCTCAACCAGGACAAGACTGAGGTTTTAGTTATCGGTCCCGAAGGTCAGAGAGAGAAAATTTGACCTAAATTACGGGATTTTAAACCAGCACAATCAGTGAATAACCTGGGCGTGATTTTT
The DNA here is from genome assembly GCF_902148845.1 of Salarias fasciatus. Classification (NCBI taxonomy): domain Eukaryota; kingdom Metazoa; phylum Chordata; class Actinopteri; order Blenniiformes; family Blenniidae; genus Salarias; species Salarias fasciatus. The sequence continues at coordinate 19,404,842 of NC_043753.1, read as the reverse complement.
GACTCTGCGCTAAATTTTATTCCACACATTAAAAACATGATGAAGACTGGATTTTATCATCTTGTGAATATAGCCAGAGTCCGCCCGTTTCTCTTTCAGGCCAGTACAGATGTCCTAATGCATGCTTTTATCTCCTGTAGATTAGATTATTGTAATGCCTTGCTCTCTGGTCTTCCCAAAAAGAACATTTCAAACCTGCAATTATTACAAAACTCAGCCGCACGCATGCTGATGAGGACCAGGGGGCGGGCCCACATTATACCGGTTTTACAGTCGCTGCATTGGCTCCCTGTCCGCTTCAGGATCGGCTTTAAAGTTCTCCTATTAGTTTTTAAATGTCTTAATGGCCTTGTGCCTTCTTATTTAGCTGATCTGTTTTTACCCTATCGACCCTCGCGGGCCCTGAGGTCCTCTGGCAGTGCCTTATTGTGTGTTCCAAAGGCCAGAACCAAGACCCATGGTGGGGCGGCCTTTAGCCATTACGGCCCCCGCCTGTGAAACAGCCTGCCGGAGAACCTCAGGACCTCAGAGACCGTTGATATTTTTAAAGGGAGGTTGAAAACACACCTTTTTATTCTGGCTTTTAATTGACCTTTTATAGTTCCTATTTCCATCATTTTTATTTTTTCTTTTTGTCTTTTTAAATTTTTAATATACTTATCCTATTTATTCTTCTATTCTTATTATATAGTTCTAACTTATTTTACCTTTTTACTTTATAATCTTATCTTACTTATTTTTTATTAGCTTTGTATCATGTCTTTTTATGTTTTTAGCTGCTTAACTCCAGTGTTTACTGAGCGGGGTCCTTCACACTGGGAGTTGGTCCCGGTCCGGTGCTGGGGTCACTGCGCTCAACTCCTCTGATCCTGGCTGGCCTGGGGGTCTCCACACTTTGGTGTGCGGGTTCCCCTTGGTTGGACGGGGTCGGGGGTTGAGCGCTGGGGCCCCAGTATTAATGACCTTTGCCTTCTCCTGGTGTGGACGGCCCCACTGGTAGTGTTTTCCCATGATGCTTAGTGCCATGCCATGTCTCCTCTGCTTTGCTGTGTACAAAGAATTGGGAGTGTCTGTTTGTGTGTGTGTGTGTGTGTGTGTGTGTGTGTGTGTGTGGTGTATACCTATTGATGGTGCAGTTTTTACTCTTGTTTTTATTATTGTTTTACTGTTCAGCACTTTGCGTTGTTTTTATTAATGTGAAAAAGTGCTATACAAATAAAGCTTGATTTGATTTGATTTGATTTGACAAGAGCGCGCTCGTTCCAGCTCAGCAGGCAGCTCTCTAGGCCACCTCGCAGTGGGCGGTGTCTGGGACTCCACACCCACTCACCTCAATGTGTTGGAAATGACTGCGGTGCAGCAGGTGCCATTTCGAGCCCAGACTGCAGGGCAGTCATATGTTGGTCAGGCCAGATAACACAATGGTGGTGGCTTACCTGAACAGGCAGGGAGGGACGAGATCTCCCCCCTGCATTGCTAGGCGGCGGAGATCCTGTTGTGGGCAGACCAGCACCTGTCCTCTCTGAGAGCTCGACATGTGCCCGGGGATCTCAATGTTGGCGCAGACAGACAGTCTTGGGGAGACCCACTCTCCGATGAGTGGAGCCTGTCACCCCGAGTGGCAGCCCGACTCTGGCACAGGTTCGGGCCCCCTCGCGGTGGACCTTTTTCACCAGTGCAGAGAACGCACAGTGCCCACTTTGGTTCTCGCTCAGGTTGTCAGACGAACCCCGTCTCGGGGTAGACGCTTTTGCGCACAGGGTCTGGCCTCCGGACCTCCTGTACGCTTTTCCTCCGACCCGCCTCTTCACCCCATTGCTGCGCAGGGTGAGGGTGCAGGGCGTCAATCCAGGGTCCACGTGATAGTGGTGGCCCTGGACACCCCGAGCACTAGGTGGTACCCGGACCTGGTTCAGCTGACAATCGGGGATCCTTGGCCGATTCCTGATGAGCCCGATGCCCTACTTCAGGCGATGGACGCCCTTCGGTCCCACCCGTCTTGGGCAGGAGACTCCTGGCCTGGATGCTGATAGGGTGAGACAAGTTGGAGTAGATCTCCCCCCCGGCTGTGGTGTCCACCATCCAGAGCGCCAGGGCCCCCCCCTCTACTGTCAAGGCTTACAGATCTCGGTGGCGCCTCTTCAAGTCGTGGTGCTCGGACAGGGGTATGGACCCGGTCTCCTGCACTGTCGGCAGTGTTCTGGAATTTCTGCAGACTTTGTTGGATAGCGGTCATGCTGCATTCACTCCCGCGGTGTTTGCATCGGCTATCACGACAGGCCACGAAGGTTTTTGGGCTTTTCTTGGCATGCAGCCACCAGCTGGTGAAGCAGTTTTCTGCGAGGGGCGTGTAGGTTGAGGCATCCGCCTAGACATGTAGTTCCCCCCGTGGGACCTCCACACCGTGCTGGATGGTCTGAGGGGGCCCCCTTTCGAGTCTTTGGAGCAGACAGACTTCTGTTTTCTCTCCTTCAAGGCTGCCCTTCTTTTGGCTCTGCCCTCTGCCAAAGGGGTTGGGGATCTCTGCGCCCTGTCGGTTCACCCTTCCTACATGACCTTTAACCAGGATGGGGGACTGGTTCGTCTTTGGCCTAACCCGGCTCTTCATCCCAAGGTGATCACTTCGGACTTTCGGTCGAGAGTTAATCCGGACCATGGCAAATTGCTCCTCGCCTGGTTCGTCTGTGGACGATCCACGGCTGCGGTTACTGTGTCCGGTCAGGGCTCTGCGTTGCTATGTTGAGCTTGCAGCGAGTTCCATACTACGGACCAGCTGTTTGTGAGATTTGGAGCCAGGGGGTGTGGTGGCCTGCTGTCCTCCCAGCGCCTTGCCCACTGGGTCGGTGGCGCTATCATGGCTGCCTATGAGGCACGGAACCGCCCGCCGCCTGCAGTGGTTCGCGGTCATTCTACACGTAGCGTGGCTGCTTCTGCGGCTCTGTGCAGAGGTGTCACAGTGGGTGACATCTGCCAGACTGCCTCTTGGGCCTCTGCATCCACTTTTGTGCACTCCTGTCTGATGGATATGTGCACCGATTCTGTGGCCATGTCACTTTTCGGTGAAAACAGGGGTTCTGTTGCTTAATTCTGCTGGTTCTTGACCTTGCCGGCTGCTGCTTCCCTGGGGGGAATTCAGGCCGTGTGTGGTCCTGTTGCCTGCCGTGGTGACTCTGGGAGTCTTGGCCGGCATATGTGTGCCGTTGTGTTACAGTGGTCATCAGACATGTCTGTGGTCAGCGCCTCAGTGCGAGGCTGCTTGCCGCCGGTGTCTTGGAGGTTTGGTGTGGTGGTACTGATAGTTCAGCCTGCTTGCTTCCTTTCTCACGCCAATCTTGTCAACCTGTCCAGCGGGGGGGTACATATACCCCTACGGCCTCAGCTTGGTAGTGTACCAATAGCAAAGCCCGTAGGTGGGCTAAGCATCACACGAAATAGAAATTATTGTTACTAAATATAACTACAGTTCTACGAGTGTGTGCGTGCCCACCTACCTGCAATCCCAACTGACCTGCTTCCGCAGCACCGTCCAGTGGAAGCGTAAGCTTTTTCGTTATACCAATATGATGACAATAAACATATTCTGATTCTGATTTCTGCTGGGCTGTTCAGAAGAAGAAAGTTGTGTGGTGCCGTGCTGCTTATATCCCCTTGGTGAGGGGCGTGGCAGTGTGCCAGGGATTAGCGCGGTAGCTTTTTTGATCTGTCTCAGTGTCTGGCTGGCGCCAGGGAGAGTACCAATAGCGAAGCCCGCAGGTGGGCATGCACACACTCGTAGAACTGGAGTTACATTTAGTAACTATTATTTTTGTGAGTTCATCATATCACGTTGGCAGAGGCATTGTTTTCCCACTGGATATTGCTGTCACTTGAAATCATTAAGAATATCCAGCTCTTTTGTTTTTTTATTCGGTAGTAAGTTGCAACCAATATTTTTCAGCATAGCACACTGTTGAAAAGAAAACGTGATTTCAGTTATTTGGATTTCACTACCTAATCATTTGTAATGTTCACTTGATAGTTGTTTTATTTTCTCGCAAGTTACATATTACACACACAGTTCAGTGCTTGCACAGTCATAATTCTGTAATTTCCATCAGAATAACCTCAAAAAGAAAGAAAGAAAGAAAAAAAAATATATATATGTATGTATATACATATATATATATATATATATATATATATATATATATATATATATATATATATATATATGTATATATATATATATATTAGTGCTGTCATTAGTGTTGTGAAAGATAAACCGATACGACCGGATATCCGGTTTGACAAGAGAGCGGTGCGGCTGCGTCGGTATCAGCCTCATCAATCGATACAAATCTGCCATGAATCCTTGGATGAATCGATTGTGCAGACATAAGCCGGGTATCGCGAGGCTGGCAGTCGGTTAACAGTGTGTGTCTTTAAAATAACGCGAGAGCTGCCTCTGCTTGCATGCAGTGGTTCAGTCGCCCCTTAGGGGGAGATAGTGAGTTGGACAGACTGTAAGCCTACAGCAGTGTGAGAAGAAGACTGAGCAGTGTGGCTGGTGTTTGTTTTTCTAAGGTTCATTTCAAACAACGCATCGAAAATATCTGCCTGTATGTACTCGAGTATACTTAGTTGATGTTCAGGATAGAGGTGAAATTGATACTTGTGAGTTTGCCAGTTTGTTTTGAAGTTTCAAGGCAGATGCTAATACCGTTAGCATTTTAATGGCGTTTCCATTAATATTTAGCATTGAGCCAGCGGCTTTGATTTACTGACTTTTTTTTTTTAGACAGTGATGTATGTTGTGATCCATCTCGTGTATATGCTCACTTATATGTATGAGGGGGAACCGGAAAGTAACCGGACTGTGTTTATAAAATTAAAACAAGAATGATTTCAGACTTTTGGCCACTATGTCGCCATAGCAACTGAAAAAAAAAGGATACTTGAAAAATTTCACCTCCCAAAGACACACAGGCAGCTCACAGGCAGTGTTTATGTTATTACAGGCCCGTGCCCTCCTTCGAAAAATGCAAAAAGGCTGAAGCGGCCGGCGCTGTGGGAGAGTGGGAAGTGTTTTACGCACAGGGCTCTGCGCGTAAAACAGTTCCTGATGAAAAACGGCATGGCCCTGCTGCTCCATTCGCCGTATCCCCTCGATTTAAGGCCTCAGTATGCTCCCCTGTCACCACGACGGCGTTCCTACGCCGGCAACCCTATGCCACTACTGAACATATCTTGCTTCTGCGTCAAGGGAACACCCTCCTCCGCAATTTCACCGCCAAGCCGCTAGGCAGTCAAAACAACAATGCGGCTTCCGTAGCTCCGGCTTTACCTAGACATAGATCTATAGACATAGATTTCTAGACGTACATGTCTAGACAGGCGTACACTTACCGAACATATATCTACATATATGTCATATCTGGTGACACCGGGCTGTCGTGGAGGAGTGGCGTGAGCGGACCATGATGAAATATTGGTGAAACTAATTAGCTTTTGGACGATTAAAGCCGTTTTAGGAGCGACTATACACATAGCCCTGTCTGCTAACAGTATAGGGATGTGCGCTGCTCAATTTTGGATCTAAATTTCTCCCGAAGCACTGTTCGGATCAGAAAAGCATTCGGGGTGAGTTCTACTTCATTCTATAAACAACGCGAAAGCGGATTAATCACAGCCCTCGACGTTCACGTCACCACGCGTTGCCTCGGCGCAAAGTCACGATTTTCGGGAGGTGCACGTCAAGCCCCGGCGTAGCCCGACGTAGGGCTACGGCGTAGACGTCGTAGGAACGCCATCGCGGTGACGGGGAGCATACTGAGGCCTTTAGCACCTTGCGGCTTCTGTCTCTTCCCAAGAATGAACACGGAACTAAAGGGGTGGAGATTTGATGATGTAGAAAAGTTGCAAAAAAATCGAAGTTCGATCTTAAAGGGGGCATTACGCATCAGCATGCTGACTGTATTGTGCAATGGAAAATCTTAGATTAATTTTTTTTATGCGTTAAATTGCGGCCTAATTTATTAATCTAATTATTGCATTAAAGTGACAGCCTTAAAGGAGTCATATTATGCAAAATTCACTTTAAAAAGGTGTCTTCACAGTCATCTTGCCTCCCAGAGCCTCTGTATGATCCCCCAGAAGTGAAAAATTCAGTCACCTCCCTCAATTGTGCACTCCACTTTTAAGAAAATATACACTCAAACACGCGGTTCTGAAATCTTCCTCTTTCTGACATCAGGAAGAGGAACACCACTCCCCCCCAGAAGAGGATCCAGCCTTTGGCCGGCCCCTGGAGAGGTCGCTCATTTCGGCTGTATATTTTATCCATCGCCAGTGTTATAAAGTCAGCTCATCCACCGTCTTCAGGTGGGTCATGGGGAGGGCTGTTCCTCTGAGAGGCTCTCGTGCTCTCGATGCTCTTGTAACTTATTCAGCCCAAAACACCTGTGGGAAAAATTATTAAAACAAATAGTGACCCTGGATGGTGTTGCTTTAACCCCCAGTAACACTGTGAGGAATCTGGGAGTGACCTTTGACCAGGACTTACCCTTCAACTCCCACATTAAACAGGTCTGCCAGACCTCCTTCTTTGCGGAGGTCACCTACAGTCATTGTGTTACACATCTTTCTACTCCTCCTGCGTAATATTTCTAAAATTAGGAACATGCTGACTCAAAGCAATGCTGAGAAATTAATCCATGCATATGTTGCCTCCAGAGTAGACTACTGTAATTCCTTGTTATCAGGGGGCTCCAATAACTGCCTTATGGTGCGTTCACACCGGACGCGTTGCGTCACGGGCGTCGCTTTTACATTCAAAGTCTATGGTAGACGAGCTTCAACGCACCTAACGCGCGTCAGGCGCTTTTCGAGCGTCGCTTTCCGAGCGTTGGCAACGCGCATCACGCGTTGCAGGAGTCAACGCCTGAAGTTGCGCGTCAATGCGCGCGTCATCCAATCACAGACGAGCATTCTGAGCGCTGATGCGGGCCAGAAGCTCGTCAAACTGGGCCCGGGAGAGGCGGAGGCTCGCTGGCGGGCCCGCCGCTGGGGTGGCGCGCCGCACAGGGGGCCGAATCGATGCGACGCCCGGAGCAGGCCCGCTCCGTAGGACCGCTGGGTGAGACTGCGCGTCTCGGTCCTGCTGCAGGTCGCCGGGGAGCCGGTCGGAGAGGCAGGGGTGGCCGAAGGTGTGATCCGCGTCGCCCGCCGCCAAAGCCCAACCGAGCCTGGAGGCTGGGCTGCTAGGTTGGGAGAACAGCCCGCCACGGCGCTGGGCGCCGTGCCGGGCGGGGGGCCCCCGTGGCGGGTCCAAGGTTCGCGGGTCCCTGCTTCTCTGCTTCTCCGTGCTGGAGCCGCTCACTGCGGCTGGCTCACATTTCGCCGAATTCGTCCGAACAAAATCATAAACGGCTGGTATTCAGACAAACAAACGACACACTCGGGCTCTAAACGACCACTTTGTCGCCTAATTTAAAAAAAAAAAAAAAAATCGATAAAGTTATACATTTGAAGAGTTTAGAGCTAAAGGGATTTCTGCACCGATCCCACCATTGTCAACATGAAGACAGGATACAAGCTCCTCCCACTCCCGCCAGTGAGCTGCCACGCGTGGCGCGCTGCAAGCGTCGTGTGTAATTTGAACACGCATCGAATTCCACACTTTACACGCGTCAACTTTGAGGCGTCAGTGACGCCCGTGACGCTTGCAACGCGTCCGGTGTGAACTCACCATTAAAAATCTCCAACTCATTCAAAATGCTGCAGCAAGAGTTCTCACAAGAACCAGTAGGAGAGATCATATCACCCCAATATTAGCTTCCCTTCACTGGCTTCCTGTTAAATCTAGAATATAATTCAAAATCCTCCTCTTAACCTATAAAGCCCTGAACAATCAGGCCCCATCATATCTTAAACAGCTATTAGTCCCATACTGTCCCAGGAGAACGCTTCGTTCTCAGAGTGCTGGTCTGCTGGAGGTTCCTAGGTTCTCAAAAAGTAGAACAGGAGGTAGAGCTTTTAGCTATCAGGCTCCTATTATGTAGAACCAGCTCCCAGTGTCTGTAAGGGAGGCTGACACAGTCTCTGCTTTTAAGACTGGGCTTAAGACATTCATTTTCAATAAAGCTTACAGTTAGAGCTGGTTCAGGCTTTCCCTTTAAGCCGGGAGCTTGCTTGCTAGCTCTCTCTCGCTTTCTCTCCCTCCCCGTCTCTCCCTCTCTTGTATTTCATGAGCTGTTATGTAACTTTTCTGTGAGGTGGTGTTGGGAAATGACCTTGATGGAGTCGTGGATTGATTGTGCAAATCTGTGAACTCATGTTCACTTACCGTATTTTCGGCACTATAAGGCTCACTGGATTAATAGGCGCACAGTCAATGAATGGCTTTTATTAAAAAAAAAAAAAAATCATACATGGGGCGCACCACATTTTAAGGCGCATAGGATGTATAGAATAGTATGAGCAAAATACATATTGGCAGTGTAGGTGGTTACATTCTCAGTTGAAATGTGAGAGTAAAGTGACATATCAGAGCGAGTTTGACTGAGAATCGCTCCTCTTCACGGATGTGCAGCTCAGAGCGCGGCCACGACTGGTCTAACTCGTTTGGTCACCGGGGTTCAGCCAGCTGCGGTCTCCAGAGTGAAGTGCCCCACCATCCCGCCGTTCCCGGAATCCCGGCGGGCGGGCTGCCGGGCGGGGGTCGGCCGTTCTCGGAGTTGCAGCGTGCAGGCTGCCGCCTGGCGTCCAGCCACTTCCCACGTCAGCCGGCTGTGCAGCCGCGTGCCATGCTCCGCGTTTGGGAGAGTGGAGAACGTGCCTGAAGCTTCATGTGTTCCATTCTGTTTAAACTAGCTAGCTGCTAAGCTAGGTTGCAAGCAAGCAGGGGTTGTTTGCTCATGTGATCAGGGTGATTACCATAATTCCCACAAAAAAGGCGCATCGAATTATAAGGCGCTCTGTTGGATTTTGAGAAAATTACAGGCTTTTACGTGCGCCTTATAGTGCGTAAAATACGGTAAATGAAAATAAAATGATCTCTCTGCTAATTCTTTTTCCCTCTCTCTCTCTCCCTCTCTCCCTCTCTGGGATTGATGGTCCATTCCACTATGGAAGACTAAAAAGTCAGAACACCAAAACCCTGGACGAAGAGCCTGTCTCTTAGGCGTACTGGAGCCGTGATTGAGGGATCACATACAGAGCATCAATCGCGGCTGATCCATTGATCTAATGAGACAACCTGGACTCAATGAATGCAATCAGTTTCTAATCTGACTTCAATCAAAACATTTGATCCATTGATTGATAAAGATAACCCAGACCCAGTGGGTGTAAGCGTTTACTTAACCCCGGGCTCCTACCATGTGGAACCGGCTCCCAGTTCTGCTCCTTTCTCTCGTTTCAATGTATTTCATGAGAGTACTACGTGTCACTGATGATTGCTTGCGGCCTAGTCTCTGTTTATACATGAAATGTATGTAGATACAAGAAATTGTCAGTTCTATCTCCTTCTCTTTCTGTCCCCTCACCCCAATTGGAAAAGCAGAAAGCTGCCACCTCTGAGCCTGGTTCTGCAAAGGTTTCTTCCTGTTAAAGGAAGTTTTTCCTTTCCACAGTCGCTTATGCATGCTTATATGGTTTCCTCTGTAAAAGTGTTTAGAAATGACTATGTTGTAATTGGCACTTCATAAATAAAGCAGAATTGAATTGAATTGAATTTACACTGGAAAACAGAAAATGGTCAAATGATCTTGAATGTGCAGTATTCTTATTCAACATATTTTCATCAGATTCTATTTGTTCATCTTGATACTTTGCTCCACTGTCAGTGACAGGAATTCTCCCAGTGTTATCGTAAGATAACACATGTGCATTGTTGCATCTTGTGATCAAAGGGCCAGATTGTATAATAGAAGCTGTAAAGTCATGTGAAAACTATAGATTGAGTTCAAGATTGCATTTTTTTCTCTGTCTCTTTCTTTCTTAACCGTTTACCTCTAATGTTTTAATCACAACATCAATTTTTTTTTTCCAACGGATGGAAAATATGCTGCATTTTTGTATATCACATGTGAAAATGTGACAGGATTGGAAATTGGTTAAAAAAAAAAATTGTTGACAGACTTTAATGGAGCTGTCATATAACTCACTTATGAAACCTCTACTTATGATTTCCCAGATGCCATAAATGCCGTGCACTGGAGTAATTCATCTCCATAGACACGTGTACAATCTATCATAAATGTTTAATAAAGAAGAGAAGCTGACTATAAGAATCATTTGCAGGTCCTGAAGCGATACCAGCACTCGGGGAGCCTGAAAGCAGGATGGAGGTAAGGAAACGCTGCTGCTTTACTCAACTGTTACTAATCTAATTACACTACTTTTCTTGAGCCTTATTTCTGCTCTGCTGTAGCCTACGATTACCTGGATGATTATCATGACTGTGAAGACGCAGAGAGTATTTTTCATTTTTTACTGTTTTCCTCAGTGACGTTCTGTCATGATGGAAGAAGCTGACGATGGTATTGCTGTGGTGGGAATTGGATGTAACTTTCCAGGAGGTAAGCAGAACTCCAAGCTAACAGGAAATCAGAGGAAAACCGTGCAAGGTGATAACTGGAGTCAAACTTCATATAACTTCAATATTCTTGATGTGAAGTAGGGGCTCCAATGTGCTACCACCATACTGGCCCTAATTTACATTGAAAAACAAAATATTGAATATCATTGACAACTAAATTGTTTTGTCAGTCATATCTACAGTCACGATATATAAACAAAAAAAAAATCATATATTTTTTTTTACATTTCAGAGAAGATCATTGTGATCTCAAGTGAAAAAAAATTGAGAAAAAACATTAATATATTCTGAGATAATGTTTTTTTTAATTGCAGTAAAATGAAGAAGACACCAACTGTAAAGATTTTAAATAGAGTGTGTTCTGATGAATCTAAAACATGAGGAAGTTTTGCTTTTAAATCAGTTGTTTGAAAAAAAAAAACTTTTTCTGTGTGGTTGTTTATTGAATGTGTAATGTAAATGTAATTACAGAGGAATATGTCTGTTTCTGTGACCATTACACTATGTATATCAAGAAAAAAAGTACAATTTTTATGTGAAACTAAGCACTTTGACAGTGTGTTCACTTGAGACAGGATTGATAAGACCAAATCGTCGCTCAGTCTTCTAAATCACTGATTCAAATCAAGACATTTCAACAGGAAAAGTGAAATACACTTTTCATTATCAAACTAATCCTTACAGGTGCTCGTTAAAAAAATAGAATATCTTGAAAAACTTGGTTTATTTCAGTAATACCATTCAATACCATTCATTGGTCCTTTGTGTTTCCTGAAGTCCAAGGTCAACACAGCCGTCTACCAGGAAGTTTTAGAGCTCTTCCTGCTTCCTGCTGCTGAGCAGTTTTATGGAAATGCATATTTCATTTTCGAACAGGTCTTTGCCCCTGCACACAGTGCCAAAGCTATCAGTACCTGGTTTAAGTATTAATTTTCTTGACTGGCCAGCAAACTCGCCTGACCTTAACCCAATAGAAAATCTATGGGGTATTGTGAAGAGCAAGAAGCGATACCCCAGACCCAGCAATGCAGAAGAGCTGAAGGCCACTTTCAGAGCAATCTGGGCTATCATAACACCTGAGCAGACACACTGATCGACTCCATGCCACGTCGTGTTGCTGCAGTCATTCAGGCAAAAGGAGCCCGAACTAAGAACTGAGTGCTGTACATGTACATACTTTTCATGTTTATACTTTTCGGGTGGCCAGCATTTCTAAAACTCCTTTTTTTTGTGTAGTCTTAAGTATTATTCTGATTTTCTGAGATAGCGACTTTGGGGTTTTTTTTTTTTTTATTAGGTTTCAGTTCTAATCATCAAAAATAGAATAAATAAACACTTGAAATATATCAATCTGTGTAGAATGAATGTATACTTTAGACAAGTTTCACTTTTTGAATGGTATAAATGAAAAATATCAACTTTTTCATGATATTCAAATTTTTTGATGAGCACCTGTACATGCAGTCCCATGAACAAGGCTGCTAGACCCTTCATGGATCTTCAGAATGGCTCAAAAGTCAAGGACAAAATCTCTCTGGTACCACTGAGTCTGAATAATGAATAATGTCCTTTTTTCTGAATGGATAGTCATGTTTAAATTTTGTTCAAACTAAATCATGCTCTTTTGCAGGGGAGGGGCTCGACAACTTCTGGAAGGTTCTACTGGAGGGGAAAAACTGTGCTGTGCAAATTCCCAAAGAGAGGTTTGACGTATCCAGCTGGTATGACCCAGATGACAACAAGGCGGGAAAATCCCGCACAGCCAAGGCTGCCCTCATTGACGGGTACGTCTTTAAACTCTGACAGGAAACAGATTATGTTTAACATAATATAATGCATGTTCTCATTGGAGTTTTCAGAAGTTTCTATCATTCATGAGAATATTTTTTAAGTATTTCACCTGTAAAGTGTTTATTACTTTTTATTGACTTTAGACTGCATATAGAATTTATGCATACAAGTCATGTGTCTCAGACAAACACAAAGGAGCATGTTTTATCTTTCTCAGTTAACAGAGTGAACTTACTGAAAGCAAAAACATCAAAACCTTTAAAAAATTATTTCAATTCATTACTTTACTCAGTAATAATTTATGGATTTATTAGAAGTGAAGCTGAGAAATGCACACATTAAACTGTAATTAAAATTTGTACGATTACATACTTGAAACAAATCAACGAAAAAGCTACTTATTACAACAATATTAATATTTGCAATCAGTTACTTTGACCCCTGCTCTGCGCAGATAAATATTTATGGTGAATTTCAAAAATCCACAACACAAAAAGTTCATATATTGTTTTCTGGACATTTGCAGGTACAATGAGTTCGACCACAGGTTTTTCGGTATCAGTGACAGTGAAGTGCAACAAATGGATCCCCAACAAAAACAGCTCCTGCAGTGTGTATACCGGGCTTTAGAGAATGCAGGCATTCCAATGGAGAAGGCCAGCGGAACAAGGACAGGAGTGTTTTTTGGTAAGACAATGACAAGATGTTCTCAGAGAACAATGAAATTAATTTGGATTATATGTGAAGTCAAAAATGATCAGGAAATAAATGTTTTCCATTGTTTTCTGTTGTAGGCATAATGAACAGAGATTATGAAACAAACGCAGCACAGGTACATCCGAGTGTGATCAACCACTGGACAGGCACAGGGCTCGCTATGAGCATTGCAGCAAACAGAGTCTCCTACATCTTCAACTTTACTGGACCCTCACTGTCCATAGACTGTGCCTGTTCATCATCTCTTGTTGCGCTGCATCTTGCCTGCCAATCCATTAAACTCGGTCAGTATATCGTCTGACGAAACTCAAACTTGGAGTGAAAGTCACTCCAGCAGCGGAGTAGATTACTGACAGCATGGCATCAAGCATTTTTGAGGAAAAGGATTCTTCTCTCTCTTCAGGTGACTCTGAGATGGCTGTATGTGGAGGAGTCAGCTGCATTATTGATCCAAGACTATTTGTTGCACTCAGCAAGGCCAGGATGATCTCCCCTGATGGCACCAGCAAACCTTTCTCCAGAGGAGCAGATGGCTACGGCAGAGGGGAGGGCTGTGGGGTTGTTCTCCTGAAGCCCCTTAAAAAGGTGTGAATATACAAAAAAAAACTAAACAAGTAACAGTTGTTATGTTACTTTCAGCTTGATTTTTGCCATGATATTTCTTCCCAGGCTCTCCAAGACCGTGATAATATCTGGGGTGTCATCAGTAAAACAGCAGTAAACCAAGATGGACACTCTGTCACTCCAATCACCAAGCCCTCCATGACACAACAAGAGGAGCTGCTCAGAAGGGTCTATTCAGTTTCCGACCTGGAAAATGTTCAGTATATAGAAGCACATGGGACAGGAACTCCAGCTGGAGACCCAACAGAGGCAGGGAGCATTTCAAATGTCATTGCTAAAGCCAGACCTCCTGGTTCAAAGCCACTGTGGATTGGCTCTGTGAAGAGCAACATTGGACACACTGAATCTGCAGCTGGAGTGGCCGGACTCATCAAGGTTCTCCTGATGATGAAGCATAAGACCATTGTTCCCTCAGTTTTCTACTCTGATGACAGTTCCAGTGTAGATGCCAAATCGTTGAACATCAAAATTCCCCAAAAAACAGAAAAGTGGAAAACAAGTAGAGTAAGAACTGCTGGAGTAAACAACTTTGGCTTTGGAGGGACAAACGCGCACGCCATTGTTACACAGCACATGCAACCATGTGCTGAGCAAAAAATTGATGAAAGGCAAGTGAACTATTTTGTCATGTCAGCCAATTCATTGAAGTCCCTTTCTATGACTATGGAAGACACCATCAAAAAGCTGGAGGCAGATGAGGAAGTTCACCTGCAGTCATTGTGTTACACATCAGCCTGCAGGAGAAGCCACCAAAAACATAAATTCAGAAAAGTCATTGAGATATCGTATATTACTGACCTTAAAGAGAAACTGAGAGCTTCTGTTGGAAAAAATGTCACCCCAGCCTCCTTGGATTCGAAGTTGGTTTTTGTCTTCTGTGGTAACGGTCTCACTTACCATGGTATGTGCAAGCAGCTCCTGGAAAAAGAGCCTGTGTTCAGAGAAAAGATTGCTGAGATTTCGCTGTGTTTCCAAAGTCTGGGCAGTCTTAACATTCTGAAGACACTTGAGAGTGAGACTGAGAGTAGTGACTTCAACAATCCAGATGTTATTCAGCCTCTTCTCTTTGCTATCCAGGTGGGGATTTCCACCTTACTGAAGCACTGGGGGGTGAAGCCTGATGCAGTTCTTGGGCACTCTGTTGGTGAAGTTGCAGCTGCTCACTGTTCTGGCCTCTTGTCTCTTGAAGATGCAGTGAAAGTCATATATTTCCGGAGCACTCTCCAGAGGAAAGTCACAGGAGGGACGATGCTTGTGGTCAGCAACATGCCTGTTTCAGAGGTATCATCTTTTCTTCTTCCCTATGCTGGTAAAGTTTGTGTCGCTGCTTTCAACAGTCCTCAGTCTTGCACCCTTTCTGGTGATGCAAGTGCAATTGAGAACGTCCAGAAGGAGCTAAGTAACTCAGCTATCGGTCCAGATCTGTTCCTCCGCCTGCTTGATGTTCCCACTGCTTACCACAGCCACATAATGGACCCGATCCTATCAGATATTGAAAAGGCAATTGGCTCCTTGCACATGAATGAGCTTAACGCAGAGCTGTTTTCAACAGTAACAGGCAAGGAAGTTCAGCAGGGAGATTTCTGCACAGGCGAGTACTGGGCCCGAAACATTCGTGAGCCAGTGGCTTTTGAGCAGGCAGTGAGATCAGTAGCTAAAGATAAGAGGAGCTTAGTCTTTGTGGAGATAGGGCCAAGAAGGGCATTGCAAAGAAACATCGTGGAAACTCTGGGAAATGGCACAGCTGTTCTTGCCTCTGTGATGCCAAAGAAAGATCACGAATCAGTCAGATCTGTTGTTTCTCAGCTTTTTGAACTCGGTGCTCCAGTAGACTGGAACACTTTCTACCGGGGCTATGAGACGATGCCACTGTCTTTCCCACGATACCAGTTTGATTGTTCACACAGAGATGTTATCATTGGAGCAGCACAGACAAATACACAAAGTGACCACCCAGTGCTCCATCAGACAGGAAATGGAAGCAACATTTTCACTTGTGATCTGAAGTCTGAATCCTCTTCCTACTTGACAGAGCACAAGCACAATGGGATACCCATCATCCCTGGTGCTTTCTATGCTGAGGTGGGTTTAGCTGCATTCATGGCAACTGCAAAACCAAAAGTACCCCTCAACTCCGTCCAGCTGAGTGTCAGTTTTCACAACCCATTTGTGTTGAGTCAGAAATCACCTGAACTTAAAGTGCAACTTGAACAAAAAGACCAAGAAACCACATTCACTATACATTCCCCTCCTGCTGTGTATGCATCAGGCACTGTCGTTTTGAATGAAGAGAGGCTGCATGAGGAGTCATGCATTTCACTGAACTCCATCCAGAAACGATGCACATCTGTTGTGAGCTTTAAGGAGTTGTATGGTTATCTCTCTCAGGCGGGCTTCCAATATGGGGATGTATTCCAAAATAAAGCAGACATACATTATGGGGAAGAACTGAA
This sequence comes from Salarias fasciatus, assembly GCF_902148845.1. Classification (NCBI taxonomy): domain Eukaryota; kingdom Metazoa; phylum Chordata; class Actinopteri; order Blenniiformes; family Blenniidae; genus Salarias; species Salarias fasciatus. Next base: position 19,388,678 of record NC_043753.1, on the reverse strand, counting down.
GGAGGCTTTTGCACCCATCTCAGTCCCTGAGGAACTGATGTCTCAATTCTATGATTACCACATTCATCCCGTTGTGTTGGATTATCTGATGCAGCTTCTTCCAGTTACAGTTGAACACATCTTTGCTGGTAGACCAGGATTTCCTGCCAAAATAGGAAGTCTGAAAGTGTTTGAACCCTTGCAAAAGGAGATGATTGTTTATTTGCGAGCCACTGATGTGGGCACTAATCACTTTGAGGTCTGTGGCTGCTTTGCAGACAGGGAGGGGAGAGTGTTGGTTGAGGTTGAGCATGTGATGATCAAATACCTTGGCAGCCACTCTCATGTTGTTGAAGAGTATTTCTACCACAATGTCTACAGTGTAATCCCTGGTTTCAGTCCTGTTCCTCCTCCAAAGGCCCTGGTCTTCGGTGACCCTATTGGGATTGCTCAAGGTTTGCAACAGCATCTGGACTCGAATTCCAGATATGTTTCATTTACACATGCAAAAGAAATCTTGAGCAGTGGGTTTCCTTCTCTGTTGGAAAATCTCAACATCACAGATATTGAGAACAACTTTGATGAGGTCTTGTTTCTCTGGGGCAAAGAAAACCTCACCTCACATAGTGCCGATGTTGTTCTTCAGAACTTGACAAGCTGTTGTGAGGTTTTCCGCCAAATTGTCTTTCACCTGAAAAAAATCCATTTCCCAAACTCAATTAGAGCAGTAACATATTGTTCATCTGACATCACCGTAGACCACATAAATCCAGGTTTTGCTCTGGTTGGGATGACAAGATCTTTCGCTGCGGAGATACCAGAGCTTTCTTTTCAGCTCATTGATATAAGCACTGTCTCTGCCAAGGACATCGAGGCACTGTCTGAGGTCCTCAGGTCATATCCTTGCAGCAGCTACCCAGAGTTAGTGGTAAAAGATGGGCAGATATTGAAGCCCTCCGTTGTCCGTACCCCTCCAGAAACTACTGACAGTTCAGAGGGCCATTACAACTCTTCAATGCCTGAAACATGTGTCTTTCAAACAAATGATGCATGCAATATGACTCAACTCAGTGCCATTCGCTTTGAACTGGATGCCAAGGAAATGAGTGAGACATCAGTGGAAATCCAACCAAGGAAACTGTGTGTCCATACATCTGATTATTTCCCTGTCAGTGCCTCACATCTAAAATTTGGTCAGACATTGTACTGGAACAAGCATTCATCTCAGAAACACAAGCTGCTTGCTCTTGACTTCAGTGGGACTGTTACGGCAGTGGGAAAAGATGTGAGGAAACTGAAAGTAGGAGACCGTGTTGCTGTATGTTATCCTGTGGTGGCTACTAGTAAGGTGAGAGTCCCACAAGATGTTTGTTACCGCACCAAAAGGTTCCCATATCTTGAAAAAACACCAAATGTTTCCCACTTTGTCCTTGCATTCGAGATTGTTCATCGAGCATTGCCAAGAGCCAATTGTCAAAATGATTTAGGGATCCTTTGCTCAGGGCTTAAATCTGCTCTGGCGAAGGTTTTGGCATGTGCTTGTACCAAATCTGGCTGGAATGTAACAGTTAGCACACAGTTCAGTGACTCTTTTGTCGATGTCAGGCACATGGAGCAAATGGAGGCATGTGTCATCTTGCCTCCACTGGATGAATCCCTGACTGCTAAAGTTTCGACATTTCCAGGCATTCAACATGTTGTGATCGTCTGTGAATGTCCAACGCAGGGTGTGAAAACTCAGGAAGTGATTGAAAGCTTAAAGGGCAGTGTTCATGTACACACAATCCAGGTGTCAGATATTTTTCAAAAGGGATACCTGAGAGCACACAAGCCACACATTCAACACTGGTTGAAGTCCCTGAATTTTGACAGGACTCTTCGAAACTTTACTTTTCAGTGTGAAAAGTCTGGAAGCAGATGCCTTGATTCAGAGAAACCACAGTCATACTTTCGCGCAAAGAAACTGGCTGTAGTGACTCTAGGAAAGGCTGATGACTGGAAGCTGTCTGCCATTCCACTGTTGCCAACAAACACACTGCTTTTTCGAAAGAGAGCCGTGTATATAGTCTCAGGTGGTCTTTCAGGTCTGGGCTTTGAAACTGTAAAGTTCATTTCTCAAAGAGGCGGTGAGTACATAGTAATACTCTCAAGGAGCAAACCAAAACCTGATGTACAGCAAGAGATACTCAATGTGGAGAAACAGTGTGGCAACAGCATCACCAGCATGGAGTGTGACATATCTGTTTCTGAGCATGTGCACAAGGTTATTTCTGCCATCAACCTCAAGTTTCCCGGTTGTCCGATTAGGGGGGTGTTTCACAGTGCAGTTGTCTTGCGTGATGGGCTGATTGAAACTCTTGACAGATCTCTGTACGAGGAGGTTTTTAGACCCAAAGTCAATGGTGTCCTGAATCTGCATCATGCAACGCAGAAGTGCGAGTTGGACTATTTTGTATGCTACTCCTCCATCTCTGCTTTTCTGGGAAATCCATCCCAAACAAACTATGCAGCAGCCAATACTTTTTTAGACCTGTTTTGTCAGTACAGGCGCAAGCTCGGGCTGCCTGGACAGTCTATCAACTGGGGTGCCATGAACCTTGGCTTGCTTTTGAACAAAGAACATTTCCAGCGATTTCTGGTGGCAAAAGGCATAATGGTTTTAGACGTGGCTGAGGTTCATACAAGCTTGGAGCAATGTCTTCTGCTCAACCGACCCCAACAAGCTGTGTGCAGGTTTCAGTTCAGGAACATCCGCAACAACATCCTCTCTCAAAATAGAGCCCTGAAAATGCGTCTGTCAGAATTAGTTGAGGAGGTTCTCCAAAAATCCGAACAGAAGGAGTGTGACGATATAAAAGCTGATGTTATCTCACCAAAACTCTATGTGATCTCTCTGCTAAGTGAGAACATAGGCCTGGAGCAGAGTGAGCTGGGAGATGACACAAATCTGTCCTCCTTGGGCATTGACTCCATGCAGGCCATGACTCTGCAAAATCTGATCTTTCAGGAGAGAGGTGTGAATGTGCCTTTGGTGAAACTGTTGGATCCTGATGCTACAATATCAACAGTGATCACCATACTGAGTGAAGCAGCTCAGGGTGTGCATGACAGTGAAATGGAAGAGTTTCCTCCAGCTGAAGACAGAAACGATCTCTCCACCAGATAATAAACTCACACACAGAAGCAATATAGAATCAGTCATCAGAGCATCATGGTCCTGAATTATTGAAACATATGATGAGTACTGTACAGAAGAATTCTTAATGCCATTGACTGTTTATACTTTTCATTTGCACATCGTGTATTTTATCTCACAGTTTTCTTAACTGAACAGCATGTTATCATTTTATTTTGTGCATGTTTCGAATATCTGCAATTGCTTTCTATCTTGTCACAGTTTTATTTGCTCTGTTTTGTGAATATGATAATCATGAAACCAAAAGAAAAATTATGTTACAACAGACATGTTTTGATGGTTTTAATGGTATTGTTTGTAAATTGTCCAGTTTGGTTTTGTTTTTAGCTGGGTTTTTTTTGGGTTTTTTTGATCATATTCTAAATAATACTGTGAAATATTCTGTCTGTCATAGAGTCCACTCCAGGCTGATATTCAGGTCAGCTTTAATTTTATCTTTCAGCATCCGGATATCATCATAATGTATTATGCAGAATGACAGTTAAATATGTCCATTTTATCTTGTCTTACACGTGATAAATGTGAGAGCCACAGCGATGTCTGTGTCTATTTTGTTGATATTTTGTTGTTTCAGTTTCTGTATACTTACATTGGTAATTGTTAAAATGTGATGTTTAGTTAATCCACCTTGGTGAGAGCACTCCAAGGAAATTATTTGTGTGGGTTACTGAGCAGGTTCAAGTGAACAGGCACTTTTGCGGGCAGCTGAGGCACCAGCAGGGGTTCTTGGGATGCACATTGCTCAGTGTAGCTGGAGCTGGTATGTATGCATGGCGATGCTAAAGTGTGCTCCTGTGTTCTGTTACAGATGTGATTAAAGAAGTAACTTTGAATCCATGCACGCCTGGACAATTTTCAATATGCCTGCACAGGTGTGCAACATAAATCCACACACCAAAGTGAAATCATCAGCTTTTAATGTGATTCATATCAGACAAGTTAACAGCGCCCACAAAATCTAATTTTATTCTCATTTTTCATCATCCAACGTCAGAAGTACACTGCCATCTTCTCCAAGCACTCCAAACAACAATCTACATGTAAATACTGCAGGCTCTTATCATTGATTAGGCATTAAGTCAGATTATTAGCTTCATGATAATAATGTAAACGAAACATCTCATAATTTTTTGGTTTTGTTTTGCCATCCCTATAAACTTTCAACTTGCAACCTGCATGATCATGATCTGCACATTCTACTTTCTTGTGATGCTTAGCCCACCTACGGGCTTCGCTATTCGTACTCTCCCTGGCGCCAGCCAGACACTGAGACAGATCAAAAAAGCTACCGCGCCAATTCCTGACACACTGCCCCGCTCCTCACCAAGGGGAAAAAGCAGCACAAGCCCGCACAACGTCCTTCCAGCCATGAGACTGACCACTCGAAACTCCCACTCTCAAGTCAAAGTTAAAGACAAAGATGAAGACTAGGACATGGACAAGCTGGCCCAATATGAGTTCGCCTTCCGGCGTCGGGCCTTTTTCACCTGCGGCACACCGCTCCAGAAAGGATAGCTGCTTTGCCTGCTTCAGGTAAGCATCCTGCGTGCTTCTTCGGCCTGCCCTCTTCTTCCACTGGAAGAGGCTCAGTGCCGGACTGCCTTCTGAGGAGCCATGTTTCCCGCTCCGCACCCGGAGAATCTGGCCCAGCAGAACATGCTTGGGACGAGGCTCCGACATCACGGAGGCCTCCTCCCGCTCCCTTTTTCAGATGTCCCGCGCTCGCCTAAGTGACGGCATGTGTCTCGTGCCCGCTCTCGCGCCATGGTTTTTTCCAATGGCCAGGAGCGCCTTTCTAAAAGAGCAAATCCCACACATCACACCATGCTTGTGCCACAGGGCCGTGCCGAACGCGGATGTGACCTCTTCTCCTCCAATGCGGCCGATCCACCTGCGATCTCCTGCCAACGTCCAGTGTGTCCAGCTGATCGTCAACCCCCCCACCCCCACGATGGCCGGTCCACCTGAAATGGCCCATCGCCATCACGAGTCGCGGGGCATCGGGGCTACCAGGCTCGCTGTGGCTGCGGCCAAGCGCCCCAGAAATTCTAAAGAGCAACGTCCTCTACACCGGCAGCTGCAGCTGTGACCCCTCTACGACGGCAGCGGCCGACGCAGGTCCTCTCACCTCCGACCACTGGCAGCCGCGGCGAGCCCGGCTGCCAGTGGTCGTGGGACTCTGAAGAGGGGTGCCCCTGGTGACGCGGCGTTGGTCCCTAAGCATCCCAGATTGGCCCTGCCTGTCCACCATCCGGTGAGGAGTGCCGAGCGTGTAGTATAAGAGGATTTATGGCACATAATGGTGATCTAGGTGGTTACATTCTCGGTTGAAATGTGTTCAATACTGAGTAAAGCAACATATCAAAGCGAGTTTGACTGAGGACCGCTCCGCTTCATGGACATGCAGTGCACAACACGTGGCCACGACTGGTCTAACGAGCTTAATCACCGGGGTTCAGCCAGCTGCTGAGCCCGGCTGATCTCCTGAGTGAAGTTCTCCACCAACAGCGCAGCCACAGCCTTCCGGCCACTCCCGGCATGGCGGTCGGCAGGCTGCCAACCGGCGAGCGGCTGCGCCCCGCTTCGGGCGGCTGCTCGTAAAGGAATCTTCACTGTCTGGGCTGTGCAGCCGCGCGCCGTGCTCCCCGGTTGGGAAACTGGAGGACAAACTGTGTGATTATGGTGACTGACAGGTTAGAGGTGGATAATGTGCTTGAAGCTTCATGTTTGCTGTTCTATTTGAACTGGCTAGCTTAGCTACAAGCAAGCAGCGGTTGTTTGCTCATGTGATCATGTCGCAAAGTTTTATGGGAACAGTAGTCAAAATAACAGAGACTGACAACAGGGTGGTCTTTATTACCATATTTTCCGCAAAAAAGGTGCACTAGATTATAAGGTGTGCTGTTGGTTTTTGAGAAAATTAGAGGCTTTTAAGTGTGCCTTATAGTGCGGAAAATACGGCACTCATGCCGAACCTGGTCACCATCGTTTTTGCTATTTTGGTTTCACCATCAAAATCACTAGAAGCTCCTGAAATTCACCAAACAAACACAAACCGTGTCAATGCTGGCCAAAAAACAAACCAGACATTAAGATGTTGTGATTAACACATGTAGTACATGGTTTTAATAAATTATGTAGCTTCTGTTATGATCACAAACACACATTATGTGCCAATGTTCAAAATAAAAACCAACATTATCATGCATGTTTGGTTTGTAAAGCCAGTCAAAGCCATGTTACTATAATAGATTACTGCTCCTGTTTACTGCTAATATGGTATATGTGGCCTCACAAATCTTATGACTAAAACAGCTTTGTTATTTTCTGCACCTGTGGTAATGTAGTCATCCCCAAAGATGAGCTCCTCTGCTACTCAACCGCCCAAGCTGACGTCCATCTGAGCCAGGAGCTGAGCTCGTGTCTCACTCCAGCGGTCGTTCTCAGGGAGCATGGACACCTGGAGGACTGAAGGAACAGCAGAAACTGTTACAAGTAAAGTTATGGATAAATGTTATTCTGTAAAATAAATTTCTAGAGCTCACATGTCCAAGAGTTGGTCCTCTGGGCATGATCGTGGCCTTATTGATGGGCATTGCATCTTTGGTGCAATAGGCAACGATGGCATGACCAGACTCATGGTACGCAGTAATTGTCTTGTTCTTCTTGTCTATTTCAACACTCCGCCTCTCAGCCCTGCCATGAAAAAGATACACAAAGAAGAAATGATTTCCAATCAAAGGTCTCATCCTGTTTTGTGCACAGATCATTAACATAATGAGAGACGTGCTGTGGAGCAGATCAAAGCATTGTGTGTATTCACCCATGAGGATCTTGTTCTTTGCCACCACCTTTAATTAACAGTGTTTTTATGAACCAGAAGAAACGAAGGATGGTACCTTTTGGCAGCTTTCCACACAAAAAGGTAAGTTTCTGTGGATTGTTCAGAAACTCAACAACATCTTGCAGCTCATACTTTGCCTCCTTTACTCCTTTGACATGCTCAAACGTCACATTTTTCATCTGAATGAGGTCCACTGAAGAGTCCAGACCAGATGTTGTGCAGAACCTCACTGTGAAATCAGTAAAATTGCATGTTAAGGGTTTGTTTTACAAAGTCTCATAATATGATTAGTGCTGTCATGCGATCAAAAAAATGAATCTAATTAATAACAAGATTAATAATTTATTAATGTAATTAATCACATTTTAATATCATATGTGCTTTAGGTCCCCAAGTGAAGAATTCGAATTCTAGGACGTTACAAAATTGTAGCGCGTGGCTCATCAAATGAATACACTGAGAACAGAAGATTTGAAAGCCACATTTTTATTGATGATGAATGAACGCTAAGTCAGGACGTGTTGTCCAAAATAAATTCTACGCCCAATCAGGCAACTGAAATAACACTTTCAGTGTGTTTCATAAATGAAATTCAAACAAAGAAAAAGTTGAAGTACATCCCAGCAAACCAATTCAGCCTGGTGCGCTATTCAAAAATGCAGTACAAATATAAATAGAAAAATTCTGAAATAGAATAAGACTGAGTCTCAAATAGCCACTGAAGCGAACTAAATACAAAATGCTCAATACTAAAGCTAACTCAATACAGCAATTCAAAATGAATACTACAAGTACAACAGGCCTCTAAATAAGACAACAATTCCATTCACATTGAATTGCCACTCAAGTGTGCTATAATTAATCTTCGATTAATTTTTTTAATGTGTTAATTTGCAGTGTAATTAATTAATCTAATTAATGCATTAAAGTGACTGCCCAAATATTATACAATAAAATGACTGGTTATAGCAAAGATTAACACTTATTTTGGGTTTTTTTTAATTTTTTTTACAAGTATTTATACAGCTGTATGCAACAGAATAATCAAATGCTTCATGCACACTATACTGGGATTTTTAAAACAAACCCATTTCACTTTATATCATTGGAGATAGTGACGGCCTTCATTGAGTCGCACTGTGCATGTTGTGTTGTGCTTTAATTTGAAAGCATAAGAAAGAATGAAAACTGAAACAAACCAGCATCAGAGAAGGAGCCTTTACCCGAGAGAAAAAGAGTTCTTGACAAACCATGAATACCGACAAGTAGAAGGACCAGCAGGATCAGTCTGGTTCTCCTTACTGAGTCTGTTAAAAGCAGAGATCAGAATTATTCCTCTGTAATCCAGCTGCACTGCCATCTACAAGTATTTTGCTGCCGCGGTAACATTCAACGCAAGGGACTCTCTTGACGACATGAAGGTTTCACTTGCCTTCTGTTGTGAGTGAAGGCTTGAGACCTCGTGAATCCCTCAGTGAAGCCTGTCTTGAAAACCTCTTGCTAGTTTTCTGCAAAGTTCTTTTGTGAGATAATTGTATCTGACTGAAAATGAGCCATACTGAGCATTCCTCCATGATTGTCTGGTCGTTGATCTCAGTGTCTTAAAACCTCGACTCTAGACCCAAACTACAGGTTGTGCAGTTGTATTTTTGAGGAATAATGTTATTATTGAACACCAACTTTGTTTTCAATTAACATAAAAAACTCAAATATCAATGCTGAATATTTTTGGAAGTTGGAGTGGGGCTTTTTTAGTTTCAGTATCTTGTGTGTGCAGGTGACTATTGCTGTGCATAATTACTAGGCAACTTAAAAAAAAAAAACAAATATATATCCATTTCACTTATTTATTTTCACCAGGGAAACCAATATAACAACTCAAAATTTACAAATATACATTTTTGGCATTAAAAACAAAAACAAATCAGTGACCAATATAGCCACCTTTCTTTGCGAGGAAACTCAAAAGCCTGCCATTGTTGAATAATTATACAGTATTCTTCATATTATGTTTATCCAGTACTCATTACATTATGTTATTTAGTATTATTCATATTATGCATGTTTTTGTTTAGGTATAGTGTGTTTTCGTAAACACGTGTGGAAAAAATGTATCCTTTTATTTTTTTCTGCCTTAGTCACTCTCTTTTAATTTTTTCCTTTCTGGTTCTTCTTTTATTTACGACATTCACTTGGCAGCCTGCCAGGGGCAGAGGTCACCTAGTCTGAGTTTTATTTTTTCACAGATGGAACCCACGTGACGAGTGGTGCAAAATATATTGTTGTGGGGAAGTCCCTAGCGTGTATAGGTGAGATGTATTGAAAGTCTGAAAGTCCTGATAAGATGCACCAAGGGGGGGGAGGAAAGGTGGAAAACAAAACATGCAGGTGTGCCAGTGTGCAGGTCACTGAGTGACAGGTCATAAAGTTGAGAAAAGCCAGATGCAGGGGAATTCCCAGAAAAACAGTATAAATAGAGGGAGCTGAAACTGTCCGTGCGCCAGTTTCAGACGGTCAGGCTGGTTGCCGGGAGTTTCAGTAATAAAACTCTCTATTTTGCATTGTGACTCTGACTCCGTCTGATTTTTTCATGGAGGAATCAAGAGTGGATACAATTAAAGATTTTTCTGAAAAATGTGTTTATGGGTTTTTGTCCATCGCAACTGGCCTAGGATACTTTTTAAATAAAAATCCACGACACCATCCATAGATTCTGTCAGTGTCTTGATCTGTTCACGATCAACATTGCACACAGCTGCAACCACAGCCTCCCAGACACCGTTCAGAGAGGTGTACTGTTTTCCCTAGCCTCGTAAACCAGCCCCGCCCACTCCTCATCCACATTTGGACTTTGGAGATGGGGAGGGTCTGGGGACAAGGCAATAGAGTATTTGCAGTCAGGTGACCCGGAAGCTGGCGACCGGAGGACCACCGCCATATTGGAGTGAAAACATTCGCAGTGAAACAATACGCGGTTTCATTCATATACACTAGCACATGTTCGGTGTTCTTTAACGTTGAAAACGTTGACTGATAAGGAGTGTAGGGATATTGTTGTGTTGTCAGATCACGAGGACAATCTTGACATAACACACAAAGACCATTACCGGGAGAAACTACGGATTTCAGGTTTGCAGCATGACCCATATGCACAGCTGAAACTCAAGAACTCCATGATCTGGAGTACGCAGACATTTACTGTTATCTAATCGACACTTCTTCGGCACACACAAAAGCAGCGATGAAGGTGTACAAGAGCCTGAATTCATACAAGCATTTTGTTTCAGGCTTTGTCGGAGCACTGGGACAGTATTGGATCGGCAGCAACGTTCTTGTAAAGTCTAAGGTGCAAGTCTAAGGTGCGTAGATCTGCTAACTTACATGTCAGTGTTGAATTCCAGGCCAAAATGGAGTTGTTCATCATGTAGACTCACAGTCAGCTCTTTTATGTTTGTTTCTTAGGAAAAGCGATCATCAGCAACATTGAAATAGCCCTAAATTGTTGACAATACAGAACTATACTTAATTGTTATAATGCACTTCCCACCATTTACACACATTCTTGTCTTAAAAGACTTTATTTAACAAGTTGGTGACTGAAGACAGCAGGTGCAATAACTTCCGGTATTTCATAATTCAGCTGATTTTTTTTTTTTTTTTTGACTGTACAGAGTAAAGCAGTAGACACTGAAGTTATTAGCTGCAGTGTCTGTGACAAATACAAGTCACTGTTTTAAACCACAACATTTCTGACATCATTGTTTTAATGTTCCAGATTGGATAGTTGTTTAGATTGGAATAAAAACATATTTGATTAAGTGTGCACACGCCGCGCACGCACGCAAACCACACCCCCCTCCGAAGTGAAGCTATCCACTTCTCTCTCCATTCTACATCGGCCGGAAAATTATAGTTACTAAACGTAACTACAGTTCTATGAGTGTCTGCGTGCCCACCTATGGGCTTCGCTATTGGTACTCTCCCTGGCACCAGCCAATCACTGAGACAGATCCGAAAACTGAAGCGCCAATCCAGCATTGCGCGCTGGCACACTGCCATGCCCCTCACCAAGGAGATATAATCAATTTGCGCCCGCTCAACTTCCTTCTTCTGAACAGCCCAGGAGAAACAGAAGCAGGACAGCTGGGCTTGCAGGTAGGTGGGTACGCACACACTTGTAGAACTGTAGTTACGTTTAGTAACTATAATTTCTACTTTGCGTGATGCTTAGCCCACCTACGGGCTTTGCTATTGGTACACTACCAAGGCGGAGGCCGTAGGGATAAATGTACCCCCAGCTGGAAAGCTGACAAGATTGGCGCAGAAAAGGAAGTAGGCAGGCCCTACGCCCAATACTGCCACACCAAACCCCCACAGACACTGGTGGCAAACATCCTCGCACCGAGGCGCCGACCGCAGATGTGTCCAATAAGCACTGTAACACCACGGCAAACATACGCCAGCCAGGACACCAGAGTCACAACGGCAGGCAACAGAACCACACACGGCCTGAATCCCCCCAGGGAAGCAGTAGCCAGTCTGAACAAGAACCAACACAGTTTAGCGACAGAACTGCTGTTCTCGCTGAAAACTGACGTGGTCACAGAATCTGTGCACATATCCATCAGATAGGAGCGCAAAGGTGGATGCAGAGGCCCAAGAGATGGCCTGGCAGATGTCACCCACCGTGACACCTCTGCACAAAGCCGCAGAAGCAGCAACGCTCCGCGTAGAATGAGCGCGAATCACCACAGGCGGCGGGTTGTCTATGAGGCGATTCCGTGTCTCATAGGCAGCCGCGATAGTGCCCCCAATCCAGTGGACAACACATTGGAAGGACAGCAGGGCGCCACGCCCCCTGGCCCCAAACCGCCCAAACAGCTGGTCAGCCATGCGCTCAACGTAGCAATGCAGAGCCCGGACACAGCAACCGCAGCCGAGGGTCGTCTCCTGACGAGCCAGGCAAGGAGCAAATGCCCTGATCCGGATCACTCTCGACCGAAAGTCCAAAGTGATCACCTTGGGATGAAAAGCCGAGTTAGGTCAAAGGTGAACCAGTCCCCTGTCTTGACTGAAAGTCATGCAGGAAGGGTGGACCGACAGGGCGCAGAGATCCCCAACCCTCTTGGCAGAGGCCAATGCCAAAAGGAGGGAAGCCTTGAAGGAGAGAAAGCGGACATCCGCCTGCTCCAAAGGCTCGAAAGGGGGTCCCATGAGACCATCCAGCACAGTGTGGAGGTCCCACGGGGGGACTACATGCCTGGGGGGCGACCGCAGCCGACCAGCCCCTCACAGAAACTGCTCCACCAGTGGGTGACTGCACGCCGAAAAACGCCCAAAGGCTTCGTGGCCCGCAGTGATGGCAGATGCAAACACCGCGAGAGTAGATGCAGCGCAACTGCTATCCAGCAAAGCCTGCAGAAATTCCAGCATCCCGCCGATGGTGCAGGAGACTGGGTCCAGGCCCTTCTCTGAGCACCACGATGCGATGAGGTGCCACCGAGACCTGTAAGCCTTGACAGTGGAGGGGGCCCTGGTGCTCTGGATGGTGGACACCACAGCCGGGGGAAGATCTAGGCCAACTAGTCTCACCCTCTCAGCATCCAGGCCAAGAATCTCCTGAGCAGAATGGGGCAGGACCGCAGGGCGCCCCCTGCCTGCAGTAGGGGGTCAGGTTCGTCGGGGATCGGCCAAGGATCCCCGACTGCAAACTGAACCAGGTCCGGGAACCACCTGGTGTTCGGGGTGTCTGGGGCCACCACTATCACCACTATGGAGGCCCTGTACCCTCACCCTGCGCAGTAACGGGGACAGGAAGTGGGTCGGAGGAAAGGCGTACAGGAGGCCCGGAGGCCAGACCCTGTGCGCGAAAGTGTCCATCCTGAGCGGGAATCTGTCTGACAACCTGAGCGAGAACCAGAGTGGGCACTGTGTTTTCTCTGCAATGGAGAAAAGGTCTGCTGCGGGGGGCCCGCACCTGTGCCAGAGTCGGGCTGCCACGGGGTGACAGGCTCCACTCATCGAGGAGTGAGCCTCCATGAGACATTCTGTCCGCGCCGACGTTGAGAACCCCGAGCATATGTTGCGCTTTCAGAGAGGACAGGTGCCGGTCCACCCACAACAGGATCTCGGCCAACTTGCGATGTAGAGAAGGAGACCTCGTCCCTCCCTGCCTGTTCAGGTACGCCACCACCGTGGTGTTGTCTGACCTGACCAACACATGACTTCCCCGCAGCCTGGCCTGGAAATGGAGCAGCATCCACCTCACCGCAGTCATTTCCAGCACATTGATGTGAATGGGCGTGGAGTCCTAGGCACCGCCCACCACGAGGTGGCCTAGCGTCCCTCCCCAACCTGCGCGAGACGCATCTGTGAACACCTCGACGTGATGCGAGACGCAGCCCATGGGGACTCCCTGATGGAGAAGAACCGGATCCTGCCACACACCGCGGCACTGGCCGCCCTGATGCTCCGCGGCGCGCTGAGCACAACGCACCCCTCTCATGAGGGAGCAGCACACGGGCAGGAGCTGGGCAAAGAATTGCGCTCGTTAGGCGTAGTGGGGGGCGTGACTGCCGTCACGGTCACCCAAACATCCTTGGAGCTCTGCGTCCAGCGGCGGCAGGGGGCCTCTGACAGAGCGGGCGCACCGGCTGAGAAGAGGCTAAGGCCATGCTCCGCACGGCCCCGCGGCATGAGCGCGGCGAGGGGCTGCTGCTCGCCAGAATCTCTGGGTGCCGCCACCAGGCCATCTCTCACTTCAACACTTCGCTCCACTTGTCGAGGGAGAAAACTTTGCCAGGCTAGGCATGTGTCTGTCATGCAAGCGCAGTGAGAAAAGAAGGACTGGTGCTCTTTAGTGATGTAACGGGCCTGACGGCGTTTAATTGTCACATTTTTCACAACAGAGTCGCTCCGCGACTCGGGAGCGTGGGACCGTCTTTGCTGGTCAGAGCCCCTACCCCTACCATACCTCCCTACCCGGGAGGATGAGTAACGGTGGGCAGCTGGGCAACTCTGGCCAGGTGCCGCGGGATTCCAGGGGGCAGACCTCCTCCACTCTGCACGACGCCGGCGCAGTGGATTCAGCACACGGCGGGGCTGGAGGTGGGGGGTGAGCTGCTGTGAGCCTCGGGCCACTGCCTCCAGCTGTTCGATGATCTCCTGACAGCGTTGGCCATGGCACAACCTCCGTTGATGGCGGTGTCGCAGCACATCCACATCAGGACCTCGGCGGTGTTCTGAATCTCCTCCATGTCCTCCGGTGATAGCTCTGGCCGCTCATGGCAGAGCTTATCAATGGAGCCTAGGAGAAAGGTCATATTGTTAGCTAAGGCGAACACCTGATTTCCATTAGCATAACCGCGGTCCAGAAAGGCAGCCATGCACCTGTCTCTTTCAGACGGCAGCACAGACTTTCCGCCGGGCCAGGGACTGGAAGTGGGTAACAGACAGAGCCTCACGGAGTCCTCTATCACTGGGACTCTGGAGACAGGGGGCCAGCCGTCCACACAGCAGTACTCACGGTAGCCTTTCACCGCGCCCTTGGCGGTGAGGGGCGCACACCAGTCACGCTGCACGCTGGCCTGGAATGATGGCACGGCGAGACACAGCACCGCAGGCTAGGACCGAGCCCGAGACTGGGTTGCTAGCCCGAGTGCGAAGTCGCGCTGTGTCGGCTCGGGAGGCTGCGACGGGAGCCGCAGCTGTGGTGAAGAGCCCTGCGAGGTGCTCCACAGGCTCGTGGGGGACACTCAGACGGCTGGCTTTGGAGAACATGGAGAGGGAATCATCATACCATGCAGACTTCTCCGAGCCGGAGGAGCCACGGCAGCTCAGGAGATTCCCGCCCAACTCAGCGCAGTCGGTGAAAGAGGCGGGAATGGTGGTGAGGTCCGAGCCGGTCTCGTCAGGAACGGAAGCCAATGAAACAGTGCCCATAAATGCCGCTCGACGCTCAGATTTTTCGAACAGGAGGGCGAGGCAGGCAGGACAGGAAGGCCGCTGGTGCTGATGCTGCCAGCCCAGGCCGGTGAAGCACCGCTGGTGGTGGTCTTGCCCGAGAAGCGGCATGCCGCAGCCGCGGCAGGAGAATGGCCCCACGCCGGATGGCGACTCTTTTCGGGCCGGCTTGTCCATATCTTCTCTTTGTCTTTGTCTTTGTCTTGAGTCTGGAGCTTCAGATCAGTCTCGAGGCTGAAAAAAAAGAAGGGAGTTGAGCAGGCGCACGCCGATTATATCCCCTTGGTGAGGGGCGTGGCAGTGTGCCAGCTCGTGTGCAGGATTGGCGCATCAGTTTTCGGATCTGTCTCAGTGATGGCTGGCACCAGGGAGAGTACCAATAGCGAAGCCCATAGGTGGGCTCTACACAAAGTAGAACCTGTGAAACGACAATCCTGCCTTTTTCCCTCTGTAGTTGGTACACCCAACACAGCTGAGAACCATGTTTTCACGACTTTGATGCAGACTTCTCTGCTGAACGCGCCAGTCACACTATGCTGCTCTGGGGTTTGTTTTGTTCCAACATGGCGGTGATTGCCTGGCGTGCATTGCAAGGATGGTGTGTGACGTCAGCTGCAAGTACTCTATAAAATAATAATGCGACAGTGCAGTGAAACAGCTGAGTCAATCAGCGTTGTCGCTTTTTGTTTTCAAATTTTTTGGGGCGAATTCAGGTGCCAAAACCGGAAGTGACACCATCACTGCACGTAGCGTCTTCCAAAACAGACATAGCAGAGATTACGGAAATGAACATTAGCCATTGTGTGAAAGCAGAAATAAGTGAAGTTATAGCCAAAATACGAAGTATTACAACAATGAAGCAAGAGGAGGTGTCTGTGCCTGGTGAGTTTCTAACAGGAAAAGACATTTTCGCATGTTGTTGCATATAGAGAAACTAATTCATTTTGATGTCATATTTATTTTGAAGCGCTGATTGGCTGAAGTGTGCGATCAGTCAAAGGAGTAACCAACACCCCGTGCACGAAGTTTGTATTGTGTTGTCCCCAGACCCACCCCAGCTCCAAAATTCAAATGTGGATGTGGAGTGGGCAGGGCTGGTTTACGAGGTGATGTTTGACCTCCCTGTAGATCTCACATTTGATGAGGGACCACAGGTTCTCTTTGGGGTTCAGATCAGGTGAATAAGGAGGCCATGTCGGTAATGCTTCCTTTTACGGTACGGTAATTACCGTACCTTACGGTAGTGAGGTGTGTATATTTCCGTTTTGTTTGGTGTTTTATTGATTATTATTGTGGTGGTAGTATGGTGGCTTTGCAGCTGGGTGCTGGCGTGGCTGTGGTCTCATGTACAGGCTTGGGTGAATGTTTCGGTTGTAATGTTGATTTCATGTGTGTATTTGAAGGTTTAAAGATATTTGTGTTTTGTGCAATGTGTATAGTTGTTAATGTGTAAGTTTCTGTTTATTAATATGTATATTTGTATGTTTTCAGCTCTCATGTTTGGGGTTTGGATGTTACAGTGAATAAACCCTGAGCATTAAGAAGGAAAAGTTGTGCTGTCCTCGTTTTCATCACGCCGAGGGAGGTACAAGTATGGACGTGGATGACATGACAACACCTGGCGACGGCGGTCCTGGGTATTCAGGATAGTGGAGATCAAGGGTTCCTGTAGACGGGTCTGCAGAAAACACATGATGATGTGAATTCACAAGACTGGAGCAGTGTACTTATTAATGTTGATTTATAGTGATTGTTTGTCACTGTTATTTGTATTTTATTTTTTGCAAAAGAAATCTGTTCTGATTCTTAAAAAAAAAAAAAAGTGCCTGACTGCTAAAAATTTGCACTGTTTTGTAAATTGTTTTATAAGAAGTTTAACTCCATTTGATTAAAATGTTTATCTTTGGCAGCTCTCTTGTTTTTGCATGTCTGTCACAGTGAGGTGTTTGGAGTGAGGAAGTATAATATTAATGCATTCATCTTAATGTAATGTGATGGCTGGTGATGGTGGTTTTTGATGGAAACTCTGATCTCCTGACAGATACAGTGTGCTGTTCAGAGACTGTATCACAGACACTGATGGGGTTTGCTGCATTTTTGGTGCAAGTGTGTGGGGTAATGTGAAAGCTTCCTAGTAACGGGCTAAATACTGAGTAATTACCAGGTAATAACATGGAAACAGACCTCACTTCCTTTTACAGTACAAATCCACTTTAATAACTATGCAATTTCCAGGTAGATATTTTTCTATTTACTGGGTAACAAATAAGCAATTACCATGTAATAACATGGAAACAGACCTCACTTCCTTTTACAGTACAAATCCACTTTAATAACTATGTAATTTCAAGGTAGGTATTTTTGCAGTTCCTGGGTAACGAATAAGTAGTTACCAGGTAATAGCGTGGAAACAGGCCTAACTTCCTTTTGCAGTAGTCGACAGTTCAACCGTAATTACCAGGTAAATGTTGTAGTTACTGGGAAATACTAGGAAGTTACTGGGTAAGTAGTAAAAACCATTTGACTACTAGGGAAATATATAGCGTACACACCTAGCAGTACCTAGTAATACCTAGTAAAAAGTCTACATTTCCCAATGATTACATGGTAATTACTTAGCAATTACTTAGTAAGTACTTGGCAATTAACAACATAGTTGCTATATACATTATAATTATCCAGTAATTAATACTTACTACCAGGTAGTTACTTGGTATTTGCCTGGAATGGGCTTGGTAATTACTCTAAAAGTACTAGGTAATTAGCAACATAGTTACCCTGTAATTACATGGTAACTTTACAGTAACTTCTCCTTATTACATGGTACTTACCTTGCAATTACCATGTTAATACATGGTAATTACTGTATCGTAAAAGGAAGCGTTACCGCCATGTCATTATTTTTTCTTCTTTTAGACTTTTTCTGGCCAGCCACGCAGTGGAGTACTTAGATGCATGTGGTGGAGCACTGTCCTCCATGAAAATCATGTTTTTCTTGAACAATGCTGACTTTTTCCTGTACCACCGCTTGAGGAAGGTGTCTACCAGAAACTGGCAGTAGGACTGGGAGTTGAGCTTGATTCCATCCTCAACCCGAAAAGGTCCAACAAGCTAATCTTTGATGATACCAGTCCATACCAGTACCCCACCTCCGTCTTGCTGGCATCTGGGTCGAAGTGGAGCTCTCAGCCACGGGGCCATCCATCTGGCCCATCAAGACTCACTCTCATTTCATCAGTCCATAAAACCCTAGAAAAATCAGTCTTATGATATTTCTTACCCCAGTCTTGACGTTTTATCTTGTATGTCTTGTTCAGTGGTGGTCGTTTTTCAGCCTTGCTTACCTTTGCATTGTCCCTGAGTGTTGCACATCTTGTGCTTTTTGGCACTCTAGTGATGTTGCAGCTCTGAAATATGGCAAACCTGGTGGCAAATGGCATCTTGGCAGCTTCATGCTTGATTTTCCTCAGTTCATGGGCAGTTGTTTTGCGCCTGGTTTTTTAAACATGCTTCTTGCTGTTGACTATTTTGAATGAAACGCTTGATTGGTCAATCATCCCACCTCAAAAGCTTGGCAATTTTAAGAGTGCTGCATCTCTATACAAGAAATCTCACTCACTATTTTTGACTTTTCGAAGTCTGTTAAATGTCTCTTCTGACCCATTTAGTGGGGCAGATTGCTGAAAAAATCTTTCACTTGGTGACACAAGCACCAAAATTGGCACACGGGTGCTTCAGAACCTCCTCTTTCAGAAAAGCATGTTAGCCAACTCAAAAAAACAAACTGGCCACCTTTTTTTCAAGATGGCTGCCATTCATTCCAGTATGAAACAGTATTTGTACTAAATATTGACAAAGTAATGACATTTTGATGATCTGTACAACAAAATATATGTTTTCGGACACGAGGAATCAAATTCTGCAATCAAAATTTCAATATCATTAAGGATTATAGTGATATGATAACAATTATATGAATTAGCACTGTCTCAGTAGTGGTATCTCAAATTGCCATGACACAAGTACAACAGACTGAACTAACTTGCTTGACTTTAACCTAAATCATTGTTTTACTCTTTGCATTTAGGGGTACACAGTTGTGTGCACTTCAGGATGTAGCGATAACATTTGCATGGTCCCTGACATTCACCCGTGCAACGACATTTTGTCAGCTACTGACAAGACTGAGCAATGGGTGGGAGGGTTGACCAAAGAACTTCCCAGGCTTCCCCATGCTTTTTCCAGCCCCAGTTGCCAGGGCTTTCAGAATGCATTTCACAGACTGTTGCCTTGATGCAATCCATATTGAAATTTTCAAGGCATCATTGGCTTTATTATATGAACATACATTCATTTTATATTTGGACCATAAAGAAACTGTGTTAATTGGAGTTCTCTTCAAAAAATGCAATTTGTCAGGTTTGCTTTGGCAGCCATCTCGAAAACTGGCAGCCATCTTGAATTTTCTGATGGCTAACGTACTTTTCTTAAAATGTATGTTCTGAACATCATTTGTACCAATTCTGGTGCTTGTATCACCAAGTGAAAGATTCTTATGAAATATTGAGATAATCTGCCCCACTAATTTGGCCAAAGGAAATGAAGTTGCCTAACAATTATGCACACCTGATACAGGGTGTTGATGTCATTAGAGCACACCCCTTCTCATTACAGAGATGCACATCACCTGACATGCTTAATTGGTAGTAGGCTTTACAGCTTGTGCCACTTGGAATAGGACAGCATGCATGAAGAGGAGATGATGTGGTCAAAATACTCATTAGCCTAATAATTCTGAAAACCCTGTAGATATGTTGGTGATGTTGACCATCTGATATGAATCACATTAAAAGCTGTTTATTTCTCTTTTCTGTGTGGGTTTATTATCTGCAAGAAAAGATAAAATTGACATATTTAACTGCCAATTCTGCATAATACATTATGATGATATTTTTGAATGCTGAGAGATAAAACTAAAGCTGACCTGAACATCAGCCTGGAGTGGACTCTGTGACAGGCAGAAGATTTCCCTGTATTGATTAGAATTTAATCAAATGTAAAAAAAAAAAAAAAAAACAACAACATAAAAGAAAACCCAAACTGTACAGTTTACAAACATTACCATTAGAACCATCAAAACATGTCTGTTGTAATATAATTTTTCTTTTGGTTTCACGATTACTACATTCATAAAACAGAGCAAGTAAGACTGTGACAACATAGAAAGTGATTCCAGATATCTGAAACAAACACAAAATCAAATAATAACATACTGTTCAGGTAAGAAAACTTTGAGATCAAATACACATTGTGCAAATGAAAAGTATAAACAGTCAATGGCATTAAGAATTCTTCTGTACAGTACTCATATTTTTCAACAATTCAGGATCATGATGCTCTAATGACTGATTCTAAATTGCTTCTGGTTGTGACTTTAAAATCTGGTGGAGAGAACATTTCTGTCTTCAGCTGGAGGAAACTCTTCCATTTCACTGTCATGCACACCCTGAGCTGCTTCACTCAGCATGCTGATCACTGTTGATATTGTGGCATCAGGATCCAATAGTTTCACCAAAGGCACATTCACACCTCTCTCCTGAAAGATCAGATTTTGCAGAGTCATGGCCTGCATGGAGTCAATGCCCAAGGAGGACAGATTTGTGTCATCTCCCAGCTCACTCTGATCCAGGCCTATGGTCTCACTTAGCAGAGAGATCACATAGAGTTTTGGTGAGACAACATCAGCTTTTATATCTTCACACTCCATCGCTTTGGATTTTTGGAAAGCTTCCTCAACTAATGCTGACAGACGCATTGTCAAGGCCCTATTTTGAGAAAGGATGTTGTAGCGGATGTTTCTGAAATGAAACCTGCACACAGCTTGTTGGGGTCGGTTGAGCACAAGACATTGCTCCAAGCTTTTATGAACTTCAGGCACATCTAAAACCATCATGCCTTTTGCCTCCAGAAATCGCTGGAAATGTTCTTTGTTCAAAAGCAAGCCAAGGTTCAGGGCACCCCAGTTGATAGACTGTCCAGGCAGCCCAAGCTTGCGCCTGTACTGACAAAACAGGTCTAGAAAAGCATTGGCTGCTGCATAGTTTGTTTGGGATGAATTTCCCAGAAAAGCAGAGATGGAGGAGTAGCACACAAAATAGTCCAACTTGCACTTCTGCGTTGCATGATGCAGATTCAGGACACCATTGACTTTGGGTCTAAAAACCTCCTCGTACAGAGATCTGTCAAGAGTTTCAATCAGCCCGTCACGCAAGACAACTGCACTGTGAAACACCCCCCTAATCGGACAACCGGGAAACTTGAGGTTGATGGCAGAAATAACCTTGTGCACATGCTCAGAAACAGATATGTCACACTCCATGCTGGTGATGCTGTTGCCACACTGTTTCTCCATATTGAGTATCTCTTGCTGTACATCAGGTTTTGGTTTGCTCCTTGAGAGTATTACTATGTACTCACCGCCTCTTTGAGAAATGAACTTTACAGTTTCAAAGCCCAAACCTGAAAGACCTCCTGAGACTATATACACGGCTCTCTTTCGAAAAAGCAGTGTGTTTGTTGGCATCAGTGGAATGGCAGACAGCTTCTGGCCATCACCCTTTTCCAGAGTCACTACAGCCAGTGTCTTTGCGCAAAAGTATGACTGTGGTTTCTCTGAATCAAGGCATCTGCTTCCAGACTTTTCACACTGAAAAGTGAAGTTTCGAAGTGCAAACTTCCTGTCGAAATTCAGGGACCTCAACCAGTGTTGAATGTGTGGCTTGTGTGCTCTCAGGTATCCCTCTTTGAAAATATCTGACACCTGGATTGTGTGTACATGAACACTGCCCTTAAAGTTTTGAATCACTTCCTGAGTTTTCACACCCTCCGTTGGACATTCACAGACGATCACAACATGTTGAATGCCTGGAAATGTTGAAACCTTAGCAGCCAGGGATTCATCCAGTGGAGGCAAGATGACGCATGCTTTCATGTGCCTGACATCGACGAAAGAGTCATTGCATTGTGTGCCAACTGTTACATTCCAGCCAGATTTGGTACAAGCACACGCCAAAACCTCCACCAGAGCAGAATTATGCACTGAGCAAAGGATCCCTAAATTATGTTTGGCTCTTGGCAATGCTTGACGAACAATCTCGAATGCGAGGACAAAGTGGGAAACATTTGGTGTTTTCTCAAGATATGGGAACCTTTTGGTGCGGTAACAAACATCTTCTGGGACTCTCACCTTACTAGTAGCCACCACAGGATAACATACAGCAACATGGTCTCCTACTTTCAGTTTCCTTACATCTGTTCCCACTGCCGTAACAGTCCCACTGAAGTCAAGAGCAAGCAGCTTGTGTTTCTGAGATGAATGCTTGTTCCAGTACAATGTCTGACCAAATTTTAGATGTGAGGAACTGACAGGGAAATAATCAAATGTATGGACACACAGTTTCCTTGGTTGGATTTCCACCAATGTCTCACTCATTTCCTTGGCATCTAGTTCAAAGCGAATGGCACTGAGTTGAGTTATATTGTATGCATCATTTGTTTGAAAGACACATGTTTCAGGCATTGAAGAGTTGTAATGGCCCTCTGAACTGTCAGTAGTTTCTGGAGGGGTACGGACAACAGAAGGCTTCAATATCTGCCCATCTTTTACCACTAACTCTGGGTAGCTGCTGCAAGGATATGACCTGAGGACCTCAGACAGTGCCTCGATGTCCTTGGCAGAGACAGTGCTTATATCAATGAGCTGAAAAGAAAGCTCTGGTATCTCCGCAGCGAAAGATCTTGTCATCCCAGCCAGAGCAAAACCTGGATTTATGTGGTCTACGGTGATATCAGATGAACAATATGTTACTGCTCTAATTGAGTTTGGGAAATGGATTTGTTTCAGGTGAAGGACAATTTGTCGGAAAACCTCACAGCAGCTTGTCAAGTTCTGAAGAACAACATCGGCACCATGTGAAGTGAGGTTTTCTTTGCCCCAGAGAAACAAGACCTCATCAAAGTTGTTCTCAATATCTGTGATGTTGAGATTTTCCAACAGAGAAGGAAACCCACTGCTCAAAATGTGTTTTGCATGTGTGAATGATACATATCTGGAATTCGAGTCCAGATGCTGTTGCAAACCTTGAGCAATCCCAATAGGGTCACAGAAGACCAGGGCCTTTGGAGGAGGAGCAGGACTGAAACCAGGGATTACACTGTAGACATTGTGGTAGAAATACTCCTCAACAACATGAGAGGGGCTGCCAAGGTATTTGATCATCACATGCTTAACCTCAACCAACACTCTCCCCTTACTGTCTACAAAGCAGCCACAGACCTCAAAGTGATCAGTGCCCACATCAGTGGCTCGCAAATAAACAATCATCTCCTTTTGCAAGGGTTCAAACACTTTCAGACTTCCTATTTTGGCAGGAAATCCTGGTCTACCAGCAAAGATGTGTTCAACTGTAACTGGAAGAAGCTGCATCAGATAATCCAACACAACGGGATGAATGTGGTAATCATAGAATTGAGACATCAGTTCCTCAGGGACTGAGATGGGTGCAAAAGCCTCCTTCAGTTCTTCCCCATAATGTATGTCTGCTTTATTTTGGAATACATCCCCATATTGGAAGCCCCCCTGAGAGAGATAGCCATAGAACTCCTTAAGGTTCACAACAGATGTACATCGTTTCTGGATGGAGGTCAGTGAAATGCATGACTCCTCAAGCAGCCTCTCTTCATTCAAAACAACAGTGCCTGATGCATACACAGCAGAAGAGGAAAGTATCATGAATCTGGTTTCTTGGTCTTCTTGTTCAAGTTGCACTTTAAGTTCAGGTGATTTCTGACTCAACACAAATGGGTTGTGAAAACTGACACTCAGCTGGACAGAATTGAGGGGCACTTTTGGTTTTGCAGCTGCCATGAATGCAGCTAAACCCACCTCAGCATAGAAAGCACCAGGGATGATGGGTATCCCATTGTACTTGTGCTCTGTCAAGTAGGAAGAGGATTCGGACTTCAGATCACAGGTGAAAATGTTGCTTCCACTTCCTGTCTGATGGAGCACTGGGTGGTCACTTTGTGTATTTTTCTGTGCTGCTCCAATGATAACATCTCTGTGTGAACAATCAAACTGGTATCGTGGGAAAGACAGTGGCATCGTCTCATAGCCCCGGTAGAAAGTGTTCCAGTCTACTGGAGCACCGAGTTCAAAAAGTTGAGGAACAACAGACCTGACTGATTCATGATCTTTCTTTGGCAACACAGAGGCAAGAACAGCTGTGCCATTTCCCAGAGTTTCCATGATGTTTCTTTGCAGTGCCCTTCTTGGCCCTATCTCCACAAAGACTAAGCTCCTCTTATCATTAGCTACTAATCTCAATGCCTGCTCAAAAGCCACTGGCTCACGAATGTTTCGGGCCCAGTACTCGCCTGTGCAGAAATCTCCCTGCTGAACTTCCTTGCCTGTTACTGTTGAAAACAACTCTGCGTTAAGCTCATTCATGTGCAAGGAGCCAATTGCCTTTTCAATATCTGATAGGATCGGGTCCATCATGTGGCTGTGGTAGGCAGTGGGAACATCAAGCAGGCGGAGGAACAGATTTGGACCAATAGCTGAGTTACTGAGCTCCTCGTGGAGGTTCTCAATTGCACTTGCGTCACCAGAAAGGGTGCAAGAATGAGGACTGTTGAAAGCAGCGACACAAACTTTACCAGCGTAGGGAGGAAGAAAAGATGATACCTCTGAAACAGGCATGTTGC
Organism: Salarias fasciatus; assembly: GCF_902148845.1. Classification (NCBI taxonomy): domain Eukaryota; kingdom Metazoa; phylum Chordata; class Actinopteri; order Blenniiformes; family Blenniidae; genus Salarias; species Salarias fasciatus. The sequence continues at coordinate 19,363,932 of NC_043753.1, read as the reverse complement.
TGACCACAAGCATCATCCCTCCTGTGACTTTCCTCTGGAGAGTGCTCCGGAAATATATGACTTTCACTGCATCTTCAAGTGACAAGAGGCCAGAACAGTGAGCAGCTGCAACTTCACCAACAGAGTGTCCAAGAACTGCATCAGGCTTCACCCCCCAGTGCTTCAGTAAGGTGGAAATCCCCACCTGGACGACAAAGAGAAGAGGCTGAATAACATCTGGATTGTTGAAGTCACTACTCTCAGTCTCACTCTCAAGTGTCTTCAGAATGTTAAGACTGCCCAGACTTTGGAAACACAGGGATATCTCAGCGATCTTTTCTCTGAACACAGACTCTTTTTCCAGGAGCTGCTTGCACATACCGTGGTAAGTGAGACCGTTACCGCAGAACACAAAAACCAACTTGGAATCTAAGGTGGCTGGGGTGACATTTTTTCCAACAGAAGCTCTCAGTTTCTCTTTAAGGTCAGTAACACATGATGCCTCAATGACTTTTCTGAATTTATGCTTTTGGTGGCTTCTCCTGCAGGCTGATGTGTAACACAATGACTGCAGGTGAACTTCCTCATCTGCCTCCAGCTGTTTGATGGTGTCTTCCATAGTCATAGAAAGGGATTTCAATGAACTGGCTGATGTGACAAAGTAGTTCACTTGTCTTTCATCAATTTTTTGCTCAGCACATGGTTGCATGTGCTGTGTGACAATGGCGTGTGCGTTTGTCCCCCCAAAGCCAAAGTTGTTCACTCCAGCAGTTCTTACTCTACTTGTTTTCCACTTTTCTGTTTTTTGAGGAATTTTGATGTTCAAGGATTTGGCATCTACACTGGAACTGTCATCAGAGTAGAAAACTGAGGGAACAATGGTCTTATGCTTCATCATCAGGAGAACCTTGATGAGTCCGGCCACTCCAGCTGCAGATTCAGTGTGTCCAATGTTGCTCTTCACAGAGCCAACCCACAGTGGCTTTGAACCAGGGGGTCTGGCTTTAGCAATGACATTTGAAATGCTCCCTGCCTCTGTTGGGTCTCCAGCTGGAGTTCCTGTCCCGTGTGCTTCTATGTACTGGACATTTTCCAGGTCGGAAACTGAATAGACCCTTCTGAGCAGCTCCTCTTGTTGTGTCATGGAGGGTTTGGTGATTGGAGTGACAGAGTGTCCATCTTGGTTTACTGCTGTTTTACTGATGACACCCCAGATATTATCACGGTCTCGGAGAGCCTGGAAAGAAATCACATGGCACCAATCAAGCTGAAAGTAACAGAACAACAGTTACTTGTTTAGTTTTTTCCACATTCACACCTTTTTAAGGGGCTTCAGGAGAACAACCCCACAGCCCTCCCCTCTGCCGTAGCCATCTGCTCCTCTGGAGAAAGGTTTGCTGGTTCCATCAGGGGAGATCATCCTGGCCTTGCTGAGTGCAACAAATACTCTTGGCTCAATAATGCAGCTGACTCCTCCACATACAGCCATCTCAGAGTCACCTGATAAGAGAGAGAAGAATCCTTTTCCTCAATAACGCTTGATGCCATGCTGTCAGTCATCCACTACGCTTGCTGGAGTGACTTTCACTCCAAGTTTGAGTTCCGTCAGACGACATACTGACCGAGTTTAATGGATTGGCAGGCAAGATGCAGCGCAACAAGAGATGATGAACAGGCACAGTCTATGGACAGCGAGGGTCCAGTAAAGTTGAAGATGTAGGAGACTCTGTTTGCTGCAATGCTCATAGCGAGCCCTGTGCCTGTCCAGTGGTTGATCACACTTGGATGTACATATGCTGCGTTTGTTTCATAATCTCTGTTCATTATGCCTACAATAGAAAACAGTAGAAAACATTTATTTCCTGAGCATTTATGACTCTACATATGTATAGCGTGAATTAATTCTATTGTTATCTGAGAACATCTTGTCATTGTCTCACCAAAAAACACTCCTGTCCTTGTTCCGCTGGCCTTCTCCATAGGAATGCCTGCATTCTCTAAAGCCCGGTATACACACTGCAGGAGCTGTTTTTGTTGGGGATCCATTTGTTCCACTTCCTTGTCACTAATACCGAAAAACCTGTGGTCAAACTCATTGTACCTGCAAATGTTCAGAAAACATTATATTGACATTTTGTGTTGTGGATTTTTGAAATTCACCATAAATATTTCTATTTGCAGAGCAGAGGTTGAAGTAACTCATTGCAAATATTAATATTGTTGTCATTAATATATTTTTGATTGATTTGTTTCACACATGTAATTGTACAAATGCTTAATTACAGTTGAATGTGTGCATTTCTCACCTTCACTTAGAGCTGGGCAACGATTAAATTTCTTAATTCCGATTAATCGCATCCCAATCCTGTAGTTAATTGCGATTAATCACAATTAAAATGGCTCATTTGAAGTCTGCCGAGGCCATTCAAACTTGTGTGTCATCATTTTACAAGTCATCAAATATGATTTATAGCTTAAAATACCAAGTCTTTACCAAGAAAGTCCCCCCCAACACACACACACACACACACACACACACACACACACAAAACTAAGAGCAGAGCTGATGAAAGATTTAAGTTTCTTCTGAGGCCACTTCCTCAAACTTCATTCTATCTCTGAGCATCAGACACAGAAGGCAGCCTAAATTCAGTCACGCTGAATTGTGCCTAATATTTACCTTTATTAAGCCCGCTAGTGTCTTGACGGAAATTTTACTTTATTTTGCGTCTTTTCAGCTCCTTAAAAAGACCCAGCGGGCTGAAACGTTGCACCAGCAAAACACGTGATTTAAGTTTCATTTTCATTTTTGTCATATTTGCGCTCCTTATTTCAGTTTATATTGACATTTTTTGTTGTGAGTTTTTGATATCCACTATAAATATTTCTCTGTGCAGAGCATAGGTTGAAGTAGCTCATTGAAAATATTAATATTGTTGTAATTAGTAGTTTTTCATTGATTTGTTTGAAGTATGTAATTGTACAAATGTTTAATTACAGCTTAATGTGGGAATTTCTCAAACTCATTTCTGATAAATCCATAAATTATTGCTGCGTGAAATAAGGAACTAAAATAATTTTTTAAGTTTTTGATCTATTTGTTTTCAGTAAGTTCACTCTTTTAACTGAGAAAGATAAAACATGCTCCTTTCTGTTTGTCTGAGAAATGCGAAGTGTACACAAAAATTTTATATGCAATCTTAAGTCACTTAAAAGTAATTAATGCTTTACAGATGAAATGATAAAATATTATTCTCATGAATGATAGAAAGTTCTGAAAACTCCAATGAGAACATGCACTATATTATGTTAAACATATATAATTATGGCTATCTGAATCTGTTTCCTGTTAGAGTTTAACGACATACCTATCAATGAGGGCAGCCTTGGCTGTGCGGGATTTTCCCACCTTGTTGTCATCTGGGTCATACCAGCTGGATACATCAAACCTCTCTTTGGGAATTTGCACAGCGCAGTTCTTCCCCTCCAGTAGAACCTTCCAGAAGTTGTCGAGCCCCTCCCCTGCAAAAGAGCATGATTGAGATTGAACAAAATTTTAACATGATTATCCATTTGGACACTTGGGTGAAGAGAGGAGCAGAGCTGTCGACCAATCACCACCTGGTGGTGAGTTGAATTCGTGTTGTGAGGGTCTGCTGGGAACGTCTGGTGGAACCCTCTGTCAGCATGGTTTTCAACTCCCACCTCCGAGAGAGCTTCTCTCATGTCCCGAGGGAGGCTGGGGACATTGAGTACGAGTGGACCATGTTCTCTACCTCCATTGTCAAAGCAGCTGCCCGGAGCTGTGGTCGTAAGGTCTCCGGTGCCTGTCGGGGCGGCAACCCCCAAACCCGGTGGTGGACACCGGAAGTAAGGGCTGTCGTCAAGCTGAAGAAGGAGTCCTATCGAGCCTTGTTGACTCATGGGACTCCAGAAGCAGCTGACAGGTACCGGCAGGCCAAGCGAACTGCAGCCCGAGTGGTTGTGGAGGCAAAAACTCTGGTCTGGGAGGAAATCAGGAGGCCACGGAGGAGGACTAGCGGTCAGCCTCGAAGAAATTTTGGCAAACCATCCGGCGCCTCAGGAGGGGAAAGCAGGTCTCCACTAACACTGTTTACAGTGGACGTGGGGGCCTGCTGACCTCAACTGGGGATATCATAGGACGATGGAAGGAATACTTCAAGGAATCTCCTCAATCCCATTGCCACATCTTCAGTGGAGGAAGCAGAGGCTGAGGTCTCAGAGGTGGACTCGTCCATCACTCAAGCCGAAGTCACCGAGGTGGTTGGTAAGCTCCTTGGTGGCAAGGGGTGGATGAGATTCGCCCTGAGTACCTTAAGTCTCTGGATGTGCAGGGACTGTCTTGGTTGACACGTCTCTGCAATATCGCGTGGCGGTCGGGGACGGTGCCTCTGGATTGGCAGACTGGGGTGGTGGTCCCCCTGTTTAAAAAGGGGGGCCGGAGGGTGTGCTCCAACTATAAGGGGATCACACTGCTCAGCCTCTCTGGGAAAGTCTTTTCCAGGGTACTGGAGAGGAAGATTCGACCAATCGTCGAACCTCGGATTCAGGAGAAACAATGTGGTTTTCACCCTCGTCGCGGAACACTGGACCAGCTCTATAACCTCCATATGGTGCTCGAGGGTTTGTGGGAGTTCGCCCAACCAGTTCACATGTGTTTTGTGGACTTGGAGAAGGCGTTCAACCGCATCCCTCGCGGTTCCTTGTTGGGGGGTGCTCCGGGAATACAGCGTCCGGGGCCCCTTGTTAAGGGCCGTCCGGTTTCTGTATGACCAGAGTAGGAGTTTGGGCCGCATTGCCGGCAGTAAGTCGGACCTGTTCCCAGTGCATGTTGGACTCCGGCAGGGCTGCCCTTTGTCACCGGTTCTGTTCATAATTTTTATGGACAGAGTTTCTAGGTGCAGCCAGGGGCTGGAGGGGGTCTGGTTCGGGGACCACAGGATTTCATCTTTGCTTTTTACAGATGATGTTGTCCTGTTGGCTCCGTCAAACCTGGATCTACAGCATGCACTGGGGCAGTTCGGAGCCGAGTGTGAAGCGACAGGGATGATGATCAGCACCTCCAAATCCGAGGCCATGGTCCTCGACCCGAACAAGGTGGCTTGCCCTCTCCAGGTTGGTGGAGAGACCCTATCCCAAGTGGAGGAGTTTAAGTATCTTGGGGTATTGTTCACGAGTGGGGGACGGATGGAGCGTGAGATTGACAGGCGGATCGGTGCAGCGGCCGCAGTAAAGCGGTTGTTGTATAGGTCCATTGTGGTAAAGAGGGAGCTGAGCTGAAAGGCGAAGCTCTCGATTTACCGGTCAATCTACGTTCCCACCCTCACCTATGGTCATGAGCTTTGGGTCATGACCGAAAGGACAAGATCCCGGATACAAGCGGCTGAAATGAGCTTCCTCCGTTGGGTGGTTGGGCGCTCCCTTAGAGATTAGGTGAGGAACTCAGTCACCAGGGAGGAGCTCGAAGTAGAGCCGCTACTCCTCCGCATCGAGAGGGACCAGCTGAGGTGGCTAGGGCACCTTTTTAGGATGCCTCCTGGACGCCTCCCTGGGGAGGTTTTCCGGGCATGTCCCACTGGGAGGAGACCACAGGGAAGACCCAGGACACGCTGGAGAGACTATGTCTCTCGGCTGGCCTGGGAACGCCTTGGGATCCTCCCGGAAGAGCTGGAGGAAGTGTCTGGGGACAGGCAGGTCTGGGCATCTCTGCTGACACTGCTGCCCTCGCGACCCGGCCCCGGATAAGCGGTGGAAGATGGATGGATGGATGGATGGATTATCCATTTAGAAAGAAAGACATTATTCATTATTCAGACTCAGTGGTACCAGAGAGATTTTGTCCTTGGCTTTTCACCCTTTTTGAAGATTCATGAAGGGTCATGCAGCCTTGCTCATGGGACCACATGTAAAAAGTGGATTTCACTTTTCCTGTTGAAATGTCTTGAATTGAATCAGAGCTTTGGAAGATTGAGCAAAGATTTAATCGATTCAGTCTCAAATGAACACTGTCAAAATGCCAACTTTCAGATATGTCCCAAATAAAAATTGTACATTTTCCTTAATATACATTACACGGGGTCACAGAAACCGACATATCCCTCTGTAATTCCATACATCTGTCTGTTGTGTTCATTTAATAAACAACCACACAGAAAAAGTGTTTTTCTTTCCAATAAATTGATTTAAAAAGCAAAACTTACTCATGTTTTAGATTTATCAGAGCACAATCTAAATATTTCAAATATTTATAGTTGATTTCTTTTTTCATTTACTGCAATAAAAAATATAGTATCTCAAAGGTATCACTGTGCACGCCTTTCCTCTGATTTCCTGTTAGCTTGGAGTTCTGCTTACCTCCTGGAAAGTTACATCCAATTCCCACCACAGCAATACCATCTTCAGCTTCTTCCATCATGACAGAACGTCACTGAGGAAAACAGTGAAAAATGAAAAATACTCTCTGCGTATTCACAGTCATGATAATCATGCATGTATAGGCTGCAGCAGAACAGAAATAAGGCTCAAGAAAAGTACTGTAATTAGATCAATAACAGTTGAGTAAAGCAGCAGCGTTTCCTTACCTTCATCCTGCTTTCAGGTTCCCTGAGTGATGGTATCACTGCAGGACCTGCAACTGATTCTTATAGCCAGCTGCTTTTCTTTATTAAACATTTATGATAGATTGTATACGTGTCCATGGAGATGAATTACTCCAGTGCACACATTTGTGGCTTCTTGGGAAATGATAACTAGATGTAGCACTCGTGTCAGTAATTCCCGAGTAACCACGATCACTGGACCAGTTCTAGGTTCGAACTGAGTGGGGGAAAGGAAATAAGACACCAGGAATCACTTATAACAAAAAGCCGGCAACTTTACTTAACTTTGACACAAAACAAATGGACAATTATACAGTAATGAAATAAACACTCCTTTTTTCCTTTAGGAATGAACAATGTTTGAATTGTTATTTGGAAAAATTCCAAAGTTCTAATTTGGAATCTAACAGAAATTATTTTAATTCCTATTTTATCTCTTTCTTTGATTTGGACCAGTCAGATTAAATTATTCTAATATAGTCTCAAATAAAATAAGTAAGACCTACTTAATTAAGCTTTCCTTGAGTAACTTTTATTTTAGATCTTTGTATTGTGGGTGAATAAATGTATATAAATCACCTCTTTTAAAGTTTAATTTAGAATTCCCTTTCTCTTTTTGCTTCCTTAACAGAACACAAAATATTTCACCAATTGAAATCACAGTACAGATGAAAAATATCAAAATGATCAATATCAAATTCACAGTTCCAAGATTATCCTGAGTCAAAGCACTGCCTCAGTCTGAGTCTTATCTCAGCGAGTGAGAGAAAGATCCAGATCCTACCGCAGGAGTGATGCAGAAACTCAGCTCAACCAAGCTGAGTTGGACTGATGCGGCGATGGTGTTGCACGGAGACGACAGTTCAAATCCTCGTAGGTGCTGAATCCTGGGTCAGGCTCTCCATTCCGGATGTCATCCACGTGCGCCGCTTCCTCTGGTGCTGCTGTGCAAGCAGCACAGATCATCTGCAGCTTCACCATGCTCCAAAGCTCTCCCAGGCAGGATAAAAAAACCTGGCCTGCACGGCAGGCCGTACACAAAATAAAGTCTTTTAAATCAAAGCTTAAATTGTGCAGTTCTTTAAGTTCCATCATCATGAATTGAAGTAAAAAAATGAAAAAAGATGGTCTCTGCTCAGCACACATGCATACAGCCACACTCATGAGGACTTAAACACAAAAGAAAACATCATAAACTCACCAAAACTGGTGTTCCAGAAGCATCAGAAACGATGCCCGTTTCACAAAGTGTGCTTTCACGAAAGCATTAAATAGTTTTTTGATATTAACACTGGATCCACTGAAAAATTCAGTACTGTTTGGGATGCATCTAAGGCATTCATTCGGGGGAAAATAATTGCATATTCAAGCAAAAAGAAACAGACTGACAGAGCGAAAATGGTACTTTTGGAATCTCAATTGAAAGATAAAGAAACACAATTATCTGTTAAGTATACTGAAACACTACTACGGGAGGTTTGTAACCTAAAATTGGATTTAAATGAAATTTATAATAAAAAGGCAGAGTATGCCCTCTTTAGAATGAGAATATACTTTTTTGAAAATGTGGAGAAGGCAAGTAAGCTGTTGGCAAGACAGCTGAGGCAGCAGGAGGCGTCTTTTATAATTTCAGGGATCAGAAATGAAAAAAGACAAGTTGTAACTAAAACGCAAGAAATCAATCAAATATTTTAAAAGTTTTACTCAAATCTTTACTCTTCAGATGCACAGGTTGAACACAAAAAGGTGGAAGACTTTTTTGTGTCAGACCTGCCCAGACCTGCTGTTTTTGTCGTTGTTGGCATTCTTCCCTCAGAATCAGAATCAGAATAGCCTTTATTGTTATCGCAACAAGTTACCGAAGTTACAAGTTACAACAAAATTACTTGGGTTTTAAAGACGCCCAGGCAGCCAATTACGGCGCTCCGTCTTGAAAAAGAAACAGAGTTAAAGAAACTCAGACAGAAATTGGGGGAGGGGGGAAGGGTGGTGGTAAAAAAAAAAGATACATCAATTCAGATCACGGTTCTTAAAGGGAGTCGTGATTAGAAGTGAGAGACCAAAAAAAAAGCCAACCTGTGTACATATACAGCAAGACGCATGAGACAAGTTGCTATCAGACTAACGGATCAGCGGTCTCAGCTATAACGTCAGCGCAACACGTCATCACCACTAGTCGTCAGCAGAAAAGTGTGGTGGAGACGTTGAGAGTGGGGGAGGGAGTGTGTGTGGCATGTATGTGGCATTTCAGTTCATCAGTCCATGTACGTGTGTGTGTGGTTTGGCCCGCCTCCCCTTTGCGCTCCAACTCGGATGGTAGTAGCTGGGACGGCCTTGAACGAAGCAGTCCAAAAGTGAACTTGGGTGGCAGCTGGGAGAGAGAGAGAGGGAAGGTAGAGAGAGCAATCAATCTTGTCCTTGAATTTTCAGGGAGATGTTTAGTCTTCCAGGAGTGTCAGACATAATCAGAAGTTATTTTGTTTTGGTGTGGAAGGAGCCGTTTGGCCTTCCTTTGCTCAGTATCTCCACATTTCAGACAGAAGCTGGGTTTAACCCTCTTGGTGATGGTGACACCCAACTTGCGTCTCAATCGTTCATAACCCAAATTGTCCACCTTTCGAAAGAGTTCGCACAAACAGTCAGTCTCAGCTTTTTCCCGTTGATTTGAAAAGACCATCTTCCCTTGGGCGTCCTTTGTGGTGGCGGTCTTCTTAATCCTCCAGAGGATCAGGTCGCAGCACAAGCCAATCAGCAGCAGGCCGATCATCATAAATCCGAAAAAGTAATCATCCACAATGACCTTGACGGACAGGGGTGCCAGGCATGTGACACCCCTCCACTTCTCACCGGTGTCCATCACATACCCAGCATGTCGAGTCCCGTCCAGACAGGCAGGATCCCCTGCTCCTGTGCTCTTTGTTGAAAAACTCATATCAATTGCATAGAGAGACCAGCCGATCAATTCCATGGTTGATATTTGGTTTGTTCGAAAAACCAAGTCAAGTGATTCCTCCAGTAAAACAGACGAGACAAGAGTGCAGCAAGCAGAGACAGCAGGGAGGGAGAAGCAAACTGGGAGCGATAGAAAAAGCGTCCGCCTCCTCCGAGAGCCAGCAAAAGAAGCCCCTCCTTTCATGCACCAAGCGCTGTGAGGCAATTTGAGGGTGTGATGCGGTGGTGAGCAGGATGGAACGCAGTCTGCGGCTCATGAGGATTTGCGCCTGTGATTTTAGACCATCAACAGGGGTGTTCCTGTACTCAAGTAGACTGAGGTAGGGGTCTTTTCTGTCTTCTTTTGCTTTTGTCCAGATTCGTTTAGCGGTTTGAACAGTTTTCTCAGTTAAGCTGTTGCTTTGGGGGTAGCGAGGGCTTGATGTGATGTGCTGGAAACCCCACTTTTCCGCAAATCTTTTGAACTCTTGTGAACTGTAGCATGGTCCGTTGTCACTTATGACTTTAGATGGGATGCCATGTCTGGAGAAGGCAGCTTTCATCTTGTGAATCACGGCTGTTGTGATGTTGGGCAGGCGTTCGAGTTTGAAATATCTGCTCAGGTAGTCACAGATGACAATGTAGTTTTCAGAGTGCCATGAAAACAAATCTGTCCTGATGGTTTGCCATGGGTTTTCTGGGATTTCCTGTGACAGCATTGGCTCTTTTGGGTTTGAGCGCCGGTGTGGTTGGCAAATGTCACATTTCATGACTGTTTCTTCAATCTGTTTGCTCATTCCCGGCCAGAACATTATGTCTCGTGCCCTGTGTTTGCTTTTTTCGACTCCGAAATGCCCTATGTGTATGCGCTGCAGCATCTCCTTTCTCAGTGAGTGTGGAATGATGATTCTTTCACCTTTAAGGAGTACTCCATCCACCTCTGTGATCTCATTGCGGTGATTACAATATTCACTGACGAGTGTGGGACATTTCTTGCGCATCTCCGGCCAGCCTGACTGAATTATGCGCTTAAGGGCTGTGAGTTGTTCGCTTTGGGCTGTTGCTGTCTTGATATCCTCCAATTTCTCTGCACTGACTGGTGCTGCTCTCACAATGCTGTGCACTTGAGTTTCCATTGTCTCTGCTAGTGAGCTGTCACTGTCGTGCATTGGTTTTCTTGACAGTGTGTCAGCTACTGGAATCTCCTTTCCCACTTTGTGAACGAGCGTACTGCTGTACTTTTGTAATGCGCGCAACATCCGCTGTAGACGTGGTGGTGCAAGAGCAAACTGTTTGCGTAGTATGCTTTCAAGCGGCTTATGGTCCGATTCTACAGTGACGTGACGTCTGTAGATGTAGTCGTAGAATCGTTTGCAGCCATAGAGAACAGCAAACAGTTCTTTCTCTATTTGAGCATAGTTCTGTTCTGTGGTGTTGAGCAGTTTTGAAGCGTATGCGACTGGCTTCCCGTTTTGCATGATCGTTGCACTGAGTCTGTTTTTGGATGTGTCGACTTGTAGCGTTACCTCTTTTTGTGGGTCAAAATAGGCAAGCACTGGTCCGGGTTCGGCTGTGAGTGTTTCTTTGATTTTCTGAAACACCTCTTCGTGTGCTTGGTCCCATTCGAACTGTGCATCCTGTCGTAGCAGTTGTCTGAGAGGCGCGCTCATTTCAGCCAGGTTTGGGGCGAATCTGGCAAGATAATTTACCATTTCGAGGATTGTCTCCAGCTCTGCTGCATTTTCAGGTGTTTTCATGTTCCTGACGGCTTCAACTTATCTCTGATCTGGTTTCAGTCCTTTTGCTGTGAGTTTGTGTCCGAAGAAGCTCACCTCCGTGACACAAATGCGACATTTTTCTGGATTCAGTTTTAGATCTCTCTCTCTTGTGCGGTTGAACATGGCTCGTAGGTTGTGGTCGTGCTCTTCTTTTGTTTTTCCAAACACTATGATGTCGTCCATGATGCCTGCTACACCATCCAGACCTTCATAGGTTTCGTCAATCCTCCTCTGAAACTCATCCTGGGCAGACACAATCCCAAAAGTGAGTCTTAGGAACCGGTACCTGCCAAAGATGGTCTTAAAGGTGGTTAGGTAGGATGACTCTTCACTCAACTTGATGGCCCAATAGCCTGACCGTGCATCGAGAATGCTGAAGAACTTAGCTCCAGGTAGCTTGTGGGTCACATCTTCGAGTGTAGGGAGAGGGTAATATGGTCGCATGATGGTTTTGTTGAGTTGTTACAACCCAGGCTCTGTGGGAGGTTACGGGGAGTGGTTTGTTGTGCTCTGCTGCTGCTCCCGCCTCTCCCCTCTGCACAGGTGTTCCAGATTACGGTGATTGCTCCATGGACCAGCATAAAAGCCAGAGCGTGCACGCGCTCGGGGTGGTCGTTGTCTCTGTGGGTCGTCATGGCTGCCTCGCTCCTCCGCCTCTCCACATGACAACATCCTCGGGTCCTGCTCCCGTGCGCCGGCTGCGGGCTCTGGACTTCCTGATGACCTCCTCCTGCGGCGCTCCGTTCCCGCTTGTTGGCCGCAGGCTCCTGTTGGCCTGATGGCGTCCACCGTTCACCTTTTGGTTATGTTAGCGGATCTTTTGTTTGCTTTACTTTATTAAACTTTCCTTTTATGCACGCTACCCAGTCTCTGTCTCCCTCGTTTTGTTGCGGTTTTGAGCCAGCCGTAACATGAGTGGACGTGGATCCAAGCGTAGTTTTTGTGTCTTGGGTTTCTCACAAATCACGATTTCATTGACCCATTTGGTGGGCTCTGTGAATTTGTGTATGATCCCGTCTCTTTCCATCTTTGCTAGCTCTGCTTTCAGGCGGTCTCTGAGGGAGAATGGCACTCTTCTTGGTGGGCACACGACAGGTGTGACGTTTGGGTCAACTTTGAAACTGCATTCATCCTGAAATACCCCAATGACTTTGAAAACAGAGTACTCATTTAGAATGTCTGTAGCTTGGGTAGGCTGCTCTCCACTGCTCGCATCAATGACTGCATACACCACTTTGATGAGGCCCAGGACTTTACATGCTTTGAAACCTAGTATTGGTGGTCCGTTGCAGTCAACAATGTGAACAATTTGTTTAGTTGTTTTGTCCCTGTATCTACTTGTTAGTTCGCATTGACCTTTTACTTTCAGTGGATGTCCCCCATATCCAAACAGCCTGTCTTTATCTTTATTTAGTGGCGTCTTGAGCTTTATGAAAATATTTGTTGGTCTGATGTTTGCCTGTGCCCTGGTGTCTAACTTGAAAGTTAGCTTTGTCTTGCTTGGCCCCAGCTGTATTTCAGTAAATGCACTGTCTTCATTATCTTCTGCAGATATGCTGTCTATGAACAGCTCAGGGTATGAATCATCAGCCTCTTGGACAGTGTGTACATCTCTATGTCTTTTATTCTGCGTGCTTGGCTTCGATCTGCAGGCCTTTGCAAAATGATTAAACTTCTTGCATTTTAGACACTGTTTTCCTTTTGTCGGGCACTCTGTTCACTTATCGTGATTTCCTCCGCACGCTGTGCAAACTTTGTCACTTGTTTTGTGCATGGGAGCGGCTGGTATTGCGCTTTTGCGGCATACTGCATGTACTTCATGGTTGTCGTTAGCCGTGGCTTTTAGCTATGATTTGGCTAGCTCATGGGAGCGGGCTATGTCAATGGCTTTTTCTAGCATTAGCTTTGGCCCTTGGCTTAGCAGCTTTTCTCTGACATGAGGGGAGTTGGTTGCAAAAACTATGCGATCCCTAACCATCTCATCACTTTTGTCATCATAGCCACAGTCTTTAACAAGGAGTTTTAGTTCTGTGACAAAATGTTCAAATGACTCACTGCTGCCTTGTGTCTTCTCGTGGAACTTGTATCTGGCGAAAATGGGGTTAGCCTTTGGGGTAAGATATGTTGAGAAGCCGTTGTAATACGTTTCCAGCTTTTTAGCTTGGTCTCCTGTGAGATTCCACATATTACTTATGTCTCTTCCTTTGTCCCCAATCCACAACAAGAAGAAACTGCATTTTTGTTCCTCTGACCTGTCTTTGAGTGGTGGAGTTCCACATGTTGGTTGAACCATCGGGTAAGTTGCTTGAGTACCAGTCCATTCTTGGAGCAGGTACGCCATAAGCATCCATTTTCCTCTCCTCGTTCTTTCTTCTTCAGAAAAAAAAAATAGGTCCATGGCATGTAGGTCACTCTGACACCATGCTGTGCCTGGCTAACTATTTAAAAAAAAAAAAAAAATCACACCGTGTGTCTTTAGCTCTTTTTTATTTCCAGCCGTCACGAAAAATATAATGTTTGTTTTCTAACATCAAGCTAGGTCTGCTGTAAGTGCCGGTACTATATATACGGTAACACTTTACTTGAAGCCCCCCTGTATAACACATTATAAGTACATTTATAAAACATTGTAATGCCATTATAGCACGTGTAGCTATAGGTATAAACACTCATAAATGATCACAATGCCAGGACCTAACCCTAACCCTGTGCTGTATAGTGAGCTATAAAGCAATGTGCTCATTTATGAGTGTTTATAACTACTTTTAATGTGTTATACAGGGGACCTTCAAGTAAAGTGTTACCTATAATTTCAATCAGATTAGCTTCAAACTTAATAAAAACCATAACAAATAAACTGCAATTGCAAATACAGTGGCAAATATACATTTGAAATTCATAATGTTGCTCACCAGACATTTAAAAGATATAAAGCAGTGTTATGCGAACTGTCTAACACCTTTCAAAGGAACATTACAAAAGAATTATGACAAAGAGTTACAAACTAAATTAGATCAGGCTTTAAATACAAAAACCTAAAGTAAGACACATTTGTGTTAGCTAAGGTTAATGTCTCAGAAAATTTCTTGACTGAAAACACTGAGTCAATCATATTATAATCTCTCTTCATTAGTACTTGGAAAGTACGCTGTAAATCAAGGAGGCTGATTGACAGGTGCTTTATCTGTAACTGTACAACTACTGTAATTTCAAAGAGCTTCTATCACCCATTCTTTGATACATCTGCTGCCAACTTGGCCAGTGTACTGTTTGGGTCCAGTATAGTAATCAAAGGTACATTTAATCCTGTTTCCTGAAAGATTTGGTTCTGCAGAGTCATTGCTGACATGGAGTCAAACCCCAGTGCACCCAGAGTGGAGTCATCATCCAGTTCATCCACACTTAAATTGGTTATCAGACTAACCATTGCTTTCACATTTTCATATGTACAAGACACATGATGAGCTGGCGATTCCTTGCAAACATGGTATTTGAGTTCCACCTCTACTAAAGCTGACAGTCGCTCTCTTAGAGACTTATTTTGTGAAAGGACATGAATGTTAAGATTCTGAAAGTTGAATTTGCATATCACTTGTTGGGGTCTGTTCATTACAAGACATTTTTTGAGTGTCTCGTGAACCTCACACACGTTCATTGTCATCATGCCTTTTGCTTCCAAGAACTTTTGGAAATTGCTTTTATTCAGCAGGAGGCCCAGATTCACGGGACCCCAGTTGATGGACTGTCCAGCAAGTCCAAGGTTTCTCCGATAATGGCAGAATGAGTCGAGAAAAGAATTGGCTGCTGCATAATTACACTGTGAGGCATTGCCTATGAATGATGAGATGGAGGAATAACACACAAAGAAATCAAGTTTGTAGTGAAGTGTTGCATAGTGAAGATTCAGTGCACCAAGGACTTTGGGCTGCAGCACCTTTCTGAAAAGAGGCTCATCAAGAGCTTCAATCAGTGCATCATGCAACACCGCCGCACTGTGAAACACTCCTTTGACCGGACAGGACATGAAGCGTTGTTTGATTTTTGACATTGCATCAACTACCTGCTTTGACACAGACACGTCACACTGGATATGCATGATTCTGACCCCATACCTCTTCTGCAGCAGATCAACTTCAATTTGCTTTTCATCAGACAAAGTACTTCTTGACAGTGTGGCAATGCAACCACCACCATTCTGGGCAATAAACTTTACAGTCTCAAATCCCAAACCAGAAAGCCCTCCACTCACAACATAAACACAGTTTGGCTGAAAGAGCTGTTTGGGTTGCATTAGCAAAGGGATATCAGACACTGGGCAGTCAAATGTTCCATTGTTTAAAACTACCTGCCGCACTGTATTTGCTGTGAAATAGGACTCATGATCTGTGTTGTTTTGAGGATCGAACATGCCTGATGAATGGTACAGCTCCTTCCTCAGAGGTACACTTGGTGTATCAAAGCCCAATGACTGCAGCCAACTGATGATATCCTTGTTTTGTGCAAGTAAATTAGCTTTCTGAAGAACATTAGGTACATCAAGCTTGTGTACATGAATGTGATCACACTTTGATGCAAACATGGTCTCTGCTGGAGGTGCAATGGGACTGCTACACACAAAAATCATGTGTTTCTCAGAGCCGCCACTGTCATGCACCTCCTGCCAAGAAAGATTGAATGGTGGCAGGAAAATGAATGCATGACTGTCATCAAAATGTGGAGGTTCCTGACTGAAATGTGTCTGTGAAGACACTTTCCAGCCTGATCTGTTGGCTGTAAGAGCCAAAACCTTCGTCAGGACAGAGGCTGAGTTCGAGGTGATGATACACAACTTCCTGTGCTGTTTTTGCACTTCAGACAACACTCTCTGCATGATAGACCATGCTAGTATATAGTAAGATACACATGAAGTCTCTTTCAGAAATGGGAGTGTCTTTGTGCTGTAGCACACTCCTTCTGGAATCGTTATCTTTTTCATAGCGACAACTGGGTAAGATGAAGCAACGTGGTCTCCCACTCTCAGATTATGAACATCTTTCCCAACAGCTGTTACCACGCCACTGAAATCCAAAGCCAATAGCTTGTGATTTTGTGATGTGTGTTTGCTCCAGTACATTGTCTTGCCAAAACTCCAATGTGTGCAGCTCACTGGGAAATAATCTGCTGAATGCATGCATACACTGCCTAGCTGAATTTCAACTGACTTGCCTTGAATATGTCTTTGAATTGTATCAGCAGCTATCGCTGACAAGTGAGTCATTTTGTAGGGATCCGAAGTCTGTAGAGCAAAGTTCTGCTGAAACATAGAGAGTTTTTCCTCGTCACACATGGCACTGTCCTTCATTGAGGTCCTAGTGATAGTTGCTGCTGAAGCCTGCCCTCTATTGATCCTGATGTCTTGTTGTTTACATGTGTTGATTACACGGGCCAGTGTTTCAATGTCTTCAGTGGTCACAGAAGCAAGGTCGACCAGCTGAAAGGAAATACTTGGCATCTCTGCTGCACAAGCCCTCAACATACCAGAAAGCACGAAACCTGAGTTAACGTGGTCCGCAGTCTTCCCTGTAGATCTGTAAGTTATGACATGAACAGTACAAAGATGCTTGCTCTCTTTCAGTCCTAAGACTGTCTGGCGAAATATGTCGCAGCAAGTCACCAAACCATCCAGCACCTGCTCACATGACAGGTGGCTGAGGTCCTCTACACCCCAAATGAAAAGGATGTTTTCAATATCCACATTATTTCTAAGTGACTCAAGCACAAACTCTCGAATTTGGTCTGCTTTTCCGTCTTGTTTTCTCTCCACAAGGATTGACTCTGGGGATACATAAGGCCTGAGTCTTCTGGCAATGCCAAGATTATCCTCAAACACAATTGCCTTCATTTTGCAAGTATGCAAGTGTTGCTCCACAGCTATTTCACTTGTTTCATCGTGGAAGAACAATGACTGAGGAACATTGGAGGAGCCTCGCAAAAATGAAATTCTCACCCCTTTGAGTTCCACCAAAACATCCCCCCGTAGGGTCGAAAAGCAACCACACACATCCAGGTAATCTGGGCCCTGCTGGGTGGCTTTCATGTATATGATCATTTCCTCCTGCAGAGGGCCTGATATGGTAATACTCCCGATACCCGAGGGGAATCCTTGCTTTGCTGTCATGTATCCCATTGCTAGCACAGCAGTCATTTGGAGAAAATAGTCCAGTAGCACAGGGTGAATATAATACTCATGGAAATGTTTGAGAAGTTCACCAGGGACTCGAATCACAGTCACAGTTTCCTTGAATTCACTTCCAATGCACACACAGTCAAGCTGTTTGAATAACGGCCCGTACTGAAATCCTGCCAGAGCAAGAAAAGAGTAAATCTCTTCTCTCTTTAAAATCAATTTGCACCGTTGATTTATCACATCAACACAAATTTTTGATTCCTCTAGTAGAAACTGACTCTCTGTACACCTGTATGTACCAGAGGCATGTGTCGCAGCAGCAGACTGTATTTTGAAAGAGACTTCTTTATCTTTGTGCTCAAGAATCACCCTCAACTTTTGGCAGTTGGAGTTGAGTGTGAGCACGCTCTCAAATCGAACACTGAGATGGAGCTGGGAAACAGGAATCTTTAGCTTCAAGTTCGTCATCACTGAGGCAAACACCAACTCAACATAAAATGCACCAGGCATGATGGGAACATGGTTGACTTTATGCTCCCAAAGATATGGTTCCTTCTCTGCAGAGATAGTGTACACAAAGTCTTTATTGTGTTTTATTTGATGTATGAGCAGATGTGGTTCAACAGGAAATAACTCCTGACCTTTTCTCAAGGCTTCAAAGTTCAGCTTCCTCTTGGTGTTGTCAAACTGATAAACTGGAAGAGGCGTGAGCAATGCCTCACAACCCTTGTAAAGCTGGTGCCAGTTAACATTAACTCCAAGTTCAAACAGTTTTGCTACTGTTGAGAGGGTTATGTTGCAATCGTCATTTGAATCAGCAGAAGACAGAACGACAGTGTCAGCTCCAAGAGTCTCACATATGTTTCTATAAAGAGCTCTACGAGGTCCAATCTCTACAAAGACCATTTTACCCCTCGATGGTTTGTCTCTGATGACAGCTTTTAATGCTTTTTCAAACAAAACTGGGTCTCTCGTGTTCTTCGCCCAGTATCTGCCTGAAGTAAAATCACCATCTGAATACTTTCCTCCAGTTATGGTTGAAAAGAGTTCACACTTCATGTTGTTGGCTTCCAAGACATTGATACCTCTTTCAATATCATCCATTACTGGATCCATCATGTGGCTGTGATATGCTGCTGGAACATCTAAGACATGAAGGAAGACATTTTGATCTGAAAACATGCTTTTCAGCCTCTTATGAAGGTCATCTACAGCCTCTGCATCCCCTGAAAGAGTGCATGACACAGGGCTGTTGAAAGCAGCAATACACGCTTTTCCAGAGAAGACTGGAAGAATATCCACAATCCTTTTCACATCTACATTGCCAACTACAAGCATTTTACCTCCTAATACTTTACTCTGGTGAATACTGCGGTAGTGCAACACTTTCACAGCATCCTCCAGGGATAAAAGACCTGAGCAGTGAGCGGCGGCAACCTCACCAACAGAGTGGCCCAGTGTTGCATCGGGTTTGACGCCCCAGTGCTTCAGGAGAGTTTCAATGCCAACCTGCATGGCAAAAAGAAGAGGCTGTGCCACATCTGGCTTCCTGAAATCCTTGTTTTCAGGTTCACCAGCCAGTGCTTCACTGATACCAGTGGTATTGTATCTCTGGAAGACAGTCTCTATTTCTCTGACCTTTTCTCTGAAAACAGCAAACTTCCTCATAAGGTGCCTGCACATCCCCCTGTAGGCAACCCCACTTCCACAGAACACAAAGACAACATGAATGCTAAATGTTGTTGATTCAACCTTTGTTTTCAGTGTAGAGCTCAGATTGTGTTCTAACTCGGACAGAGAGGAGGATGGAAAGACTTTCCTATATTTGTGTTTGTAATGACTTCTTCCACAGGCTGAGGTGTAGCACAGTGCCTGTGTGTCAACTCTTTGATCGCTCCTAAGTCTTTCTTGAGTGTCCATCATGGTAAGGATTAGTGATCTTTCTGTGGCTGCAGATAATACAAAAACATTTGGACAATGTATTTTTGTCTGCGTGGTAAGCGTGGTGTGATTACACTCTCTTAAAATCACATGTGCATTTGTACCACCAAACCCAAAGCTGTTGATCCCTGCCATCCTTCCCTGTAACCCATTTGTCTCCCACCTTTGAACTTCAACTGGAATATTTAGATGTAGAGATTTAATATCTATACTTGTGCTGTTTTCTGAGGAGAAAACTGAGGGAACAATAGTCTCATGCTTCATCATTAGAAGTACCTTAATGAGTCCGGCCACTCCAGCTGCAGATTCCGTGTGTCCGATGTTGCCCTTTACAGACCCAATCAGGAGTGTCTCTGAATCAGAAGATCTGTTTTTGGCGATGGCATTTGAAATGCTTCTCATCTCTGTCGGGTCCCCAACTGGAGTTCCTGTCCCGTGCGCTTCAATGTACTGGACATTAGCAATGTCAGAGTGTGAGTAGATTTGTCTCAGCAGCTCCTCTTGTTGATCCATGGATGGTTTGGTGATCGGCGTGGCACAGTGTCCATCCTGGTTGACCGCCGTTTTGCTAATGATTCCCCATATTTTGTTGCCATGCTCTTTGGCCTATATGTAAAGAAGCAGACTTCTCAGCATTTCGCCATATAATTCATTAATCACAGAAAAATTTATAGTATCAAACTTACTTTTTTCAGAAGTTTTAGAAGCACAACTCCACAGCCCTCTCCTCGGCCATAGCCATCTGCCGTGCGAGAGAAAGGCTTGCTGGTCCCGCCAGCTGAGATCATCTTCGCCTTGCTGAGAGCAACAAAAACTCTTGGCTCGATTATGCAATTAACTCCTCCACACAGAGCCATGTCACAGTCACCTATTTGAAGGAATGAAAAAATTCAATGTGAAATATTTAAATATGCTTGAAATTTTTTGGCAAACAGAACTACGTACCTTGTTTTATAGCCTGACAGGCTACATGAAGAGCGACCAACGATGAAGAACAAGCACTGTCGATGGCAAAAGAAGGGCCGGTGAGATTGAAGGTGAAGGAAATTCTGTTGGCAGCAATACTCATTGCTGACCCGGTGCTGCTGTAGTGGGTTATTGTGCTCGGACTGTTACTTCTGAGCATCTCGTAATCTCTGTTCATGAGACCTGCAAGGAGCACAATCACAATTAAAGCGTAGCAGGCAACAGTATGATGAACTCAGGAACGAGATTAGAAATGAAACATAAGCTGATTGTGAAGTGGATACCGATGTAAACGCCGGTTCTGCTCCCGCTGATGGTTTCCATAGCGATTCCCGCATCCTCCAATGCTCTGTATGAACACTGCAGAAGGAGTTTCTGCTGAGGGTCCATGTAGTCAGCCTCCACCTCAGAAACACCAAAAAACTTGCAGTCAAACTCATCAAACCTGTGAAAATGAAAACAGTGCATTCGTCATTGCTTAAAATCTTTCAAGAGAAGAAATTTGTTCTCATTCTTCCTGTACTGATCTAATACTTACCCCTCTATAAGAGCTGCTCGGGTTGTCTGTGTCTTTCCCGGTTTGTTGTCATCAGCATCGAACCAAAAAGTGGTGTCAAACCTCTCAACTGGAATATCGACTGCGCAGTTCTTTCCTTCCAGCAGAAGCTTCCAGAAACTGTCCAACCCCTCACCTAATTCAAAATGGACCACAAGAACTGTTGTTCATCGTCACTTTAGACAACACAAAAAACATGGTGTATCCTTGCAACAACATCAATTAAGCCATACCTCCTGGAAAATTGCATCCGATCCCAATGACTGCGATGTCCTCCTCTGCCTCTTCCATGATTCTTCTGAAGTGATTTTTTTTTCCCCCTGGAAGTTTCGCTTCAAATCCAAATCAAAGCGTAAAGCCTCTCCATGATGAAGTATAACACTCTGTGCTGGTTCCATCTGGTGCTGCTGTATCTTCACAGCTCTTTATAAAGGGTGAGCCAGCTCAGAAAACAGAAGAGGACATTGAGAAGGCTTGTTTCATGCAGCTGGCCTCAACAAAAGGCACTAATTACAGGATCAAGTTATTCAAAGGCAGCTGTGGAAAGACCTGCTTACAAGAAGCACATTCAAATGTATCGCTTTCAATGATTTTTTTTTCCAAGATAAAAAAACCTTTGTTTTAGCTACTACTAATCTACGAAGACATCTTTTGATCACAAAAACATATCTGATATATTCATTTTGAATCTTTTCTTGACACCGACCATAAATAACCTTTCCTTTTGTTTTGTTGTGAATATTGTAGGTATGTGTGAATATATTGTAGTCCTATAAATACACTGATCCTTGCTTGTAATGCTTGATAAAATGCTTGCAGTCGTTGCATATTTTCTGACATATAACCTAAGTGCTGAGGGCGAGATTTATGTTTTAACGAGTGTTTAACAAAGAGCTGTAGAAACCAAATGTAGGTCATCTTAAAAATTGAGCTCATCATCACGACTTTTTATGGTTTAAGAGATCACATCACCAATATAAACACAACCTCAAGCTTTACTTTATAACTGTCCTGATTTGGTTTGATAAAGCAGAGAAGACGTGTTGTTTATAGCTGTGACTGGCTTGATACAAAACACAGAATCTCACTGAGCTGTATTTACCATATCATGAAATTTCCTCACATGCCTCTAAAATTTAGAAAAGTTTTAAAAAATAAAGAATATTGGAAAGGTCAAGAAACAACAAAACCAAATGAATATCTCTTTGTCGATCACTACACAAACTCATAAGAGCGATCTTTATTTTTGCTTCAGGAAGGCCTAAACGCAAAGGGTCTAAAGGTCTAAAGCAGTGAACAGAAGCACCAAGCCACTCCTTTTTAAACACTTACAGTATATACACTCCTACCCGTCATCAGTCACAGGTCATTCAGGACGAATGGATCTCCCGCTGACTTCAAAGAAATAAGACACACCTTTGGGCACTTGAATAAATAAGAACAAAAAAATGCATCGTATGTATGGTAAAGCAAGAAAGATACAACAAATAGAGACAGAAATCTAATATGAGTTCAACAATTACACAGGGGTGTCACCTGCACCTTGCTACAGCAAAAGAGCACATTCTAGATTGAGGTACTTTAAGGTCCTATGGTGTTCACTAGTCTATGCAGATGAGAGAGACTGATCATTCATATCAACTCTGATGTATGAAAACACTCTGAAGGTCATTTGCTGTGAGAGTCGTCCATGATAAAGCATGTCTGTTGACTTAAGCGAACAATCATTTGTAGAATCAAACTTTTATTGTCATCTGATTAAATTAAAATTGCTTAAAAATTGCTGTGAACCCGACCGCCATCTCTAGAGGAAAGAAAGATGAACTGAAAAATGGAGGAAACATGGTCATTTCTCTGTTATCTGCACATCGACAACAGAGCCGATACAAACAAAAAAAAAAAGAATTAAATACAGGGCCTCCAAAAGGCCTGAGCTCATTCGCACAGCGTCATATTTACATGATTAAAGAGTGTAACAGGTCTACTGAGGTATCTAGTGGTCCAGGGATTTGCCCTCCAGCACCATCTGGATCTCTTTGGCATCAAGAGTTTCATATGTTAGCAGGGCGTCGGCCAGCTTCTTGTGCTCCTTGCTGTAGGTCTTCAGGATGTTTTTAGCGCGGTCGTATGAGTCCTGGATAAAAAAAAACAAGAAAAATATCAAAATAAATAAACTATACTTCAGTTAACAGTGAATTGAGAGCACTGAATTTGTCGGCGTTGGGCGTTCACCTTTAACAAAGCCCTGACTTCCTGTTCGATGGCTGCTTGTGTCTCGGGGCTCTGCTTGGAGACGTCTCCGTAGGTCATGACTCCGAGCTGCGAGAGAAAAACAAATTACATCCATGAGATGAGCAGAAGCTTGAAGTGGAATCCTTCAAGCTATTGAATCAATGACTTTATTTCATGTTGTATAATCACACAGTATGTCGTGGTATCGCTAAAGAAATGTAGTTTTGAGGCTGTTTTATCACTGTTGTCTGTAGCTTATCAAAAAATCTGATTTACTTTCATTTTAGTTGGAGACACTCACCATTTATTAAGATGGAGACTGATGAGAACTAATATGTAAAATTCATCACTCTAAATTGATTAGATTACTTTTTTTTTTTTTTACCTTATCACTCATGCCGAACCTGGTCACCATCATTTTGGCTATTTTGGTGGCGCCATCAAAGTCACTGGAAGCTCCTGAAATTCACCAAACAAACACAAAGCGTGTTAGTGCTGGCCAACAAACAACCCAGACGTTTAAGATGCTGTGATTAACTTGTGTAGTAAATGATTTTAATAAATTATATTGCTTCTGTTCACAAACACACATTATGTGCCGATGTTCAAGATAAAAACCAACATTATCATGCATGTCTGGTTTGTAAAGCCAATCAAAGTCGTGCTACTATAATAGATTACGGCACTTAGCACTACCTTTACTCGTAATATGGTATATGTGGCCTCACAAATCTTATGACTAAAGCAGCTTTGTTGTTTCCTGCACCTGTGGTAATATAGTCATCCCCAAAGATGAGCTCCTCTGCTACTCGACCGCCCATGCTGACGTCCATCTGAGCCAGGAGCTGAGCTCGTGTCTCACTCCAGCGGTCGTTCTCGGGGAGCATGGACACCTGGAGGACCGAAGGAACAGAAGAATGTGTTACAAGTAAATAAACTTATGGATAAATGACATTCTGTAAAGTAAATTTCTAGAGCTCACATGTCCAAGAGTTGGTCCTCTGGGCATGATCGTGGCCTTATTGATGGGCATTGCATCTTTCGTGTAATAGGCAACGATGGCATGACCAGACTCATGGTACGCAGTAATTGTCTTGTTCTTTTTGTCGATTTCTACACTCCGCCTCTCGGGGCCTGTCATGAACATGATACACAAAGAAGAAATGGTTTCCAATCAAAGGTCTCATCCTGTTTTGTGCACAGATCAGTAATATAATGAGAGATGTGCTGTGGAGCAGATCAAAGCATTGTGTGTATTCACCCATGAGGATCTTGTCCTTTGCGAACTCGAGGTCCTTCATTGTCACCATCTCTTTCCCGTCCACAGCTGCCTTCAGGGCAGCCTGGTTGACCAGGTTCTCCAGCTCCGCGCCAGAGAATCCCACCGTGCCCCGGGCAATGATCTCTGCCTCAACGGCTGTGAATCAATACACAATGTCTTCAAAGCACTGATCACAGACAAGTGTGTCCTTCACAGCAAAAGCCAACAAAGACACTCTCTGAGGAGGAACCTGGGTTGCTTATCTAACATTTGATCAGTGCGTGAAAGGGTAAAAAAAAATTAACAAATTCCAAAGTCTGAACTATTCTTCCTAATATTAAAGAGTATTTCACAGTCAAACCTACCAGGATCCACTTTGATCTTGGAGAGATACCAGTTGAGGATTTCTGTGCATCCTTTCACATCGGGGCGAGGCACCGTCACCTGCATGTCAAACCTTCCAGGCCTGACCAGCGCACTGAACAGCAACAACGATCCAGCAGTTATTAGGACTAAAATTTTATTTTATTTATTGTATAAAACAAAACTACAAATCTGACTTTACAATGAAAATCTGATTTAATGACAGCCTTACATCTTATATACTTAAGTTGCATTTTCTTAAAAATTCTGAATTGTGAACGTACTTATCCAAAGCTTCAGCAAAGTTGGTAGCACCAATAACGATGACGCCCTCATTTGGTTTAAATCTGCAAAACAGCAAAGCAATTGATCAGTATCGTGGATCATCCTTTGGAGCCTTTTCTTCTTCACAAACTTTACTTGAGAACAAACTGACCCATCCATTTCAGCCAGCAGCTGGTTGATGGTTTGTCTGGAGTACGGATGCATCGGAGACTCAATCCTTTTCCCGCCCACGCTGTCCAGCTCGTCAATGAAGATGACACAGGGAGCATTAGCCTCCTCTGCAAGCCACAAAAAAAGGAAAAAAAAAAAATCATCATTTTTCTAGACATATCTTCAATAGTTGCACTCTTTTTCTCAAATGAGGCGAGCTTACTGAATAAGTTCCTGATTCTGCTCGCACCGACGCCCACAAACATCTCATCAAACTCGGATCCGGAGGCGTAGTAGAAAGGAACGTCGGCCTCCCCGGCAACAGCTCGAGCCAGGAGAGTCTTTCCAGTGCCGGGCGGACCAACAAGAAGGATCCCTGAGAGGACAGAGGACAAGGAGATCAATCAGCATCTGAATAAAACACCACTTTTAATCAACTATGTGTTGTTGTGAACCATAAAAAACAAAGGATGATACCTTTCGGCAGCTTTCCACCCAAAACGGTAAATTTCTGGGGATTTTTCAGAAACTCAACAACATCTTGTAGCTCATTCTTTGCCTCCTCTACTCCTTTGACGTGCTCAAACGTCACATTTTTCATCTGAATGGGGTCCACTGAAGAGTCCAGACCAGATGTTGTGCGGAACCTCACTGTGAAATCAGTGAAATTACAGGTTGAGGGTTTGTTTTTCCAAAGTCTCATAATAATCATACAATAGAATGGCTGGTTATAGCAAAGGTTAACACTTATTTTGTTTTTTTAAATATTTTCTATAAGTATTCATACAGCTGTATGCAACAGAATAATCAAACGCTACATGCACACTACACTGGGCTTTATAATTACAAGATAAATCCATGTGTACAAGGTGATTCGTAATTCTTCTGCTGAAAATAAACTCCAATGAAACACATTTCACTTTATACCATTGGAGACAGTGACGGCCTTCAATGAGTCGCAGTGTGCATGTAGTGTTTTGCTTTGATTCGCAAGCATAAGAAAGAATGAAAACTGAAACAAACCAGCGTCAGAAAAGGAGCCTTTACCCGAGAGAAAAGGGGTTCTTGACAAACCATAAATGCCGACAAGAAGAAGGACCAGCAGGATCAGCCTGGTTCTCCTAAGTGAGTCTGTTAAAGGCAGAGATCAGTATTATTACTCTACAATCCAGCTGCACTGCCATCTACAAGCAATCTGCTTCTACGGTCACAATGATTGCAAGGGACTCTCTTGACTAGATAAAGGTTTCTCTTGCCTTGTGTTTTCTGAGTGAAGGCTTGAGACCTCATGAATCCCTCAGTGAAGCCTGTCTTGAAAGCCTCTTCCTGCTTTTCTGGAAGGTTATTTTGTGAGATAATTCTATCTGACTGAAAATGAGCCATCCTGAGCATACCTTCATGAAAGTCGGAGTGCAGGCATCAGATTCAGTATAACCATTGTAACCAGACTCTGTTCATCTGGTCTTCGATCTCAGTGTCTTAAAACCTCGACTCTGGACCCAAACTATCAAGACAGACACATGAGAAATCATGAATCAATCAAATCCACCACTGTATCTGTTTCACGATGAGTGAATTCAGTTCCTTACCAGGCAAAAAGTGTAGATTTGAGCAAACTTCTCTCAGAGGACTGTGATACTGTCTGTGGAATAATGGTGGGGCAAAACCTCCAGCACGCCTGTGTGAAAACCCTGTGGGACAAATTTTAAACAAATCAGATGTTTCAGGCAAAAGGAGGATGTTAAAGGAGTGTGAAATTGTGAAAAAAGTGAACCATATGCTGCTTACCGTGCTTGTTTTGAAAGAAGCTGTTTGTGTGACTGGTCTTCCATATCGAAGGGACACCAGGAGCTTCGTCCTGTCATGGTGTGAGGATGGAAGGACCCACGCGCAGGCAGTCAGGCAGAGTTCGGCTTGCTTATTTCCAGGATGCAGGGAAACAGGAATGCAGAGCTGAGGTGCAGGCAGGGACACAGAGCACACGGACAACCCACAACGAATCGACACGACACACCAGGGTAGCAGGGCTTAAGAAGAGGGCAGGACAGGTCATACCCATTAGGGCGGTAACGAGGGGCAAGAGAACATGAGGAGCAGACAAACACAAAACAGGACCCGAGCGCCCCCATCAGGTGGCAGGGGCACTGGGCGTGACACCTCTGGTCCCGGTGAGTACAGCAGCCTGCTGACCAGCTCGTCCAGCTGACTCACTCTGACCTCTGACAGGCCCAGCTCCCTCAGACTCACACTGGGCTGTGGAAACACAAGCAACAGTCACTTATCTTCACTTATGGTTAGCATTCATTAATGCAATCATCGCTGCTTAATGTGAAAATCACCTTACGAGTTCACTAGTTACAGGCATGTTCTCCCGCTAGCGAACGAATGATTTGGCTTTTTTTTTTTTTTTTGGTTGTTTGTTTTCTATCAAAAGCATTTATACTATTGATTTAGTTCTGTGCAGGCCTTTTGTATTAGGAATACAACTGCATTTATTTGTTCAAAATTGTTCAAAATAAATTAATGAATTAATTAATAAATTGATGTCGGTCAGTTCAGACAACAAATTTTGAACATTGAACATCGCCCTCTTGTGGACATGATATACAAACTTTACTTTGCCCCACTCAGCTTGCCTGCTCTTCTGGTTGTGGCCCTCATGGACAGGCGTTGAGAGGCAGTGGAGGTCAGAGGGTCATATCTCTACCTTTCACACATGATGTTGTCGATGAGCGATTTAATCATATTCTCAATAACACTTTCAATCTCGTCTTACCTGGTTGTAAACTTAATTTTTTTTATTTTGCATAAGTCTTTCTTTCAAACAATTCAAAATTAAAACACTAAAAAAAGAAAGGAATACACATCCAAATGGTAAAATGGTAAATGGACTACACTTATATAGCGCTTTTTCATCTGCATTAGCAGAGACCAAAGCGCTTTACACTGCATTATCACCAGAGTTGGGGTCCGTTACTCAAAAAAGTAAAGAGTTACCGTTACTCGTTACTTTTGAAAAAAGTAGTGCCTTACACTACTTGATTACTCCATGGAAATAGTAACGAAGTTACACTATTCGTTACTGCATAGTGCTGCGCGGAGCTGTGCTCCGGTATATCCTTCCACGGAGCACTGCGCATGCGCAGATCTGTGTATAAAACGTTATTTTAACTTATTGAAAAGAAAAGACGTCTTTTAAAATGTTTTATAGCCATTCGGATTTACTTCACGTGCTAATACACCGTCCCCTGGACCACTGGAAGGAGTGTTTTGTCTACTTTTGTAGTCCGGCTCTGATTGACTTCCAGCTAAGCTTCGAGCTAAGCTACTGCGATGCTAACAGCTGGGAACCAGAGACACAAGGTATTTATGAGCTTGTCTAAATTTGTCAATGATAGGGAAAGGGCGTGGGTCCCTAATCCTCGGAGTATTCATTTAAACGGGGCATTTACAGTAGGAGGGAGTGCAGTGTTGTCAGTGGGGCACAAATTTTTATAAGGCAACCAATTTTACTTTGACGGTTCCATCAGCCCTGACCCAGAAGAGATAGTGTGTTGTTGCTCGTATGGCCACCGTTCCATCTACTGGTGGTAATAAAAAGAACTCCGCTTAAATAATAATATTTTGGTTGCTCTATTTGCAGTCATTGTAAAAGTAACGATCGTAGCGTTTCATTTGTAACGTTAGTTTAACTACCAATCTAGAAGGAGTAGTGCCGTTACACTACTCGTTCCCATCAAAAGTAATTTAACTACTTGTAACGCTCGTTACTTGTCGTTACATACCCAACTCTGATTATCACATTCACCCATTCACACACCAGTGGAGGCGGCTGCCATGCAAGGCGCTCAGTCCATCCACCGGGGGAAATTCAGGGTTCAGTGTCTTGCCCAAGGACACTTGGACATGCAGACAGGAGGAGACAGGAATCAAACTAACAACCTCCCAGTTGTCAGACGACTGCTCTCCCCACTGAACCACAGCCGTCCAAATGAGAAAAAAAGAAAATATTGAAGAGACAACACAATTTGCCCTCAATTTGTGTAAATCTGGTTTTACATGATTGAAAGGGTGAAGTAGGATTTAATAAGCAGTACAACATGGTGTTATGATCTCAGTATAACTGTAAAAAGTTATTATAGCAGCAGCAAACTAACTCATACCTCATCAATCTCCTGAGGGAATTTACTTTCCCATATTGACCAATCCGATTTCTCGGTTGCGGCCACATCGTGGCGCTCCAGGGTCTTCCTCAGGGATGCATGGTTGTGACAGGTCGGCTGTGGGATTCAAATTTGTGAAATCCTAATTCCAAGTCCTCTTCTCTAACATCTCGACTGCCTCTGCCCACAAAAACTAATATAAATGCAGCCAAGAAAGGAACAAGACAGTCACTCAGATTGTTACTCGTTTGCCTTTCATTTATACTGGACAACAGAAAATGGTCAAATGATCTTGAACGTGCAGTATTCTTATTCAACAGATTCCATTTGTTCATCATGATGCTGTGCTCCACTTTCAGTGACAGGAAATCTCCCAGTGTTATCATAAGATAACACATCTGCAGTTATTGTTGCATCTTGTGATCAAAGGGCCAGATTGTATAATAGATGTTACAAAATCACGTGGCATAATAGGTCAAGGTTCCATTTTTGGCCTATCTCTTTTTTACAGTTTGGACATTAGCATTGCCACTAATGTTTAAATTATAATAGCAAAACTTTTTTTTTCCATTGGATGTAAAATATGCTGCATTTTTGTATTTCACATGTGAAAATGTGACAGGATTGGAAATTGCTTTAAAACTGTTGACATACTTTAATGGACCTGCCCCCACACTGTCATATAATTCACTGGTGATGAAACCTTCACATATCACTGAATCATTTCCAAGATGCCATAAATATGTGTACTGGAGTAATTCATCTCCATGGACACGTACACAATCTATCATAAATGTTTAATAAAGAAAAGCAGCCGGCTATAACAATCAGTTGCAGGTCCTGCAGTGATACCACCACTCAGGGAACCTGAAAGCAGAATGGATTTAAGGAACCGCTGCTGCTTTACTCAACTGTTACTGATCTAATTACACTACTTTTCTTGAGCCTTATTTCTGCTCTGCTGCAGCCTAAGATTACCTGGATAATTATCATGACAGTGACGACGCAGAGTATTTTTGATTTTTTACTGTTTTCCTCAGTGACGTTCTCTCATGATGGAAGAAGCTGAAGATGGTATTGCTGTGGTGGGAATTGGATGTAACTTTCCAGGAGGTAAGCAGAACTCCAAGCTAACAGGAAATCAGAGGAAAGGCGTACACAGTGATACCTGGAGTCAAACTTCATATAACTTCAATATTCTTGATGTGAAGTAGGAGCTCGAACCGTGCTACCGTCATACTGGCCCTAATTTATATTGAAAAAAAAAACATATTGAATATCACTGACAACTAATTTGTTCATTTTTTTCATTTTGAGATACTATCTTTTCTATGACAGTAAAATGAATAAGAGACCAAAAAGACTTGAAATATTTAGATTGTGCTGTGATAAATCCAAAATATGAGGAAATGTTGCTCTTTAAATCAGTTTAAAGGAAAAAAATTAACTTTTCGGTGTGGTTGTTCATTAAAGGTGCATTAAGGAGTTTTACAACCTTAAAAATACTTATTTTCCACCAAAAATATGTTACACATTTTTAATGATGTGTACAATGAGCCCTGACATATTCATTACAAGTACCTCTAACAGCGCTAAATTGTCACTTGAAAGCTGCAGTTCCGGTCCGGCACCAGAATTTTTGTGGGGAGAATTTGAAAGGAATGACGTAATGCACGCTCCGGCTGTTAGGTTTCATTTTGTCCGCCATTACTCCGCCAGATGCTTAGTGAGCAACAACTGAGCAGGAGCTTCCAGAAAGTAAGAAAAGACTGGCTTCCAGCACTGCCACAGCTCCAGCACAGACTCCACCAGGTAAAAGAAACTTAAATCTTACTTGAGCGCTACTAAACGAGCGAAGACGAAGTTTCCCTCTTCCGTGCACGCAAGCCACAGGGACGAGTTTTTCACTAAGCTGCATTACGCCCAAGGCCTGCAGGGGGTGCTGTTTCGCATAAAACGTGCAAACTCCTTAATGCACCTTTAAATTACAACAACAAATGGATGCAGAGAATTACAGCAGGATATGTCTGTTTCTGTGGCCCCATGTAATGTATATCAAGGAAAATGTACAATTTTTATTTGGGACATATCTGAAAGTTGGCATTTTGACAGTGTGTTCGTTTGAGACAGGATTGATGAGATTAAATCTTTGCTCAATCTTCGAAATCACTGATTCAATTCAAGACATTTCAACAGGAAAAGTGAAATCCACTTTTTACATGTGGTCCCATGAGCAAGGCTGCATGACCCTTCATGAATCTTCAGAATGGGTCAAAAGCCAAGGACAAAATCTCTCTGGTACCACTGAGTCCGAACAATGCAGAATGTCTTTCTTTCTAAATGGATAATCGTGTTTAAATTTTGTTCAAACTGAATCATGCTCTTTTGCAGGGGAGGGGCTCGACAACTTCTGGAAGGTTCTACTGGAGGGGAAAAACTGCGCTGTGCAAATTCCCAAAGAGAGGTTTGACGTATCCAGCTGGTATGACCCAGATGACAACAAGGCAGGAAAATCCCGCACAGCCAAGGCTGCCCTCATTGATGGGTACGTCTTTAAACTCTGACAGGAAACAGATTCAGATAGTCATAATTACATATGTTTAACATAATATAGTGCATGTTCTCATTGGACTTTTCAGAAGTTTCTATCATTCATGAGAATATTTTTTAAGTATTTCACTTGTAAAGTGTTTATTACTTTTTATTGACTTTGGATTGGATCTAAAATTTACGCGTACAAGTCGCATTTATCAGACAGATAGAAAGGAGCATGTTTTATCTTTCTCAGTTAACAGAGTGAACTTGCTGAAAACAAATTGATCAAAACCTTAAAAAAATATTTCAATTCATTACTTTACTCAGCAATAATTCATGGATTTATTAGAAGTGAAGTTGAGAAATGCACACATTAAACTGAAAATAAAAAGTTGTACAATTACATACTTTAAACAAATCAATGAAAAAGCTGCTTATTACAACAATATAAAAGCTAGGGTTGGCGATTTGAATGAGTGTGATGTGCTGCGGGCACATCGTGGTTTTTTTTATGGACAGTTTCACGTTTTTTTTTCCCCCCTTCAGATATTTAGGGAATATTTATCCTGTTTATATTTATCCTAACAATGAGATACATTTTTTTAAATACTGGTTAAAATGATCTTTATGACCCGATGGGAAGCAATTCATAGCGTGTTTTTAAAGTAGTTTGGAAAATATCCGCTATCTACAGCAGGAGTAAAACGGGACAAACAGCAACCAATAGTCTTGAGGGGACACCTTTTTTTATGTAACCAGGTTAACCCATGGTTAAAAGTGTCTAAAGTTTTTTTTCTTTTTTAAAAAAAAGGAGCTCATTACTGGAAAATGTTTGAAAAATTAAAAAGAAGAAAAGAGAATGTAGTTCATGTCTTGTGAATATGAGAATTTCATTATTTGATTTGATTGTTTAAAGTGTTCTAAGTATTATGAGTGCCTTATTGCCATTTAAAACTGTGTTTTGAATGTGTATTTTATTTTGAAGGGTCACTGGGTGAATCGGAAGTACTGTGTGTGTTTTTGAGACAAATGGGGAAAGCTGATTGGTCGTTTGAGGGGCAGAGGAACGAGTTGGGCTAAGGAGCAGCAATGAACAGGGATGGAGAAAACGGGTGGAAAGAAAACGGACGAAATAGATGCATGTGTGGGATTATCTGTGGATTTTCTACTCGAAAGTCGGCTGAAGAGATTCCGAATCCATGTACTTTTGGGTGTAAACGGACTGAGGACTTCCAGCACGGAGTTTTTGTATCGTTTATCCTGCCGTGGACTCAGAGGCGCTGTGTTTTCACTGGAGAAGTGGATCAATTAAGGCCGCCACTGACACGCGGTGTTTGCTGCTGACCAAGGAGCGGACTTTCAGCCAAGTTAGTTACTGGAACAGTGAGTACCACGGGCTGCAGAGTGGCGTTTTTCCCGAGGAGGTGGAGGAGTTTCCATGGCTGCTCCTGACCGTCGCTGGGCTGCTGCTGCTGGCTGGTGACTGGGAGGTGAGGGAGCCTGGGCCTGCGCACGTGCTGAGGCCTGCAGTCTGCAGAGGCCTGCATCCGGCTAAGGCCTGCATCCTGCACTCGGGACCAAGGACTGGTGTTCATCAGGGAGTTCTCTGCCCAAACGGTACCAACTTTTCTTTTCAGTGCTCTTCAGAGTGAAGCAGCCATTCAGTTTTAGGCCACACCGCACACGAGCCTCGCTTCAGGCCTGCAACGGAACTTTTAATTTGAGGTCTGTGTGTGTGTGCAGTGTGAGAGTGGGCCCACTGAGTTTTTTTTTTTTGTTTTCATTTGCATTTGATGGACTTAATTGATTGGTTGGTTGACTGTGGGAGAGGGGAGATTCTATTCATTGTTTATTGTGCATTGTTATTTGTGGCTAAAGGTTTAATACAGTTTGGTTGTTTGAAACTTGAGAGAGTGACGGCTGGTCATTAAATTTCATTGGTCTTTCTATTTGTTTCAGCTCAGTTAAAAAAAATTACAACTCAAGCACTTTTAAAACAAAATAAATTAGTATAGAAGAACTCAGGGCCCTCCCCATAAGTATATGCGGAATAGAGGGGCTACATTTAAACCAATCAAATCCCTTCGCTGATCGACTTGCCCCCTGCGCGTACATGTACGCGTGCACTGACCCTGGTTCAGTGCGCGCGTGGGTGCTCTTGTGGGTAAAAGGACGGAGCGTCGTTGCAGAATGGCGGAGACGAATGTTTGGGGGTTTACTCACCGTTCAGTGTGCCATACCTTGGCGTTGTGCAAATAAAGAAAAACGAAGCGCTGAGGACAGGAACGCATTGGACGCGGAAGTGCCGCGCGCGAACGTCTCCGCGTCTCCGCTCCCAACAGGAGCTCCTCCAATGGGGTGGGAGCTGGGCGGAGCTAGCTAGGCGGAGCCTTGGGGAGGTGCTACATGCTAATGCTAGTTTTCCAAGATCGCCAACCCAAGCTTTAATATTTGCAATCAGTTGCTTTGACCCCTGCTCTGCACAGAGAAATATTGAAGGTGAATTTCAAAAATCCACAACATAAAATGTCGAAATATTGTTTTCTGAACATTTGCAGGTACAATGAGTTCGACCACAGGTTTTTTGGTATCAGTGACAAGGAAGTGGAACAAATGGATCCGCAACAAAAACAGCTCCTGCAGTGTGTATACCGGGCTTTGGAGAATGCAGGCATTCCTATGGAGAAGGCCAGCGGAACAAGGACAGGAGTGTTTTTTGGTGAGACAATGACAAGAACTTCTCAGATAACAATGGAATTAATTTTGATAATATGTAAAGTAAAAAATGATCAGGAAATAAATGTTTTTCATTGTTTTCTGTTGTAGGCATAATGAACAGAGATTATGAAAAAAACGCAGCACATGTACATCCGAGTGTGATCAACCACTGGTCAGGCACAGGGTTTGCTATGAGCATTGCAGCAAACAGAGTCTCCTACATCCTCAACTTTACTGGACCCTCATTGTCCATAGACTGTGCCTGTTCATCATCTCTTGTTGCACTGCATCTTGCCTGCCAATCCATTAAACTCGGTCAGTATATTGTCTGACAGAACTTAAACTTGGAACGAAAGTCACTCCAGCAGCAGAGTAGATTATTGACAGCATGGCATCAAACATTATTGAGGAAAAGAATTCTTCTCTCTCTTATCAGGTGACTCTGAGATGGCTGTATGTGGAGGAGTCAGCTGCATTATTGAGCCAAGACTATTTGTTGCACTCAGCAAGGCCAGGATGATCTCCCCTGATGGCACCAGCAAACCTTTCTCCAGAGGAGCAGATGGCTACGGCAGAGGGGAGGGCTGTGGGGTTGTTCTCCTGAAGCCCCTTAAAAAGGTGTGAATATAGAAAAAAATAAAGAAGTAACAGTTGTTACGTTACTTTCAGCTTGATTGGTGCCATGATATTTCTTCCCAGGCTCTCCAAGACTGTGATAATATCTGGGGTGTCATCAGAAAAACAGCAGTAAACCAAGATGGACACTCTGTCACTCCAATCACCAAACCCTCCATGACACAACAAGAGGAGCTGCTCAGAAGGGTCTATTCAGTTTCCGACCTGGAAAATGTCCAGTACATAGAAGCACATGGGACAGGAACTCAAGCTGGAGACCCAACAGAGGCAGGGAGCATTTCAAATGTCATTGCTAAAGCCAGACCTCCTGGTTCAAAGCCACTGTGGGTTGGCTCTGTGAAGAGCAACATTGGACACACTGAATCTGCAGCTGGAGTGGCCGGACTCATCAAGGTTCTCCTGATGATGAAGCATAAGACCATTGTTCCCTCAGTTTTCTACTCTGATGACAGTTCCAGTGTAGATGCCAAATCCTTGAACATCAAAATTCCCCAAAAAACAGAAAAGTGGAAAACAAGTAGAGTAAGAACTGCTGGAGTAAACAACTTTGGCTTTGGAGGGACAAATGCACACGCCATTGTCACACAGCACATGCAACCATGTGCTGAGCAAAAAATTGATGAAAGGCAAGTGAACTACTTTGTCACATCAGCCAATTCATTGAAATCCCTTTCTATGACTATGGAAGACACCATCAAACAGCTGGAGGCAGATGAGGAAGTTCACCTACAGTCATTGTGTTACACATCAGCCTGCAGGAGAAGCCACCAAAAACATAAATTCAGAAAAGTCATTGAGGCATCATGTGTTACTGACGTTAAGGAGAAACTGAGAGCTTCTGTTGGAAAAAATGTCACCCCAGCCTCCTTGGAGTCGAAGTTGGTTTTTGTGTTCTGTGGTAACGGTCTCACTTACCACGGTATGTGCAAGCAGCTCCTGGAAAAAGAGCCTGTGTTCAGAGAAAAGATTGCTGAGATTTCACTGTGTTTCCAAAGTCTGGCCAGTCTTAACATTCTGAAGACACTTGAGAGTGAGACTCAGAGTCGTGATTTTAACAATCCAGATGTTATTCAGCCTCTTCTCTTTGCTATCCAGGTGGGGATTTCCACCTTACTGAAGCATTGGGGGGTGAAGCCTGATGCAGTCCTTGGGCACTCTGTTGGTGAAGTTGCAGCTGCTCACTGTTCTGGCCTCTTGTCTCTTGAAGATGCAGTGAAAGTCATATATTTCCGGAGCACTCTCCAGAGGAAAGTCACAGGAGGGACGATGCTTGTGGTCAGCAACATGCCTGTTTCAGAGGTATCATCTTTTCTTCCTCCCTACGCTGGTAAAGTTTGTGTCGCTGCTTTCAACAGTCCTCAGTCTTGCACCCTTTCTGGTGATGCAAGTGCAATTGAGAACCTCCAGAAGGAGCTACATAACTCAGCTATCGGTCCAAATCTGTTCCTCCGCCTGCTTGATGTTCCCACTGCCTACCACAGCCACATGATGGACCCCATCCTATCAGATATTCAAAAGGCAATTGGCTCCTTGCACATGAATGAGCTTAACACAGAGTTGTTTTCAACAGTAACAGGCA
This sequence comes from Salarias fasciatus, assembly GCF_902148845.1. Classification (NCBI taxonomy): domain Eukaryota; kingdom Metazoa; phylum Chordata; class Actinopteri; order Blenniiformes; family Blenniidae; genus Salarias; species Salarias fasciatus. The sequence goes on along the minus strand of NC_043753.1, from coordinate 19,327,073 downwards.
AGGAAGTTCAGCAGGGAGATTTCTGCACAGGCAAGTACTGGGCCCGAAACATTCGTAAGCCAGTGGCTTTTGAGCAGGCAGTGAGGTCAGTAGCTAAAGATAAGAGGAGCTTAGTCTTTGTAGAAATCGGGCCAAGAAGGGCACTGCAAAGAAACATCATGGAAACTCTGGGAAATGGCACAGCTGTTCTTGCCTCTGTGTTGCCAAACAAAGATCATGAATCAGTCAGGTCTGTTGTTTCTCAACTTTTTGAACTCGGTGCTCCAGTAGACTGGAACACTTTCTACAGGGGCTATGAGACGATGCCACTGTCTTTCCCACGATACCAGTTTGATTGTTCAGATAGAGATGTTATCATTGGAGCAGCACAGACAAATACACAAAGTGACCACCCAGTGCTCCATCAGACAGGAAGTGGAAGCAACATTTTCACTTGTGATCTGAAGTCTGAATCCTCTTCTTACTTGAAAGAGCACAAGCACAATGGGATACCCATCATCCCTGGTGCTTTCTATGCTGAGGTGGGTTTAGCTGCATTCATGGTAGCTGCAAAACCAAAAGTGCCCCTCAATTCTGTTCAGCTGAGTGTCAGTTTTCACAACCTGTTTGTGTTGAGTCAGAAATCACCTGAACTCAAAGTGCAACTTGAACAAAAAGACCAAGAAACCACATTCACTATACTTTCCCCTCCTGCTGTGTATGCATCAGGCACTGTTGTTTTGAATGAAGAGAGGCTGCTTGAGGAGTCATGCATTTCACTGACCTCCATCCAGAAACGATGCACATCTGTTGTGAACTTTAAGGAGTTCTATGGCTATCTCTCTCAGGCTGGCTTCCAATATGGGGATGTATTCCAAAATAAAGCAGACATACATTATGGAGAAGAACTGAAGGAGGCTTTTGCACCCATCTCAGTCCCTGAGGAACTGACGTCTCAATTCTATGATTACCACATTCATCCCGTTGTGTTGGATTATCTGATGCAGCTTCTTCCAGTTACAGTTGAACACATCTTTGCTGGTAGACCAGGATTTCCTGCCAAAATAGGAAGTCTGAAAGTGTTTGAACCCTTGCAAAAGGAGATGATTGTTTATTTACGAGCCACTGATGTGGGCACTGATCACTTTGAGGTCTGTGGCTGCTTTGCAGACAGGGAAGGGAGAGTGTTGGTTGAGGTTAAGCATGTGATGATCAAATACCTTGGCAGCCACTCTCATGTTGTTGAAGAGTATTTCTACCACAATGTCTTCAGTGTAATCCCTGGTTTCAGTCCTGCTCCTCCTCCAAAGGCCCTGGTCTTCTGTGACCCTATTGGGATTGCTCAAGGTTTGCAACAGCATCTGGACTCGAATTCCAGATATGTATCATTCACACATGCAAAACACATTTTGAGCAGTGGGTTTCCTTCTCTGTTGGAAAATCTCAACATCACAGATATTGAGAACAACTTTGATGAGGTCTTGTTTCTCTGGGGCAAAGAAAACCTCACTTCACATGGTGCCGATGTTGTTCTTCAGAACTTGACAAGCTGCTGTGAGGTTTTCCGCCAAATTGTCCTTCAGCTGAAACAAATCCATTTCCCAAAATCAATTAGAGCAGTAACATATTGTTCATCTGACATCACCGTAGACCACATAAATCCAGGTTTTGCTCTGGTTGGGATGACAAGATCTTTCGCTGCGGAGATACCAGAGCTTTCTTTTCAGCTCATTGATATGAGCACTGTCTCTGCCAAGGACATCGAGGCACTGTCTGAGGTCCTCGGGTCATATCCTTGCAGCAGCTACCCAGAGTTAGTGGTAAAAGATGGACAGATATTGAAGCCTTCCATTGTCCGTACCCCTCCAGAAACTACTGACAGTTCAGAGGGCCATTACAACTCTTCAATGCCTGAAACATGTGTCTTTCAAACAAATGATGCATACAGTATGACTAAAATCAGTGCCATTCGCTTTGAACTGGATGCCAAGGAAATGAGTGACACATCAGTGGAAATCCAACCGAAGAAACTGTGTGTCCATACATCTGATTATTTCCCTGTCAGTGCCTCCCATCTAAAATTTGGTCAGACATTGTACTGGAACAAGCATTCATCTCAGAAACACAAGCTGCTTGCTCTTGACTTCAGTGGGACTGTTACAGCAGTGGGAAAAGATGTGAGGAAACTGAAAGTTGGAGACCGTGTTGCTGTATGTTATCCTGTGGTGGCTACTAGTAAGGTGAGAGTCCCAGAAGATGTTTGTTACCGCACCAAAAGGTTCCCATATCTTGAAAAAACACCAAATGTTTCCCACTTTGTCCTCACATGGGAGATTGTTCATCAAGCATTGCCAAGAGCCAATTATCAAAATAATTTAGGGATCCTTTGCTCAGGGCTTAAATCTGCTCTGTTGAAGGTTTTGGCATGTGCTTGTACCAAATCTGGCTGGAATGTAACAGTTGGCATACAGTGCAATGACTCTTTTGTCGATGTCAAGCACATGGAAGCATGTGTCATCTTGCCTCCGTTGGATGAATCCCTGACTGCTAAAGTTTCGACATTTCCAGGCATTCAACATGTTGTGATCGTCTGTGAATGTGCAACGCAGGATGTGAAAACTCAGGAAGTGATTGAAAGCTTAAAAGACAGTGTTCATGTACACACAATCCAGGTATCAGATATTTTCAAAAAGGGATACCTGAGAGCACACAAGCCACACATTCAACACTGGTTGAAGTCCCTGAATTTTGACAGGACTCTTCGAAACTTTACTTTTCAGTGTGAAAAGTCTGGAAGCAGATGCCTTGATTCAGAGAAACCACAGTCATACTTTCGCTCAAAGAAACTGGCTGTAGTGACTCTAGAAAAGGCTGATGACCGGAAGCTGTCTGCCATTCCACTGTTGCCAACAAACACACTGCTTTTTCGAAAGAGAGCCGTGTATATAGTCTCAGGAGGTCTTTCAGGTCTGGGCTTTGAAACTGTAAAGTTCATTTCTCAAAGAGGCGGTGAGTACATCGTAATACTCTCAAGGAACAAACCAAAACCTGATGTACAGCAAGAGATACTCAACGTGGAGAAACAGTGTGGCAACAGCATCACCAGCATGGAGTGTGACATATCTGTTTCTGAGCATGTGCACAAGGTTATTTCTGCCATCAACCTTAAGTTTCCCGGTTGTCCGATTAGGGGGGTGTTTCACAGTGCAGTTGTCTTGCGTGACGGGCTGATTGAAACTCTTGACAGATCTCTGTATGAGGAGGTTTTTAGACCCAAAGTGAATGGTGTCCTGAATCTGCATCATGCAACGCAGAAGTGCAAGTTGGACTATTTTGTGTGCTACTCCTCCATCTCTGCTTTTCTGGGAAATGCATCCCAAACAAACTATGCAGCAGCCAATACTTTTTTAGACCTGTTTTGTCAGTACAGGCGCAAGCTTGGGCTGCCTGGACAGTCTATCAACTGGGGTGCCCTGAACCTCGGCTTGCTTTTGAACAAAGAACATTTCCAGCGATTTCTGGAGGCAAAAGGCATGATGGTTTTAGATGTGCCTGAAGTCCATAAAAGCTTGGAGCAATGTCTTGTGCTCAACCGACCCCAACAAGCTGTGTGCAGGTTTCATTTCAGAAACATCCGCTACAACATCCTCTCTCAAAATAGATTCCTGACAATGCGTCTGTCAGCATTAGTTGAGGAGTTTTTCCAAAAATCCAAAGAGATGGAGCATGAAGATATAAAAGCTGATGTTGTCTCACCAAAACTCTATGTGATCTCTCTGCTCAGTGAGACCATAGGCCTGGAGCAGGGTGAGCTGGGAGATGACACAAATCTGTCCTCCTTGGGCATTGACTCCATGCAGGCCATGACTCTGCAAAATCTGATCTTTCAGGAGAGAGGTGTGAATGTGCCTTTGGTGAAACTGTTGGATCCTGATGCTACAATATCAACAGTGATCACCATACTGAGTGAAGCAGCTCAGGGTGTGCATGACAGTGAAATTGAAGAGTTTTCTCCAGCTTAAGACAGAGATGATCTCTCCACCAGATTATAAACTCACACACAGAAGCAAAATAGAATCAGTCATCAGAGCATCATGATCCTGAATTGATGAAAAATGTGATGAGTACTAATGGTGTCGATGATTCGACTAACGATTCGATGATTCATTCGAAGGGGCCTGATTTGACTGCCAATCATACAGTCGAAGCATTGAAAAAATGTGGTTATGAAACGAGGACCATTCCATTACAGTTGTATGGGGGTGCTGAATGACTGATTTTACATAGAATTGCTTGGGGGTTTTTTTCCAAATAAACATGATATCAAGCCTATTTGATATACATGTTAGCCTATCAAATACACTGTGGAAAAATTTACTTAACTTGTAGTTTTATTCAATATTCTCTCTATTTAGTGTTTGTGAATGAACCACCATGGTGAGTGGCACAATCCGATTTTGCGCAGAGCTCCGTCACAGAGCAGCATCTCGGTGGTGATTTGGCTTAAATTTAAAAGGCTCAAAATGTCGGGGAAAAAAACCCAGAACTTCAGACCAAGTCAAAGATGATCCAAAAAAAGTCAAATGCAAGTTGTGTCCTTTCATATCACTCCACAACAACATGGCTTTCCACCTTAAACGGGTAAGTAGCCAGATAATTGGGCTAATAAAAGACGGTTCTGTTACTCAATTCTCATTTTTAATGCTGACTTTTATTTCATTTGATTGTAATATTTTAGGTTATTATTATATTATGATTTTTATTTATCTAAAAGGCTAATTCTATTTAATTTAGTGTTTGTTTTTGCATGGATGTTGCGCTGCGAAACGACCCGACACAGTGCAATTAAGCCTATTTCATTTAATTTGAGCAGATAATGTGAGAAATTGTTTCGCCAAAAAATGTGAGCTTATCTGCAGAGATTATAGATACAAATAAATTACATGTTTGTAATTACATGTTTAAATTGCCTGTTTGTTAGAAGTGGGTTTGGTTCTGGTCATTTGAACTAGACTTCATTTGTTTGATGTTTAGAGTTACCGACACTTTGTTCCAGTTTGTGTTTCAGTGTGTAGGAAAAAAATAAGTGTTGTTGCCTGCGCTGTTGTTTTTTTTTTTAATTTTTTTTTTTTTTTTTTAATTATTATTATTAGTGCAATCAGGGCCGGCTGTAGGCATAGGCACCCCGACTCTGATATCCCTTTCACATTGCAACTAGCGGGTCGACCCATGTTTTCGACCCGTGTTTTCGACCCACTAATAGTCGCCTTTTGTGTCCTTTCACACTGCATGCAGACCCGCATCTAACCGCCTGCTGGCGAGCCACGTCGCTGCGTCTTCCCGCGCTGATAGTGTCCCGCATTGATGACATCATCAGCACGACGGAGCAAAGCGAAAGTAAACAATGCAGCGGAACACAGGACCCATTACCTGTAGACGAATCTCCTCTTCCCCACGGATCCAGAGGAGCTCTCTGGTCTCGCTATCTTGCCAATACTGGGTCCTCTTGACGAAGGAAATCTCACGCTGTGTCCAGAAATGACAACTAGCGCGCTAACGTAGCTACGCTGCGTCGACGTCATCACGTAAGTTACCGCGTCGACTCGCGTCTGCCTTTCTCGCTCCCTTTCGCCCTCCCACTAAAAAGGCGATAGTAGCGACCCGCTAAAAACCCGCGTCGATTGCAGGGTTGAAAAACCCGGGTCTAATGCCGAGTGAACACTTTCACACTGCCATGAGGACCCGGTTAATTAGCGGGTTTAAACGGGTTTTTTGGCCAGTGTGAAAGGGGTATCCGTGTGCCATGTGAGCACCGCTCTGCGCTGTGCTGCGCTGCTCCGACGGCCCGTGTAGGCACGCTCCGCAGCCCCCCGCTCCCCCCACTCCGCCAAACAAGATGATAGATTTGACTATCAGTCGACTATTGGCAGGATCGGACGAATCAGATTCGACTATGGAAATTCTTAGTCGGGGACACCTCTAATGAGTACTGTACAGAAGAATTCTTAATGCCATTGACTGTTCATACTTTTCATTTGCACAATGTGTATTTAGGGACCGAGCCCCGGAGGGCAAGGTGGCCGCAGGCCACCTTGCCCGTAGGGCAAGGTCTCTATTGTTTTTCGTTCGTTTGTCGTTCTCGTTCTCCTTCTATATTATTATTATACTAACGCCCAAATAAACGCGAATTTGACCCCCTAAACATGCACGAAAACTCACCAAATTTGGCACGCCCGTCATGACCGGCGAAAAATTTTATAAAATACAAAAACGAACACCATCAGCTCTCTAGCGCCACCTATATCCCAAAAAACGTCTAAAACAGTCGCCACGACCCATAGGAATGTCGTAGAGAGATCAAACCAACACTCACGCGTTCGTCTCATCATGATCTACATTTCACGCACTCACACCCCTGACCTAAATCCAACAGGAAATCCGCTATTTCCCTTTCAAAGTAAAATTTTGATCAAAATCACTCCTCACGAAAAAATTATCTCCTCCGAGACCGTTTGTTGTACAGACATAAGAGTCACGCAACGTGAAAGAGGACAATTTTCTCTACAAAAGTTGTGAACAACTTTGTCAAAAGTCCCACGGTGTGGATTTTATTAGCGTTCAAAGTTGGAAGTCTGAAATCCTGCCTTTCTCCGGCCCTCATCCGTTATAATGGGGAAAAAAGGAAAAAAGTCGCCTTTTTTCAGCACCTCGAACAAGTGGCGACTGCGGCTAAACCGTGACTCCTATCAACAAACCGAGTACACGCAAAGTTCCAGCAGGTTCTACCGAACAAGATGATGTAACATAAGTGGGGAAAATATCATGTTATATGTATGTTTTCACAGGTAAGAAAAGGTGTGCACTCTGCATTTTTTTTGCTCTCAGTTATAATGGAGCCGGATGGGGAAAAATCTCGCGCTTCTCACAAACTCAGGCCTCTACAGTCCAAACTAAAAGTCTGACTGCTCTGAAAGCCTCACCAACTGAAAGACAACAAATTTTCCTGTCAAACGTGATATTTTTTGTTCACTTATGCCAAACAGCAAAGGAACAAGGAGCAGTTGTTTCCCCAAAAAAGACTTTTATTTTCTCCTCTCTCCACTCTAACTCACATTACCATATATGGGCATGCATTGCAGTTACACAGCTGACAGCAGCTGTCAATCAAACTCTGCCACTGATTGCCTTCATTCAGTGACTCTCAAAAGCAGATGGGAGAAGCTAACAACTCCATGTTAGTGGATGACTGATGCCACCAGCTCCATGTTAATGGATGGAACATGCTAAGAACTCCATGTTAGTGGATGGGAGATGCTAACTACTTCATGTTAGTGGATGGGAGATGCTAACTACTCCATGTTAGTGGATGGGAGATGCTAACTACTCCATGTTAGTGGATGCAAGATGCTAACTACTCCATGTTAGTTGATGGGAGATGCTAACTACTCCATGTTAGTGGATGCAAGATGCTAACTACTCCATGTTAATTGATGGGAGATGCTAACAGCTTGATGTCAGTGGATGGGAGATGCTAACTACTCCATGTTAGTGGATGGGAGATGCTAACTACTCCATGTTAGTGGATGGGAGATGCTAACAACTCAATGTTAGTGGATGGGAGATGCTAACAGCTCCATGTTAGTGGGTGGAAGATGCTAACAGCTACATGTTAGTGGATGGGACATGCTAACTGCTCCATGTTAGTGGATGGGAGATGCTAACTACTCCATGTTAGTGGATGGGAGATGCTAACTACTCCATGTTCGTGGATGGGAGATGCTAACTACTCCATGTTAGTGGATGGGACATGCTAACTACTCCATGTTAGTGGATGGGAGAAGCTAACTACTCCATGTTAGTGGATGGGAGATGCTAACTACTCCATGTTAGTGGATGGGAGATGCTAACTAATCCATGTTAGTTGATGGGAGATGCTAACAACTCTGTGTTAATGGAAGACAGATTCTAAAAGCTTCATGTTAGTGGGTGGACGTCTCAGTCGCTGGCCGGCGGGGAGGCTCGGTCCCGACCAATGCCGCTTGCGGCTTTAATTTATCTCACAGTTTTCTTGACTGAACAGCATGTTATCATTATTTTATTTTGTGCATGTTTTGGATATCTGGAATTGTTTTCTATCTCGTCACAGTTTTCCGTACTTATTCTGTTATGAATATGATAATCTTGAAACCAAAAGAAAAATTACATTACAACAGACATGTTTCGATGGTTTTAATGGTATTGTTTGTAAACTGTACAGCTTGGTTTTGTTGTTGTTGTTTTGTTTTTTTTTTAAGATGTACTTGATCAAATTCTAATAAATACTGTGAAATCTTCTGTTTGTCACAGACTCCATTTCAGGCTGATGTGTATGCATGGCCAATGCTAAAGTGTGCTCCTGTGTTCTGTTACAGATGTGATTAAAGAAGTAACTTTGAATCCATGCATGCCTGGACAATTTTCAATATGTCTGCACAGGTGTGCAACATGAATACACACACAAAAGTGAAATCAACAGCTTTTAATATGATTTATAGCAAATAGGTCAACATCACCAACAAAATCGAATTCTATTCTCATTTTTCATCCTCCAATGTCAGAAATACACTGCAACCTTCACCAAGCACTCCAAACAACAATCCACATGTAAACACTGCAGGCTCTCATCATTGATTAGGCATTAAGTCAGATTATTAGCTTTGTGATGAGAATGTAAACAGCACAACTATTTTTTTCTTTTTTTTTTGCCATCCCCTTAAATATCAAACTTGCAACCTGCATGATCATGATCTGCACATTTTGTGAATACATCATATCACCTTGCTAGAGGCATTGTTTTCCAATTGGACATTGCTGTCAGTTGAAATCATAAAAAATATCCAGCTGATATTATTTGTTTTTTTATTTGGTAGTAAGTTGCAACCAATTTTTTACATCACAGTGAGAAAAGAAAACGTGATTTCAATTATTTGGTTTTCACTACCTGATCATTTAATGTTCACTTGACAGCTGTTATATTTTCTTACAAGTTACATTTTACATACACAATTCAGTACTTGCAAAGTCATAATTGTGTAATTTCCATCAGATTAACTTCAACATTAAAAAAAAAATTGCCAATAAATAGCAATTGTAAATACACATTCGAAATTTCATTTAAGTCTGTTTGTAATTCTGATTTTTTTTTTATTATGTATACAGATCAGTGACGTGCAGTCAGATGGGAAGAAAAAAGAAAAAGAAAATGAAATAAAAGGTTGTATTTTCCAGTGATTTTTTTTAAATTAATTATCCATTTAAGTTCACCGTTTTTATATTATCTTTGAATTTTCCCATTTACCATGAAAATACTGAGAAGAGACTAGGGCAACGGACACAGCGAGACGCAGTGCTGCCCCGCCCACATCCGGAGGCCAGGTTTGACTGGGCCTAAGATGAGGGCGGTGCTGCCTCTTTATGTCACTTTTAAATTTTCAGATACCTATACTATATGAACTACATTTTTATAGTTTAGTTGATTTATATAATGAGCCGTGTTTTTGTCATCAACTCTGCAATGTGTTTCTTGTGCTATATAATCAGTGGCCTCAAAGCATAAGGGAGGCCAACAATTCTCCAGCGTCATGTTAGGTAGCACTAATGATGTCAGGCAGTGGCCGTGGAATAAGCCACTTACAGGGAGTGTGTCAAGTGCTGAATCATCAATTTTTTTCTTCACGCCTTGTCATACATTCGGAACGGAGGATTATATTCAGTTTGCATGTTCTCCCTGTGTGCGTGGGTTCCCTCCGGGTACTCAGGCTTCCTCCCACGGTCCAAAAACATGCATGTCAGGTTAATCGGTCAACCTAAATTGCCCTAGGCGCGAATGTGAGTGTGAATGGTTGTATGTCTGTCTGTGTTAGCCCTGCGACAGACTGGCGACCTGTCCAGGGTGTACCCCGCCCTCGCCTGCAGCAGCTGGGATCAGCTCCAGCCACCCGCGACCCTGAAAAGGACAAGCGGTAGAAAACGGGTGGATGGATGGATGGATGGATGATGTTCAGAAGCTAAAACTATTCTCAACATTGGATTTCCGCTCGAAGGAGGAAATAATAGCATAGACGCCAGAGCTGAGAGATTTGCTTCAGAGCACGGATTGGAAAACCAGCTCCTTTAAAATGGACTGGTACTCCAGAAAGGACTGGCTGTGTGGATGTCCACTGAGAAAGTGTCTTTTCAGCATTTCCTGCCTTCTTTTCTCACCCAGTTCATTTATAAGTAAAGGTAAGACCATAATGACATTTTTTTTTTTTTTTTTTTTTTAAATTAAATGTGCTTTTTGGTGTGCTGGAACCAAAACACTGAAAGTACATGGTAGGGAAAAGCCAAAGCATGAAGAGCAGTTTTTTGTGAAACTTTTTTTTCTTGTTTTTTTATTAAATGCGTGTAATTTTGTGTGCTACTTGTGGCAACTCCAAACCAACCTTGTCGCCTGAGATGAAAGTTTAGGGTCCAGTATTTGTCCGTTGCGCTGCCGACTTATCCAGGAAGCACAATGATGATCTGGATGTAGTTTAGAAGGTTTAATTGCCCAAAAAACGGCATGCGTTCTGACATGCGCCAACTGCGGTTGCAGCAAGTCCGAGTGGCGCTAGTGTTTTTGTGTTTTTGGTGGTTGTTTTGTTTTGGAATGTGCTGGTAGAAGTACTCGAGGGATGAGCTCCTTGAGTTGAGGCGCACATCGAGGGAAATCAAGCATCCGATCCCGCATGAGATCAAGAAGCCCTTCCGAGGATGCCGAGCCGGCGCTAGGCTAAAAGCTAAAAGGTGGAGGTACAAGCCCTTTGTGCCATCTATTATAATGGGTAACGTAAACTCTTTGCCCAAGAAGCGCGATGAGCTGGAAGCCCTGATGAAGTGCGAGAGTGCTTACCGGGAAGTTTCATTATATCTGCTTACGGAGACCTGGATGAATGAGACCCTGCCGGACTCTGCTGTTAGCATCCCCAGCTTCACACTCGTCCGAGCGGATAGGGCGGCGGAATCCTGCAGGAAAGCGAGGGCTGGTGGACTTGCCGCGCTGGTCAACAACAAGTGGTGCCATCCCAGTCACATCACGGTGAAAGATAAAATCTGTACCCGTGATGTAGAGCTCCTGGTGGTCGGATTAAGATCATATTATCTCCCGAGGGAGTTCCACCTGGTCACCACCATTATTGTTTACATCCCGCTGCGTGCGGACGTGACGTCAGTGTGTGACGTCATCCAGGAGTCAGTGTCCAGGATCCAGTCCTCACATCCAGAGGCGCTCATCATTATTTCAGGGGACTTCAACCATGTTGATGTGAGCCCTCATTTAGGCGGCTTCACTCAATATGTGCAGTGTCCAACCAGACATAACAACACTCTGGACCTGTGTTATGTGAATGTAAGATCTGCTTACTCTGTCGTGCCTCTGCCTCCCCTTGGAAAGTCCGACCACAATCTCATACACCTCAGACCAGCATACAAACCATCTGTGATGAGACTGCCTACAGTCAGGAGATCTTTTAGGCAGTGGACCCCCGAAACAACCAGTAGGCTGAGGGACTGTTTTGAATCCACAGATTGGAATCTGCTTGTGGGTTCAGGCATGGACAATGACATCAATGAGAGCGTGGTCTGTGTCACAGACTACATACATTTCTGCACGGATGTGGGAGCGCCCCTGAGAACTGTGCACTACTTCCCAAACAACAAGCCGTGGATCAAAAGTGACACAAAAAATCTGCTGAACTGTAAAAAGGAGGCTTTTAAGTCTGGTGACCAGCAGAGAATGAGGACTGCTCAACATAATCTGAGGAGGGCTATGAGACAGGCCAGGAGGGAGTACAAAGCAGGACTCAAGAGGAAGCTGCAGGATAAGAGCTCCCGAGAGGTCTGGAAGGGCATGAGAACCATTACTGGTTTCAAGGAGAAGGGATGTGTAGCTCCTGGTGATGTGGACACGGCGGATGAGTTCAACCGTTTTTACAACCGGTTTGACTCTGCACAAACGCAGACACACACTGACAGATGCGGCCACTCCACCTCGGCTGCTGTGACCTGCTCCTCTTCTCCACCCGGGAGCGGCTCCACCTCTGCGGCTGTGACCTGCTCCTCCTCACCACCCAGCAGCTGTTCCACCTCTGCGGCTGTGACCTGCTCCTCTCCTCCACCCAGCGGCTGCTCCACCTCTGCTGACGCGCCCGCCTTCACTATGGAGGAGGTGTGTGTGGAGCTGAGGAGGCTCCATGGACGGAAAGCTGTGGGTCCTGATGGGATATCACTACGGCTGCTGAGGGAATGTGCGTCAGAGTTGGCTGTGCCTCTCCAAACCATCTTCAATTGGAGTCTTCAAACTGGATGTGTCCCTGCGCTGTGGAAGACCTCATGCCTTGTCCCAGTGCCTAAGGTGGCAAGGCCTGCAGGGATGAAGGACTACAGACCAGTGGCCCTAACATCCGTGGTAATGAAGACTTTTGAGAGGCTGCTGCTCCGGCTGCTCAAACCTCAAGTGGAGGGGGCGCTGGACCCCCTTCAGTTCGCCTATCAGGACAGCATGGGAGTAGACGATGCTTGTTTATGGTCCATCGGGCGCTCTCCTTTCTGGAGGAAGCTGAAGGCTATGTGAGGTTGATGTTTTTCGACTTTACAAGCGCCTTTGATACTATCCAGCCTCAGCTACTGAAGGGGAAGCTTGAGAGGATGGGAGTGGATCCTCTCTTTGTTCGCTGGATCCACAACTATCTGACTCTGAGGTCACAATACGTCCGGCTCGGGGGGTGTGCATCTGCGACCCTGATGAGCAACACTGGTGCACCGCAGGGGACTGTACTACCTCCCTTTCTCTTCACACTGTACACTGCTGACTTTGCTCATAGATCTGCTGCGTGTCATGTGCAGAAGTATTCAGATGACACTGCAATTGTCGCATGTGTGAAGGGTAGGGATGAAAAAGAGTACAGGGAGCTCATCGCGGGATTCACCACCTGGAGCAGGGACAATGGTCTTATTCTGAACACCTCTAAGACGAAGGAGATGATCATTGACTTTGGCAGGAAGCCCTCTCATCAACCTGTCATCATCAACGGAGAGAGTATTGAGGTTGTTCACACCTACAAATACTTAGGTGTGCACCTTGACCACAAACTGGACTGGTCAGAGCAGGCTCAGGCCCTGTATAAGAAAGGACAGAGCAGGCTGTTTTTCCACATGAGACTTAAATTTTTTGACGTGTGTGGTGACATGCTGTACATTTTCTACCAGTCTGTTGTTGCAAGTGCTGTTTTCTTTGGGGTTACCTGTTGGGGTGGCAGTATGACAAAAAGAGACAGCAGTCGGCTGGACAGACTGATAAGGAAGTGTGCATCTGTGATGGGGAGGAAGGTGGACTCTGCTGGTGCAGTCTTGGAGAGGAGGATGAGGGCCCTAATGCAGAGTATCTTGAGGAACCCCAAACATCCACTGCACGACACAGTCGCAGCTCAAAAGAGTGGCCGGAGTAACAGGTTCCTGTCATTGCGCTGCAGAACCGAGCGCTTCAAGAGGTCATTCATCCCCTCAGCAATCAGGCTGTTTAACAGATGTGCCTGAGTCAAACCGAGTACATTAGCACTGTTTTATTGTACTTTTGTTATTTATTTGCGTGCAAATGATTTGAGTGTGCTGCTGGACACCCGAGTTTCTCCCTTGGGAGATTAATAAAGTTTTATCTATCTATCTATGCGTTGCACGTGGACGCGCGCTTACAAAACAATATGCGTTCCACTCAGATATGTGGACATGCGGATATGCAAAACAATAAGTGGTCAACAAAAATTACGGAGACCCACTCTCCTCTGTTCAGCAGAGCTGACTGCTGGTAAACAGGCCTTTTTAAAAGCTACCTGTCAATCACTGCATGCATCACGTGACCCAAGCTCCCGCAACACCATGTGACACATTCACACACTATTATTATGGCTCCTACACTACTTGTGAACACGCTGCTATGGAGGGCTCATATGACGTTTGTAAATCTGAATGATAGATAGATAGATAGATAGATAGATAGATAGATAGATAGATAGATAAGACTTTATTGATCCCACGATGGGGAAATTTCACTGTTACAGCAGCCCAAAGAAGAAGTACCACAGTCGCAAATAAATATCAATAAATAGAAATCAAGAACACGAAGTGCAATAAAGTTTGCAGGCAAGCATTTCACACATTTTGGAGGCAACCACGTGCACATCCTTAGCACCAGAAACAGGAGGATGGGGCATGCGCCACTGCCCATAAATAGATGGATGAGTATGCAGACCGGAGGAGGCAAAAGCACATCAAAAACACCACACGGGAATTTATACAGTGGCATTGAATAGTCTGACAGACGCTGGAATAAATGACCTGCAAAAACGCTCCTTCTTACACCTAGGGTGCACTAGTCTGTTGCTGAAGGAGCTTTTTAACGAGTTCACAGTTTGGTGCAGAGGGTGGGAGGAGTTTTCCAAGATGGACAGTAGTTTGGCCAGAGCCCTCCTCTCTCCCACTACCTCCATGGAGTCCAGAGGGCAGCCACAGACTGAGCTGGATCTTTTAATCAGTCTGTTGAGTCTTTTCTTGTCTCGCTCAGTGCAACCCCCCCCCCCCCCCAGCACACCACCGCATAGAAGACCACTGACGACACTATGGTGTCATAGAAGGTCCTCAGCAATGGTCTGCTCACACCAAAAGATGCGAGCCTCCTCAGCAGGTACAGACGACTCTGACCCTTCTTATACAGAGAGTCAGTGTTGTCTGACCAGTCCAGCTTGTTGTTCAGGTGAACACCCAGTTACTTGTAAGTCCTCACTCTCTCGATGTCGAGTCCCTGGATGCTCACTGGTGGAGTAATTAACAGTGTCCTGTGGAAATCGATCACGATCTCTTTTGTCTTCGTGACATTCATCTGGAGGTGGTTCTGCTCACACCAGAAGACAAAGTCCGTGATGACCTTCCTATACTCGCAGTCGTTCCCCTCTGACACGCATCCTATGATGGCAGAGTCATCAGAGAACTTCTGGAGATGACAGGTGTCTGTGGAGTAGCGGAAGTCTGATGTATAGAGGCTGAAGAGGAAAGGTGAGAGTACTGTACCCTGGGGGGCTCCCGTGCTGCAGACCACCACCTCAGACACACAGTCCTGTAGCCTCACATACTGGGGTCTGTCTGTGAGGTAGTCCATGGTCCATGCAGCCAGCTGGTCCCTAACCCCCGCCCTCTCCATCTTCACCCTCAGCAGTGATGGTTGTATTGTGTTGAAGGCACTGGAAAAGTCAAAGAACATGATCCTGACGGTGTTCCCAGCATCCTCCAGGTGAGACAAGGATCTCTGCAGCAGGTAGAGGACGGCATCATCCGTCCCAATCCCAGGCTGGTACGCAAACTGCAGAGGATCCATGTATGGGCTCACCAGGGAGCGTAGATGGTTAAGAACCAGTCTCTCCAGAGCCTTCATCAGGTGAGAGGTCAAGGCCACGGGTCTAAAGTGGTTGGGTTCCTTGGGGCGCGAAGTCTTGGGGACCGGGACCACACAAGACGTCTTCCACATTGCAGGAACCCTTTCCAGTCTCAGGCTGAGGTTGAAGATGTGGCAGACCACCTGACAGAGCTGGTCTGCACAGTCCCTGAGGAATCTGGAGCTGATGCCATCAGGACCCGTGGCTTTCCTGGCTCTGGTCTTCCTGAGCTGTGTTCTCACCTGATCCACTGTAAGTGTGAAGAGGAGAGGAGAAGGTGGAAGGAGGGAGGAGAGCCCCGGGGATGGTGGAGATGAAGGAGGTGAGGGGGAGTGGGTGATCAGGCAGGAGGAGCTGGAGGTCAGCTGGACAGGGCTCAGGCTAGAGGGGGATATGGTGAGACCGTTGTCAAACCTGTTGAAAAACAGGTTTAACTGGTTGGCCCAGTCTCTGTCCCCAGGTTCAGGTTCCCTCTTCCTGGCCTTGTCCTGCCCTGATATGGTCTGGAGTCCTCTCCAGACCTCTCTTATGTTGTTGTTCTGCAGCTGATCCTCCATCTTCCTCCTGTAGGTGGTCTTACAGTCTCTGATCTTCCATTTAAGGTCCCTCTGTACCCTCCTCAGGTCTTCTCTGTCACCGGACTTGAAGACCCTCCTTTTCTCCAGCAGCAACGCTCTCAACTCAGCAGTCACCCATGGCTTGTTGTTTGAGAAACACCGTGCCCTCCTAGTAGGCACGATGGTTTCTACACAAAAGTTTATATATCCAGTGATGCAGTCTGTTAAACTGTCGATGTCCTGTCCATGTGGCCCACAGAGCACCTCCCAGTCTGTGGTGTCAAAACAGTCCTGGAGTGCCACACTGGCCTCCTCAGACCACTGCCTCACACACCTCTTGGTTGGGGGGTGTTTCTTCGCCAGAGGTGTGTAAGCAGAGAGCAGATGGACCAGGTTGTGGTCTGATCGACTAAGCTGGGGGAGGGGGGAGCAACTGTCGGCCTCTGCTGTATTTGCATAGAGTAGGTCCAGAGTTTTGTTGTCCCTGGTGGGACAGTCCACGAACTGGTGGAAGGTGGGGAGGGTGGCAGACAGGGAAGCATGGTTAAAATCCCCAGTGATGAGGAAGAAGGCTTGGGGGTGTGCAATCTGTAACTGTGAAACCACACTGTGGAGGAGCTCGCAGGCTGAGTCGGCATTGGCCGAGGGAGGAATATACACCGTGACTGCAATCACATGTGAAAACTCCCTCGGTAGTTGGTAAGGCCGAATACGAACAGCGAGCAGCTCAATGTCTCTGGTACACCGTTGCTCCTTTACATAGATGTTCCCAGGATTACACCACTTGTTGTTCACAAACATTGCAACTCCCCCACCTTTCTTCTTACCACTCTCCCTTGTGTCTCTGTCCGCTCTGATCAGATGAAACCCGTCCAGCTGCACCATTGAGTCTGATGTAAGTTCGTTCAGCCAGGTCTCCGTGAAGTGAAGTAAACTGCACTCTCGGTACTCCCGTTGTAGCCGCGTTAGCGCCGTTAGTTCGTCCATCTTGTTGAGGAGAGACCTCACGTTTCCAGTGATGACAGATGGAAGACATGGTTTGTACCGTCATCTTCTTTCGCGGCGTCTGACCCCGGCTCTGCATCCCCTCCTTCTCCTCCGGAGTTCGGCAGGGATCTCCGGTTGCGCATCGGGATGTAGCCTGGCATGGCTAAGCGCTAACAGATGCTCCCGAGTGTAAACAACAGCTGAGCCACGGCAAAAAGTGTTCGCTGATGCAGTGTTTAAAAGTCCAGAGAACAGTAGAAAAAACAGCAGTAATCTCACCAGCTTAACACCAAAAGATGTACGTGTGCCAGAGCGACGACTGTATAAAAGAAAGCAGTAGATGAAGGCTAAATATGCGAAAAAATTGCTGTAAACAAAGAGAAGGGTCGAAGCTGCTGTAACTGGCTGCCGCTCCACCAGCGCCATCTTGCTTTCACTGGAGCTCATTCCAGATGATGATGTCTGTGCCTCCCCAGGCATGAACCTCACCGGACATCACTGATACAGATATTCATAATGTTGCTCACCAGACAGTTAAAATATATAAAGCAGTGTTATGCGAACTCTCGAACATCTTTCAAAGGACTATTACAAAATAATTATGGTAACGAGTTACAAACTAAATTAGATCAGGCCTTAAATACAAAAACAAAGTAAGACACATTTGTGTTAGCTAAGGTTAATCTTTTCACAGAATTTCTTGACTAAAAATACTTGAGTCAATCATATTATAATTTGTCATCATCAATACATAGAAAGTACACTGTAAAACAAGGAAGGAGGCTGATTGACAGTTGCTTTATCAGTAACTTTACAGCTAATTTCACCCATTCTTTGATACAACTGCTACCAACTTGGCCAGTGTACTGTTTGGGTCCAGTATAGTAATCAAAGGTACATTTACTCCTGTTTCCTGAAAAATTTGGTTCTGCAGAGTCATTGCTGACATGGAGTCAAACCCCAGTGCACCCAGAGTGGAGTCATCATCCAGTTCATCCACACTTAAATTGGTTATCAGACTAACCATTGCCTTCACATTTTCATATGTACAAGACACATGATGAGCTGGCGATTCCTTGCAAACATGGGATTTGAGTTCCACCTCCACTAAAGCTGACAGTCGCTCTCTTAGAGACTTATTTTGTGAAAGGACATGAATGTTAAGATTCTGAAAGTTGAATTTGCATATCACTTGTTGGGGTCTGTTCATTACAAGACATTTTTGAAGAGTCTTGTGAACCTCACACACGTTCATTGTCATCATGCCTTTTGCTTCCAAGAACTTTTGGAAATTGCTTTTATTCAGCAGGAGGCCCAGATTCACGGGACCCCAGTTGATGGACTGTCCAGCAAGTCCAAGGTTTCTCCGATAATGGCAGAATGAGTCGAGAAAAGAATTGGCTGCTGCATAATTACACTGTGAGGCATTGCCTATGAATGATGAGATGGAGGAATAGCACACAAAGAAATCAAGTTTGTAGTGAAGTGTTGCATAGTGAAGATTCAGTGCACCAAGGACTTTGGGCTGCAGCACCTTTCTGAAGAGAGGCTCATCAAGAGCTTCAATCAGTGCATCATGCAACACCGCCGCACTGTGAAACACTCCTTTGACCAGACAGGACAAGAAGCGTCGTTTGATATTTGAGATTGCGTCAACTACCTGCTTTGACACAGACACGTCACACTGGACATGCATGATTCTGACCCCATACCTCTTCTGCAGCAGATCAACTTCAATTTGCTTTTCATCAGACAAAGTACTTCTTGACAGTGTGGCAATGCAACCACCGCCATTCTGCGCAATGAACTTTACAGTCTCAAATCCCAAACCAGAAAGCCCACCACTCACAACATAAACACAGTTTGGCTGAAAGAGCTGTTTGGGTTGCGTGAGCAAAGGAATATCAGACACTGGGCGGTCAAATGTTCCATTGTCTAAAACCACCTGCCGCACTGTATTTGCTGTGAAATAGGATTCAGGATCTGTGTTGTTCTGAGGATTGAACATGCCTGATGAATGGTACAGCTCCTTCTTCAGAGGAAGACTTGGTGTATCAAAGCCCAACGACTGCAGCCAACTGATGATATCCTTGTTTTGTGCCAGTACATTAGCTTTCTGAAGAACACTAGATACATCAAGCTTGTGTACATGAATGTGATCACACTTTGATGCAAACATGGTCTCTGCTAGAGGTGCAATGTGACTGCTACACACAAAAATCATGTATTTCTCAGAACCACCACTGTCCTGCACCTCCTGCCAAGAGAGATCGAATGGTGGCAGGAAAATGAATGCATGACTGTCATCAAAATGTGGAGGTTCCTGACTGAAATGTGTCTGTGAAGACACTTTCCAGCCTGATCTGTTGGCTGTAAGAGCCAAAACCTTCGTCAGGACAGAAGCTGAGTTCGAGGTGATGATACACAACTTCCTGTGCTGTTTTTGCACATCAGACAACACTCTCTGCATGATAGACCATGCTAGTATATAGTAAAATACACATGGAGTCTCTTTCAGAAATGGGAGTGTCTTTGTGCTGTAGCACACTCCTTCTGGAATTATTATCTTTTTCATAGCGACAACTGGGTAACATGAAGCAACGTGGTCTCCCACTCTCAGATCATGAACATCTTTACCCACAGCTGTTACCACACCACTGAAATCCAAAGCCAATAACTTATGATTATGTGATGTTTGTTTGTTCCAGTACATTGTCTTGCCAAAACTCCAATGTGTGCAGCTCACTGGGAAATAATCTGCTGAATGCATGCACACACTGCCTAGCTGAATTTCAACTGACTTGCCATGAACATGTCTTTGAATTGCATCAGCTGCTATCGCTGACAAGTGAGTCATTTTGTAAGGATCCGAAGTCTGTAGAGCAAAGTTCTGCTGAAACATAGAGAGTTTTTCCTCGTCACACATGGCACTGTCCTTCATTGAGGTCCTAGTGATAGTTGTTGCTGAAGCCTGCCCTCTATTGATCCTGATGTCTTGTTGTTTACATGTGTTGATTACACGGGCCAGTGTTTCAATGTCTTCAGTGGTCACAGAAGCAAGGTCGACCAGCTGAAAGGAAATACTTGGCATCTCAGCTGCACAAGCCCTCAACATACCAGAAAGCACGAAACCTGAGTTAACGTGGTCCGCAGTCTTCTCTGTAGATCTGTAAGTTATGACATGAACAGTACAAAGATGCTTGCTCTCTTTCAGTCCTAAGACTGTCTGGCGAAATATGTCGCAGCAAGTCACCAAACGATCCAGCACCTGCTCACATGACAGGTGGCTGAGGTCCTCTACACCCCAAATGAAAAGGATATTTTCAGTATCCACATTATTTCTGAGTGACTGAAGCACAAACTCTCGAATTTGGTCTGCTTTCCCGTCTTGTTTTGTCTCCACAAAGATTGACTCTGGGGATACATAAGGCCTGAGTCTTCTAGCAATGCCAAGATTATCCTCAAACACAATTGCTTTCATTTTGCAAGTATGCAAGTGTTGCTCCTCAGCTATTTCACTTGTTTCATCGTGGAAGAACAATGACTGAGGAACATTGGAGGAGCCTCGCAAAAACGAAAATCTCACCCCTTTGAGTTCCACCAATACATCCCCCCGTAGGGTCGAAAAGCAACCACACACATCCAGGTAATCTGGGCCCTGCTGGGTGGCTTTCATGTATATGACCATTTCCTCCTGCAGAGGGCCTGATATGGTAATGCTCCCGATACCCGATGGTAATCCTTGCTTTACTGTCATGTATCCCATTGCCAGCACAGCAGTCATTTGGAGAAAACAGTCCAGTAGCACAGGGTGAATATAAAAGTCATGGAAATGTTTGAGAAGTTCACCAGGGACTCGAATCACAGTCACAGCTTCCTTGAATTCACTCCCAATACACACACAGTCAAGCTGTTTCAATAACGGCCCGTACTGAAATCCTGCCAGAGCAAGAATAGAATAAATCTGTTCTCTCTTTAAAATCAATTTGCACCGCTGATTTATCACATCAAGATGAATGTTTGATTCCTCTAGTAGAGACGGACTCTCTGTACACCTGTATGTACCAGAGGCATGTGTCGCAGCAGCAGACTGTATTTTGAAAGAGACTTCTTTATCTTTGTGCTCAAGAATCACCCTCAACTTTTGGCAGTTGGAGTTGAGTGTGAGCACGCTCTCAAATCGAACACTGAGATGGAGCTGGGAAACAGGAATCTTGAGCTTCATGTTCGTCATCACTGAAGCAAACACCAACTCAACATAAAATGCACCAGGCATGATGGGAACATGGTTGACTTTATGCTCCCAAAGATATGGTTCCTTCTCTGCAGAGATAGTGCACACAAAGTCTTTATTGTGTTTTATTTGATGTATGAGCAGATGTGGTTCAACAGCAGAAAACTCCTGACCTTTTCTCAAGGCTTCAAAGTTCAGCTTCCTCTTGGTGTTGTCAAACTGATAAACTGGAAGAGGCGTGAGCAATGCCTCACAACCCTTGTAAAGCTGGTGCCAGTTAACATTAACTCCAAGTTCAAACAGTTTTGCCACTGTTGAGAGGGTTGTGTTGCAATCGTCATTTGAATCAGCAGAAGACAGAACTTCAGTGTCAGCTCCAAGAGTCTCACATATGTTTCTATAAAGAGCTCTACGAGGTCCAATCTCTACAAAGACCATTTTACCCCTCGATGGTTTGTCTCTGATAACTGCTTTTAATGCTTTTTCAAACAAAACTGGGTCTCTTGTGTTCTTCGCCCAGTATCTGCCTGAAGTAAAATCACCATCTGAATACTTTCCTCCAGTTACAGTTGAAAAGAGTTCACACTTCATGTTGTTGGCTTCCAAGACATTGATACCTCTTTCGATATCATCCATTACTGGATCCATCATGTGGCTGTGATATGCTGCTGGAACATCTAAGACATGAAGGAAGACGTTTTGATCTGAAAACATGCTTTTCAGCCTCTTATGAAGGTCGTCTACAGCCTCTGCATCCCCTGAAAGAGTGCATGACACAGGGCTGTTGAAAGCAGCAATACACGCTTTTCCAGAGAAGACTGGAATAATATCCACTATCCTTTTCACATCTACATTGCCAACTACAAGCATTTTACCTCCTAATACTTTACTCTGGTGAATACTGCGGTAGTGCAGCACTTTCACAGCATCCTCCAGGGATAAAAGGCCTGAGCAGTGAGCGGCGGCAACCTCACCAACAGAGTGGCCCAGTGTTGCATCGGGTTTGACGCCCCAGTGCTTCAGGAGAGTTTCAATGCCAACCTGCATGGCAAAAAGAAGAGGCTGTGCCACATCTGGCTTCCTGAAATCCTTGTTTTCAGGTTCACCAGCCAGTGCTTCACTGATACCAGTGGTATTGTATCTCTGGAAGACAGTATCTATTTCTCTGACCTTTTCTCTGAAAACAGCAAACTTCCTCATAAGGTGCCTGCACATCCCCCTGTAGGCAACCCCACTTCCACAGAACACAAAGACAACCTGAATGCTAAATGTTGTTGATTCAACCTTTGTTTTCAGTGTAGAGCTCAGATTGTGTTCTAACTCAGACAGAGCGGAGGATGGGAAGACTTTCCTATATTTGTGTTTGTAATGACTTCTTCCACAGGCTGAGGTGTAGCACAGTGCCTGTGTGTCAACTCTTTGATCGCTCCTGAGTCTTTGTTGAGTGTCCATCATGGTAAGGATTAGTGATCTTTCTGTGGCTGCAGATAATACAAAAACATTTGGACAATGTATTTGTGTCTGCGTGGTAAGCGTGGTGTGATTACACTCTCTTAAAATCACATGTGCATTTGTACCACCAAACCCAAAGCTGTTGATCCCTGCCATCCTTCCCTGTAACCCATTTATCTCCCACCTTTGAACTTTAACTGGAATATTTAGATGTAGAGATTTAATATCTATACTTGTGCTGTTTTCTGAGGAGAAAACTGAGGGAACAATAGTCTCATGCTTCATCATTAGAAGTACCTTAATGAGTCCGGCCACTCCAGCTGCAGATTCCGTGTGTCCGATGTTGCCCTTTACAGACCCAATCAGGAGTGTCTCTGAATCAGAAGGTCTGTTTTTGGCGATGGCATTTGAAATGCTTCTCATCTCTGTCGGGTCCCCAACTGGAGTTCCTGTCCCATGCGCTTCAATGTACTGAACATTAGCAATGTCAGAGTCTGAGTAGATTTGTCTCAGCAGCTCCTCTTGTTGATCCATGGATGGTTTGGTGATTGGTGTGGCACAGTGTCCATCCTGGTTGACCGCCGTTTTGGTAATGATTCCCCATATTTTGTTGCCATGCTCTTTAGCCTATATGTAAAGAAGCAGACTTCTCAGCATTTCGCCATATAATTCATTAGTCACAGAAAAATGATGAGTATCAAACTTACTTTTTTCAGAAGTTTTAGAAGCACAACTCCACAGCCCTCTCCTCGGCCATAGCCATCTGCCGTGCGAGAGAAAGTCTTGCTGGTCCCGTCAGCTGAGATCATCTTCGTCTTGCTGAGAGCAACAAAAACTCTTGGCTCGATGATGCAATTAACTCCTCCACACAGAGCCATGTCACAGTCACCTATTTGAAGGAATGAAAAAATTCAATGTGGAATATTTAAATATGCTTGAAATTTTTTGGCAAACAAGACTGATTACCTTGTTTTATAGCCTGACAGGCTACATGAAGAGCGACCAAAGATGAAGAACAAGCACTGTCGATGGCAAAAGAAGGGCCAGTGAGATTGAAGGTGAAGGAAATTCTGTTGGCAGCAATACTCATTGCTGACCCGGTGCTGCTGTAGTGGGTTATTGTGCTCGGACTGTTACTTCTGAGCATCTCGTAATCTCTGTTCATGAGACCTGCAAGGAGCGCAATCACAATTAAAGCGTAGCAGTATGATGAACTCAGGAACGGGATTAGAAATGAAACATAAGCTGATTGTGAAGTGGATATCGATGTAAACGCCGGTTCTGCTCCCGCTGATGGTTTCCATAGCGATTCCCGCATCCTCCAATGCTCTGTATGAACACTGCAGAAGGAGTTTCTGCTGAGGGTCCATGTAGTCAGCCTCCACCTAAGAAAAACACCAAAAAACTTGCAGTCAAACTCATCAAACCTGTGAAAATGAAAACAGTGCATTCGTCATTGCTTAAAATCTTTCAAGAGAAGAAATTTGTTCTCATTCTTCCTGTACTGATCTAATACTTACCCCTCTATAAGAGCTGCTCGGGTTGTCTGTGTCTTTCCCGGTTTGTTGTCATCAGCATCGAACCAAAAAGCGGTGTCAAACCTCTCAACTGGAATATCGACTGCGCAGTTCTTTCCTTCCAGCAGAAGCTTCCAGAAACTGTCCAACCCCTCACCTAATTCAAAATGGACCACAAGAACTGTTGTTCATCGTCACTTTAGACAACACAAAAAACATGGTGTATCCTTGCAACAACATCAATTAAGCCATACCTCCTGGAAAATTGCATCCAATCCCAATGACTGCAATGTCCTCCTCTGCCTCCTCCATGATTCTTCTGAAGTGATTTTTTTTTCCCCCTGGAAGTTTCGCTTCAAATCCAAATCAAAGCGTAAAGCCTCTCCATGATGAAGTATAACGCTCTGTGCTGGTTCCATCTGGTGCTGCTGTATCTTCACAGCTCTTTATAAAGGGTGAGCCAGCTCAGAAAACAGAAGAGGACATTGAGAAGGCTTGTTTCATGCAGCTGGCCTCAACAAAAGGCACTAATTACAGGATCAAGTTATTCAAAGGCAGCTGTGGAAAGACCTGCTTACAAGAAGCACATTCAAATGTATCGCTTTCAATGATTTTTTTTTTCAAGATAAAAAAACCTTTGTTTTAGCTACTACTAATCTACGAAGACATCTTCTTTTGATCACAAAAACATATCTGATATATTCATTTTGAATCTTTTCTTGACACCGACCATAAATAACCTTTCCTTTTGTTTTGTTGTGAATATTGTATGTGTGAATATATTGTAGTCCTATAAATACACTGATCCTTGCTTGTAATGCTTGATAAAATGCTTGCAGTCGTTGCATATTTTCTGACATATAACCTAATTGCTGAGGGCGAGATTTATGTTTTAACGAGTGTTTAACAAAGAGCTGTAGAAACCAAATGTAGGTCATCTTAAAAATTGAGCTCATCATCACGACTTTTTATGGTTTAAGAGATCACATCACCAATATAAACACAACCTCAAGCTTTACTTTATAACTGTCCTGATTTGGTTTGATAAAGCAGAGAAGACATGTGTTGTTTATAGCTGTGACTGGCTTGATACAAAACACAGAATCTCACTGAGCTGTATTTACCATATCATGAAATTTCCTCACATGCCTCTAAAATTTAGAAAAGTTTTAAAGAATAAAGAATATTGGAAAGGTCAAGAAACAACAAAACCAAATGAATATCTCTTTGTCGATCACTACACAAACTCATAAGAGCGATCTTTATTTTTGCTTCAGGAAGGCCTAAACGCAAAGGGTCTAAAGGTCTAAAGCAGTGAACAGAAGCACCGAGCCACTCCTTTTTAAACACTTACAGTATATACACTCCTACCCGTCATCAGTCACAGGTCATTCAGGACGAATGGATCTCCCGCTGACTTCAAAGAAATAAGACACACCTTTGGGCACTTGAATAAATAAGAACAAAAAATGCATCGTATGTATGGTAAAGCAAGAAAGATACAACAAATAGAGACAGAAATCTAATATGAGGAGTTCAACAATTACACAGGGGTGTCACCTGCACCTTGCTACAGCAAAAGAGCACATTCTAGATTGAGGTACTTTAAGGTCCTATGGTGTTCACTAGTCTATGCAGATGAGAGAGACTGATCATATCAACTCTGATGTATGAAAACACTCTGAAGGTCATTTGCTGTGAGAGTCGTCCATGATAAAGCATGTCTGTTGACTTAAGCGAACAATCATTTGTAGAATCAAACTTTTATTGTCATCTGATTAAATTAAAATTGCTTAAAAATCGCTGTGAACCCGACCGCCATCTCTAGAGGAAAGAAAGGTGAACTGAAAAATGGAGGAAACATGGTCATTTCTCTGTTATCTGCACATCGACAACAGAGCCGATACAAACAAAAAAAAAAAGAATTAAATACAGGGCCTCCAAAAGGCCTGAGCTCATTCGCACAGCGTCATATTTACATGATTAAAGAGTGTAACAGGTCTACTGAGGTATCTAGTGGTCCAGGGATTTGCCCTCCAGCACCATCTGGATCTCTTTGGCATCAAGAGTTTCATATGTTAGCAGGGCGTCGGCCAGCTTCTTGTGCTCCTTGCTGTAGGTCTTCAGGATGTTTTTAGCGCGGTCGTATGAGTCCTGGATAAAAAAAAACAAGAAAAATATCAAAATAAATAAACTATACTTCAGTTAACAGTGAATTGAGAGCACTGAATTTGTCGGCGTTGGGCGTTCACCTTTAACAAAGCCCTGACTTCCTGTTCGATGGCTGCTTGTGTCTCGGGGCTCTGCTTGGAGACGTCTCCGTAGGTCATGACTCCGAGCTGCGAGAGAAAAACAAATTACATCCATGAGATGCGCAGAAGCTTGAAGTGGAATCCTTCAAGCTATAGAATCAATGACTTTATTTCATGGTGTATAATCACACAGTATGTCGTGGTAACGCTAAAGAAATGTAGTTTTGAGGCTGTTTTATCACTGTTGTCTGTAGCTTATCAAAAAATCTGATTTACTTTCATTTTAGTTGGAGACACTCACCATTTATTAAGATGGAGACTGATGAGAACTAATATGTAAAATTCATCACTCTAAATTGATTAGATTACTTTTTTTTTTTTTTTACCTTATCACTCATGCCGAACCTGGTCACCATCATTTTGGCTATTTTGGTGGCGCCATCAAAGTCACTGGAAGCTCCTGAAATTCACCAAACAAACACAAAGCGTGTTAGTGCTGGCCAACAAACAACCCAGACGTTTGAGATGCTGTGATTAACTTGTGTAGTAAATGATTTTAATAAATTATATTGCTTCTGTTCACAAACACACATTATGTGCCGATGTTCAAGATAAAAACCAACATTATCATGCATGTCTGGTTTGTAAAGCCAATCAAAGTCGTGCTACTATAATAGATTACGGCACTTAGCACTACCTTTACTCGTAATATGGTATGTCTGGCCTCACAAATCTTATGACTAAAGCAGCTTTGTTGTTTCCTGCACCTGTGGTAATGTAGTCATCCCCAAAGATGAGCTCCTCTGCTACTCGACCGCCCATGCTGACGTCCATCTGAGCCAGGAGCTGAGCTCGTGTCTCACTCCAGCGGTCGTTCTCGGGGAGCATGGACACCTGGAGGACCGAAGGAACAGAAGAATGTGTTACAAGTAAATAAACTTATGGATAAATGACATTCTGTAAAGTAAATTTCTAGAGCTCACATGTCCAAGAGTTGGTCCTCTGGGCATGATCGTGGCCTTATTGATGGGCATTGCATCTTTCGTGTAATAGGCAACGATGGCATGACCAGACTCATGGTACGCAGTAATTGTCTTGTTCTTTTTGTCGATTTCTACACTCCGCCTCTCGGGGCCTGTCATGAACATGATACACAAAGAAGAAATGGTTTCCAATCACAGGTCTCATCCCGTTTTGTGCACAGATCAGTAATATAATGAGAGATGTGCTGTGGAGCAGATCAAAGCATTGTGTGTATTCACCCATGAGGATCTTGTCCTTTGCGAACTCGAGGTCCTTCATTGTCACCATCTCTTTCCCGTCCACAGCTGCCTTCAGGGCGGCCTGGTTGACCAGGTTCTCCAGCTCCGCGCCAGAGAATCCCACCGTGCCCCGGGCAATGATCTCTGCCTCAACGGCTGTGAATCAATACACAATGTCTTCAAAGCACCGATCACAGACAAGTGTGTCCTTCACAGCAACAGCCAACAAAGACACTCTCTGGGAGGAACCTGGGTTGCTTATCTAACATTTGATCAGTGCGTGAAAGGGTAAAAAAAATTAACAAATTCCAAAGTCTGAACTATTCTTTCTAATATTAAAGAGTATTTCACAGTCAAACCTACCAGGATCCACTTTGATCTTGGAGAGATACCAGTTGAGGATTTCTGTGCGTCCTTTCACATCGGGGCGAGGCACCGTCACCTGCATGTCAAACCTTCCAGGCCTGACCAGCGCACTGAACAGCAACAACGATCCAGCAGTTATTAGGACTAAAATTTTATTTTCTTTATTGTATTAAACAAAACAAAACTACAAATCTGACTTTACAATGAAAATCTGATTTAATGACAGCCTTACATCTTATATACTTAAGTTGCATTTTCTTAAAAATTCTGAATTGTAAACGTACTTATCCAAAGCTTCAGCAAAGTTGGTAGCACCAATAACGATGACGCCCTCATTTGGTTTAAATCTGCAAAACAGCAAAGCAATTGATCAGTATCGTTGATCATCCTTTGGAGCCTTTTCTTCTTCACAAACTTTACTTGAGAGCAAACTGACCCATCCATTTCAGCCAGCAGCTGGTTGATGGTTTGTCTGGAGTAAGGATGCATCGGAGACTCAATCCTTTTCCCGCCCACGCTGTCCAGCTCGTCAATGAAGATGACACAGGGAGCATTAGCTTTTGCCTCCTCTGCAAGCCACAAAAAAAGGAAAAAAAAAAAAATCATAATTTTTCTGGACATATCTTCAATAGTTGCACTCTTTTTCTCAAATGAGGCGAGCTTACTGAATAAGTTCCTGATTCTGCTCGCACCGACGCCCACAAACATCTCATCAAACTCGGATCCGGAGGCGTAGTAGAAAGGAACGTCGGCCTCCCCGGCAACAGCTCGAGCCAGGAGAGTCTTTCCAGTGCCGGGCGGACCAACAAGAAGGATCCCTGAGAGGACAGAGGACAAGGAGATCAATCAAACACCACTTTTAATTAACTATGTGTTGTTGTGAACCATAAAAAACAAAGGATGATACCTTTCGGCAGCTTTCCACCCAAAACGGTAAATTTCTGTGGATTCTTCAGAAACTCAACAACATCTTGTAGCTCATTCTTTGCCTCCTCTACTCCTTTGACGTGCTCAAACGTCACATTTTTCATCTGAATGGGGTCCACTGAAGAGTCCAGACCAGATGTTGTGCGGAACCTCACTGTGAAATCAGTGAAATTACAGGTTGAGGGTTTGTTTTTCCAAAGTCTCATAATATCATACAATAGAATGGCTGGTTATAGCAAAGATTAACACTTATTTTGTTTTTTAAATATTTTCTATAAGTATTCATACAGCTGTATGCAACAGAATAATCAAACGCTACATGCACACTACACTGGGCTTTATAAATTACAAGATAAATCCATGTGCACAAGGTGATTCGTAATTCTTCTGCTGAAAATAAACTCCAATGAAACACATTTCACTTTATACCATTGGAGACAGTGACGGCCTTCAATGAGTCGCAGTGTGCATGTAGTGTTTTGCTTTGATTCGCAAGCATAAGAAAGAATGAAAACTGAAACAAACCAGCGTCAGAAAAGGAGCCTTTACCCGAGAGAAAAGGGGTTCTTGACAAACCATAAATGCCGACAAGAAGAAGGACCAGCAGGATCAGCCTGGTTCTCCTAAGTGAGTCTGTTAAAGGCAGAGATCAGTATTATTACTCTACAATCCAGCTGCACTGCTACACACAAGCAATCTGCTGCTACGGTCACAATGAACGCAAAGGAATCTCTTGACTAGATAAAGGTTTCTCTTGCCTTGTGTTTTCTGAGTGAAGGCTTGAGACCTCATGAATCCCTCAGTGAAGCCTGTCTTGAAAGCCTCTTGCTGGTTTTCTGGAAGGTTCTTTTGTTTCATCACCTGGTCCAGTGACTGTGCATCTTGTCCCTTTTCCCTCATAAGCAGCCCCTGTGCGGAAAACAGACAACATGGATGTGGATTGCCGACATGGATTTTGTTCAACAACAATTTTCAGGGACTAATCACGGAAGAAAATCAAGGTTTCGCTGTATTTGTATGAATGGCGGGACATATAAAATCTTTTCATCATACAGATAATTCTGACTGAAAATGAGCCATACTGAGCATACCTTCATGAAAGTCGGAGTGTAGGCATCAGATTCAGTATAACCATCGTAACCAGACTCTGTTCGTCTGGTCTTTGATCTCAGCGTCTTAAAACCTCGACTCTGGACCCAAACTACAAAAACATACACATGAGAAATCACGAATCAATCAAATCCACCACTGTATCTGTTTCACGGTGAGTGAATTCAGTTCCTTACCAGGCAAAAAGTGTAGATTTGAGCAAACTTCTCTCAGGGGACTGTGATATTGTCTGTGGAATAATGGTGGAGCGAAACCTCCAGCACGCCTGTGTGAAAACCCTGCGGGACAAATTTTAAACACATCAGGCATTTCAGGCAAAAGAAGGACGTTAAAGGACGGATTGTGGAAAAAGTGAACCCTATGCTGCTCACCGTGCTTGTTTTGAAAGAAGCTGTTCGTTGAAATGTGACTGGTCTTCCATATCGAAGGGATACTGGGAGGCTCCTCTGGTCCCGGTGAGGGCAGCAACCTGCTGACCAGCTCATCCAGCTGACTCACTCCGACCTCCGACAGGCCCAGCTCCCTCAGACTCACACTGGGCTGTGGAAACACAAGCAACAATCACTCATCTTCACTTTTGGATAGCATTCATTAATGCAATCATCCAAGACAGATGTGATCAGACTGAATTGTGGCTTGGAGTTTCATAAACATGCATCTTTGCTTTCCATCTCACCTCCTTTAGAAACGAGTTGTGTTCTGGAGTGAAGTCTTTGTGAAGGGTCTGTATTGAAGCTGTGGCTGAGTTCTTCAGAGAGTGGAGAGCATTGATGAGCTGACTGAGAGGCACAATCATCTGAGAGACACACAAAAGGTGGAGGGTGAGGAAGAGTCACTGAGCACACCGATTTATTTACCCTCTCATTCCCATGACACGATGTTGAAAGATCAGGCATGCACAACACCTATTAATCTACTTCACTGTGAGTTACCGTTGAAAAAGGTGATGATTTTTAATCATTTCAATGCTTTCATCACAACTGATATCAAACAGATAAGCTGTAATCTCTATAATCAATTTGTATTAAGTCTCAGAGCACAAACAACAATAATACTGTGTATGACAGATGTCTAAATAGTGCTATTATACTACTAAGCTTTTAGAGAAAAATTGTGTGATCAAGTATGATCCATGAATCAAAGAGAAAATAAATGTTTCTACACTGTCAAGTTTCAACACAAACAGGGGATTTTGGTACCCGTCATTATGCTTGTTGTCATTAATTATCATTACAGACTGTAATCCTTGTCTCTGCCTGCACTGGCTGTAGTGTTGTGGCTACAGAACTATCATAAGACATACATTTTACACAACACATACAAACCTAACTAAAACAGTCAATGAGAATATTGGAAAATCATATCTGGTCTTGATTCAGAGAGATTCAATTCGATCAACACCTATTGCGGTGTTTTGAATTGCAAAAGTAGGTTTATGATCTGTTATCATCCAGTGGGGGTAAAGAAGGCCTTACTGTGATTACAATTTAAAACCACAATGACATTTATTTTGAGGTACTTTCATCAAATGGATGCATCTCTCACAAACAGGTTGCATGAGATTTGCAGGGTGTTAAGTGTTCCTGACTGCAGGGTCACTGCTGACTGTTATGTCAGTGTTATTCACAGCACTCAAACACGATGGCCTACAGCGGAGGTTATGTAACCTCGACTCTCTCAAGACTGACTTTGCAACGTCTTATTCCCTTGCTTGATTACCAAGTCAGATCAAATGTCAAACCTCCTGTGCGCCACTCGTACCTCACTTTTACAACGTGGTGTTGGGACACACACTGGTTTTGAGTAGCTTCGCGTTAGCGTGTTGATGCTAACGTTAGCCAGGATATATATCTGTGTCACTGACCGACAGGCAAGAACTCCAAAACGCAAAGCGAGACAAATTCCTTTATCACACTCTTTTCCAACAACAACAAATCTGAACACTTAGTTCAGGAGGAAAACACAGATCACCTTAAGAAAACAAAACAAAACGTCCATTAGCCAAAACACCACAATGCTACCTCGCAGGCTTACCTGCTGGGGCTGAAACGACGTCGACAGGGAGAACATTTTACCGAGAGATACGACTCAAGTTGAGGATCTGAAGAGGTTTGAGGACAGACCCTTTGTATATAGTCAGTGAACGACTCCTCCTGAGAGCAGTGTCCTTTTGTTTTCCCTGTTACACAACTTCAGGGAGCTTAGCTAACGACTAATGGACTCTCCGGCTTCTGAGGTCACATGAACTACAAACTGACGTAAGGAAAAACTACTTCCGGGTACAACTTCTTCTTCGAATTCGACAGACTGGAAATACTACTGGCGAACTGCTGCCATCTACTGGTCATGTAAAGTCCATACGGAGTCATCTCCAGCTTTGTGGATCTGAGAAGCACAGTCTCTTCGTATTTTTTCTCTTTATCCATGTTATCCAGCAGCTCCAAAGTCAAAATACAGTTTCATCCTTTAACTATTTACTATAAGTACCGGTTTTTATTTTTTCAATACCTCCCGCATGTTTTTTTTCAATTATTGTCATTTACACCTTCTTATTCCATCTAAAAATAAAACTTCTAGATTAAAAAGGGAAATGTTTCTTCATTTGAGTGGAATCCATTAGATTCAGCACGAAAGTCAAATCTCTCTAGTTGGGAAAATACAGTTGTCGAGATATACTATACCCTGCAACTTCTTTTTAGCTCTCACTGGTAGAATAAATATTTGAATATGTTTTTGGGGGAAATACTTCTGACTTAACATTGATGATAAATAGAATAGAATAATAGAAAAGCTTTAATAATCTCTGGAGGAAATGGTTGCAACATTGCGCCACACAGAAAGAACACAGAATAGCATAGAAGTTAAAATATCATTATGACAGGATCATTATTTTCCCAGTCTGCCAGCTTTTTTGAAAACATCTATCTGAGTCCATTGGTTTTCGAGATACTGGTGTGAAAAATTTTAGATGTATTATAGAAGTGTATTTATGTTGGTTCATTTAGATTGATATCGAGTAGTTTTCATTTTAAGACTTGGCAACGAAATGGTGCACCTTGGACAAAAAGCTTTTTTCTTCATTTTTACCCCAACTATAAATGCATACATGCACAGTTCTTGTTAATTCTCAGTCACCAACTAAGCCCCACAAGCCTTCATTGTGGAATTCCTCAAGGGAAATGGACAGGAACTGTCAAGGGAAAGTATGTGAATACTATTTTAATAGACTTCAGCCTAGATTTGAACCACAACTGTGAGGCAATGAACTTAAGTGCCATGCAATTCAGGGCACAATGATCTTCTTTTTTTTTTTTTTTTTTTTAATAAAAGTCTACCTATGGAAAGTAACGCAATTATTCATAATCAAACTTCGAGAAACATTTCACAACTTTTATAGTGTTTTAAAAGTAAACAAAACAAAACATGATGACATTGCTTTATTAGTATTTTGTTGAGTTTCATCATGGTAAAGATTTTATTCAGTGAAAGAGGGGAACAAAATCACAGAATGTGAGATGGATGGAGAAGCTGACTGTAGAATCACAGCCTTGATAACCAAGT
Source organism: Salarias fasciatus (assembly GCF_902148845.1). Lineage (NCBI taxonomy): Eukaryota > Metazoa > Chordata > Actinopteri > Blenniiformes > Blenniidae > Salarias > Salarias fasciatus. Next base: position 19,293,387 of record NC_043753.1, on the reverse strand, counting down.
GAAAATGACCACATGAACTTTAAATAACTCAATTCAATATTGAATAAAGGTGGATCTGAAAAAAAAAAGAAGCGAAACCTGAAATTACTGACTGGTTATCATTATTCACCGAAGCTTATAACTTGAGTTTCAAATAATAAATGGATGGAAAAACTGGTCCAATTCAAACGACAGGGCGGAATTAAGAGTCTGTTATGCTGCGGATCTTTTTAACTTCAGTGTGTTTCCACCCGGACACATTACCGGGGGCACAGAAAGTAATGCTAATGGCGCGAAGACTAATAACAAAGGCATCGTAAATCCGAAAGACTTCTGAAATACTGCAAAACGCGAAGCTATTTAACTCTGCGATCTTATACAGAAACGTATTCGTGGTATTATGGATACTAATGTCGTTAAGACTTTTTTAAGGGAAATGTGTGGTTGAATATTAGCTTCACCGTGTTAACAGGCTCTCTGTGCACAGTCAGTGACAGCAGTGCTAGAGGTAAGTGACTCTGTTTTTATCAACATAAAGCACGATTAGAAGCTATTAGGAATCATGTTTTTGTGTGTGCTTAATGTTACTTAATCTCTTAGAGCCACTTTGGTGATTTCAGTATCGAAGCGTATAGTCTCAACATGTCCTGGTGCCCTGAGATACATGTCTGTTCTTTCATGCAGATAAAAGTTCACTATGTCTAAAGAAGATAAAGGCTTCATTGTGAAGTTTGTGGAGGGTAAAGAACCCAAACCAGAATGTGCTGTCAAGGCTTATGAGGTATTCTTCACTGCATTGGCCCACTCTTGTTGTTGCTTGTGTTGTTGTTCACGTCTGTCTTTCTTCCTGTTTATCGATTGATTTTGTCTTATTCACGCAGGCTATTTTGGAGCTGCAGTCTGAAAAGTATTTGAAAACCGTTACAGAGGATGATGTTTTACAAATGGAACAGAAAGACAAGTCCCTGTTTGTGTTCAGCAGCTTCACCACACCGGCCTTTCTCCACTGCCAGAAGGTCTGTTTCAGTCTTCACATATTGAAACCACCGACTCAAGAAAAAGTTCCCATTTTTGAGATAGATCCAATTAAAATTTCAAAATGAGACACATAGTCAGCTGTCATCAGTAGATGAAAAGTTGCAGAGAATATTGTTATTGTGGCATACCAGTAAGACTTAAAAAAGACTAGGGCTTGACGACAGAATTCCTTAAAATTATTATTTTGCTTTCACTGAAGTAACTGGCAGAAATTCTCCATTCAAATAAGCAAATAGGCTGGCCAGCAGGCAGAATGAAATAAAAGCAGTTAATGGATACGCTCACACATCTGGTAGAAACGGGTGAAATATGATCTGTCTACCTTGTGATTTGTCATCCAGCTTGGCTGCAGAGTTGTCAGTCCATTGGTGGTGTTGTACTGCCTGCAGCAGCAACGCTGTGTCCCCAAAGCGGAGAAGCCTGTCTACAACATGGCCATGGCAGACGTCACTATTTCCTGTACCAGTCTGGACAAAGCGACACGGGTTTGTTTCCTTCATCCTACTCTTTACAGAATATCACTCTTACCTTTCAAGCAATTACTTCCATGAAATTCTGAGCTGCCAGTGCCAATGTTAAGCATGACATCTCTTTTTAAACATTCTCTATTGCTTGTCAATCACATGGTTTGATCCCAGAAAGATGAGTTAACCTATAATATCCACAACATCATTTATTTATTTTGTTTGTGTGAAGGAAACTCAAATGTGAATTGTGTTCACAGCTGGTGTGTGTATGCAGGTATATGGCGTGTCTAAAGGAGCAGCAGAATAGACACATTGATGAATTATGATAGTTTAGAGAAATAAGTGAACGGCAAACTTTTTATAAAACTTGTTGTGTCTCTCCTTCAATAGAAAGACGTGATGGATCTGGTGCAACTCATGGGTGGAAGGGTCTATCTTGATCTCAATGTGTCTGTCACACACTTGATCGCTGGAGAGGTCGGCAGTAAGAAATACTTAGTTGCAGCCAGCCTGGGTAAGCCCATCCTGCTGCCCACATGGGTCAAATCCTGCTGGGAAAGATCACAGGAAGGGTATGTTTTTGTTTTATTAATGTTGTTCAGTGTCAGACAGGCTTACTTAGTACTTCATGTCAAATTACTTGAAATTCCAGATGCTATTCTGAAGCTAAACAGTCGAAAGTAGGAATATACTTTTATTGCTAATGGAAATAATGGCTTTGAAGAATAAAACATCTATCTCTCTGTGTCTTCAGTCTTTTCAGGTACACAGACCTCCCCCAGGATGACTATTTGTGCCCTGTGCTGCGTGGCTGTACGGTCTGTGTTACAGGACTCTCCAGCACAGAACGAAAAGAAGTACAGCGGCTGTGTGAGCAGCATGGAGCAAACTACACCGGCCAACTCAAAATGAACGAGTGCACACATCTCATTGTGAACGAGCCAGCTGGTGAGTCACCACCGGTTTAGTGACACTGGGTGGTCTCTTCGTTAAATACTTCTGACATACAGTCGTCAAAGAAGTGAAATTTTACATTCTTAAAGTTTGTCTTCATTCATTTATACTGAGTACAAGTATTTGACTCATTTGCAGGTCAGAAGTACGAATGCGCTCGAAAATGGAATGTGTATTGTGTGTCCCTTCACTGGCTGTTTGACAGCATTGAGAAGGGCTTCTGTCAAGATGAGAGCAGGTACACAGTGAAGCACAGCACGTCGAAAAACAAACAACCAAACACTTCGACCCCGACTGCCACCAACAAGGAGGGTGAGCCATGTTCTTGAAAATGTTTGGTCAAATCTTTGATTCTACTTGTGACTTTTATACTGATCAGAAAACATTTTGAAACCTATTTATTCAGAGATTTTTAAATAATTTAAAAGCCTTGTAGTGATAATTCAAGAATCATCTTTTTTTTTTTTTTTCAGACGTCTCTTCTTTGTTGGGCTTGAGCCACATATCTGTCAACACGAGCAGAACAATAAACGATACAGTCATCACAAATGGCACCATGAGTCGACTGGATACTCCTGATCCTCTGGACAGTGTGGACCTCTCAGTGTGTCCGTCCGATGATATATTAGATGGCTGTAAGGTAAATAGAATGTAATAATAAACACGTTAACTTTGTATTATTCACAATTTTCTATTCATGTAACCATTTACAGATGATCTGTAAGATGTAGATCTGTTGTTTTAATTCATTTGTTCTAAATCTTGTAGTTGTACTTGTGCGGCCTGCCGGGCAAGAAACTGGAGAAGCTGCGGCGCCTTGTCAACGCTGCAGGAGGGCTGCGCTTCAACCAGGCCAGTGAGGAGCTCACACATGTGGTCATGGGAGAAGTGGACCAGGACCTGAAGAATTTTCTCTCCAAAGCAACTCACAGGTTTGAACCGCAAGTTAAAAATTCTCTGTGTAATGCATGCAGCTATTAGTGTTTAAATAGTATAGATTTTGTCTGTTTCATCACAAATATGATTGATGTTGTAAAAATGGATGCTCTGATGACCTAAAGTACAAACATAATACTAAAAACCTTTTGAATATGTCTTCAAACAACTTTGCAGGCCCCATGTGGTAACAGTGCAGTGGCTGCTCGACTGCTTCTCTAAAGGCACTCTGCTCCCAGAGGCAGGTTACCTCCACCTGACTGTCTGCCTCCTGCTCCAGCCGCCGTGTCTGTGCCGGCTTACCACACTCACCACTCCCCGCCCTCAGATGGCCCACCTTCAGCCAGCCCCAGCACTCCGGGGCAAAGAAAGCAGAAGACGATCTGCTGTCGCAGTATATGGACGATGACCCACAGTGAGTAAGTATCCATGATTGTCCAGGATCTTTTAAAAGGAGTGATGGTTGTATTCATCTTGTGCCTTTCAGATTTAGGTCGCTTTTGCAAATTGCACTTATTGTCTGTCTCCTCTTATCTTCCAGTTGACGTGGCTCAAGGAGCAGATAGAACTAGTAGAATGTCCATCAGTGCCGCAGCAGAGCCTCAGCCGACCCCCACCCAGGGCCCGGAGCCAGAGTCAGCCCTGCAGGAAGCCAGCGAGGCCGGACTGTTTTTCGGAAGAGGTTCTCCTTGTGGGTTTTGGAAACGAGGCTGAGGCGCAGCTCTCTCTGCTGGTGACGGAACACAGAGGCAGAGCGCTCGTCGCCGGACCCGGGTTTGTAGCAGACTACGCTGTGGTGCCTCTGCTGGGCTGCTCAGTGGAGGCCACAGTCGACGAGGTGGTCACCGACACTGGCTGGTAAGGTCACAGACAGGCCTTTTCAAATTAGCAGTGGAGAGGCAGTCTGCATCCATATCAGGCTGTACTGATTCACACATGATGATTTTTTTTGGGTGAGAATTTTCCTTTAATCATTTATTTTTGTGTCTCTTATTGCTTCAGGCCATGTGTGGGGAGAAGAGAGCATTCTGCCCACTGTCGACCAACCCTCTGTTCACCCCTGTTCCAGCGATGGAGGGGTATCTTCCGCTGAAGGGCTGCGTTCTCTCCGTCAGCAGTTTACCGGAGCAGAGAGGGAGTCTCTGGTGGAGCTGGCCAAACACCTCGGAGCCAAGTACAACTGTTTTTTCTTTTTTTAATTTTGGCTGCTTGATATTTACAATCAATGCTGCATTTCTGTTTAATGTTTATTGTTTCTGAAGTGATGTGAAGGTTTGATTTGTTCCATAAGTCAAGATTTACAAGGGGGTCATTTCATTAAACCCAAGCAATTTAAACATGGCATTGGATTAATGTGCCTCTGACTTGTGCAGATTCTCATCGGCCCTTTCACCCTCTGCTGCTCGTCATAAGTGCCCTTCTCTTCTGTCCCTGCTGCAGTGTCCAGGACTACTTTGTTCGTCTTGCCAACCAGAAGAAAGGCATGCTCGCCAGCACCCACCTGGTGCTACAGAGTCCTGAGGGCACCAAGTTCCAGGCCGCCAAGAAGTGGGGGCTTCCTGCTGTCACCATGCACTGGATACTGGAGTCTGCTCGAACGGGCAAGAAGGCAGTGGAGGACAGGTTCCTCGTGGATTTGCCGCACTCTCCAGGTTAGAAACGTGTCTCTGGTCGAGCGATTTGCGGATTATTGATGTGTTTTTCAAAGACTTAATGATAAAACAAAAAAATATATCAATTTTATAAACTTCATTTGGGTAAAAACCACTGTAGTGTAGTTTAATTATTGGTGTATTTATTCCAGACAGGTTAAATGTATTTTTCCTCGTCTACAGAGAGAGATGAAGAGAGTTTTGTCGGTGGTTCCCAGAAGCCGGCCACACCTCCACCAGCGCGTTCGTCTCCTGAGATCCCTCTGCTGGGTTTTCAGAGCAGTGCGGGGGTCACCCCGCTGGATTTGGGTCGATTTCAGAGCAAACTGTTCCGCTCTGTATTGGACAAGATGAATCATAAAGAAGACGCCAGTGCCCCCAAACAAAACCAGGAGAGTGGCAAAAAGAAAGCTCAGAAAGAGGCCGTCCTGCAGACGGACACGCCCTCTCGCTTCCTCAGCAGAGACCAGCTCTTCAGACCCTCCTTTAATGTCAAGGTTAGAGCAGAGTCAGTACTATCCATCGGAGTCATAGCCATATACATATATACACGCTGTTATGTGTTTTTATTTATTCAGGATGCATTAGAAGTTCTGGAAACCCCAGGCGGGGCATCAAAGCCAAAAGAGCCAGCTGAGACATCCGCTCACCGAACTGATCAACAGAAAGATGAAAGTGGCTCTGGCCAGCAGCGCCCGCAGCGGCATCTCTGAGGCAGATGGCAGTGTCTGCCAGTCCCCAGTTCGCAAAGTCCCGCCGAAATGGAGGTAAAAAAATATTGACATGCACAGATTTGTCAGAACTGTTTGGTTACAAAGATTCAGAAGAGGCAAAACACACACTCTCTCTCTCTGGAGACAAATATTGAATAAACTGCAACCGAAGTTACAAACAAATGTATTTGTGTTTTTGTTTTAAGGCTCCGGAGAAAGAAGTTGGTCCCCTCGCTGGTGTTGTCGTCTGTGTGGGGAAAAAACTGAGCAAACTGCAGAGTGAGCTTAATGGCATTGCTGCTTCACTCGGAGCCGACTTCAGGTATTCAGCACTGAGCAGTAAATAGTGGCTCCTGTTAAAGTAAACATCCTTCAAGTGTCTTTAGTTCCTGCTCTGTGTTGCTTTTTTTTCTCAGCCCTGACTCAAAGATTCTTTTCCCTTCATGCTGTTTCCTTACATCCTATGGAAAAAGGGCAGAAAAATGTGAATGTTTCCTTTTTTTCTCCCATTTTGACTTATGAATATGGTCAGAAATACACACAAACAAGCCTTTGCTCTTGTTCTCAGGTGGGCTTGCGACGACACGGTGACACACTACATCTACCAGGGCCCGTGTGGGCGACAGCACACGGGAATACAAAGGAGTGAAGGAGAGAGGGCTGCATGTGGTCTCCCAGTACTGGCTGCATGCTGTACGTTTCCCACAGTGCAAATCAAAGACTCGCATGTAGTCAAGCTGTTAATCCAGCAGTGATCACAGAACTCATCTTATATGATTGTTGCTGAAATTTCTAGTTGTGCTTCTGCAAATAGGAATGATTAGTCTGTTAAACCTTTCTGTTTCAGTGGATGTTGACTGGCACAAGTCCGTGGCGCGCTATAAATATGAAAGTTTTTCACTTCTTTCCAGCTGCTTGTTATAATACGATGTGGTAAAGAAAGATGTTGATTCTGCTCAATCTTTCGAAGTCAGCATGACGTGCTCTCGAAGAAATAGGCAAATATTTTGTTTCCATTACTCCAACATCCTTTTAAGTAAATGCCGTCTTTAAGAAGATACATAGATTAAAATCGAGATGGACTTTAATTTGGGATCTCATTTTGCTTTTCAGTATTCTCCTGGAACATTTCACCCAGGGGAAATAATTATCATCCCATCAACAGACACAGAATAGGAAATGAGAAATGGCTTTGATATGTAAATTTGAGAGACAAATTGCCATTTCAGTAATGTTTCCCCTCCCTAATCGCTGTCGCTTCATTTATGTTTAAGCCCTGATAAGTTTCTCTGTGCGGTAACAAGCTGTTCCATTGTCTGGCGAACGCAGTGTGCCGAGGAGCAGAGACACGTGCCGGAGTCTCTGTATCCTTTCACCTACAACCCCAAGATGAGCCTGAACCTCAGCCAGGTGCCCACAAACTCTCAGAGGTCGCCGCCTTTGACGCGAACACAAGTCCGAGACCTCTCTCAGGCCAGGACCGACCAGGTGGGACTGAAGCTCAGATTCATTCAGACTGAGAGATACCATTATTTTCTGTACCGGTGTAGAATAGATAATAAATCAATGTTATTAATGTTCTTTCATCCTGTCCTAGTCTGCGCAAAATGCCACAGAAACTCCAAGCTCACGCCGTGTGAGCGATGGAAGTGCCGATCAAGAAGAGGCGAAAGATGCTGCAGAAGCAACCAGTGAGTCCATCTGACACCCGACATTCTGAGCTTTTAATTCATGTAGAGACCAACGTGCTCCATGTCTTTGGATTCCAGTTACTTCTGAGACTGTGGAAATGAGGGAGAACCTGCAAAGACAGCTGCAGGAGATCATGTCCGCCACCAAACTGACGACGGGGAGGCGGTCCTCGGTCAGACTCCGGAGGACGGGGTCAGGAGGAGCAGAGTCCAGTCCTCAAACACCCAACGGGAGCCGAGTGGGACGCAGTGGTAACAGACGAACTCTGGAAGCTCTGAGGTACAAAATATGTTCTTTCTTTGCTACAAGTAGGAACAGTCTTCAATGTCTCTAACAGACTGATAATCTGTATATTTTGTATTCTTTTAGGAACTCTTCTCAACAGTTTCTGGGCTTCACGTTGTTGTTCTGTGTTATCCTTATCTCCAGGGTGTCCAGAGAAGCAGCTCTGGATGTGAACACAGAGCCGTCTCAGAGTGAGCAGATAGTTTGGGACGACCCCACTGCCAGGGAGGAGCGGGCCAGGCTGGCAGATACCTCCAGTGGCCCGGAAGCCCCTCACAGCACTCGGAGCCCTTCATCCCTCCACCCCCTCCCACTGCAGAAAACAGATCTCCCGCCACGCACTCCATGACCGACTCGGAGCTGGTGGAGATGGGTATGAGCACGATACGACGCTGCCGTAGCTTCAGCTAGCGAGCACTACGCTCAGCTGAGTCATGTTCTGATTTATTTGGATCCTGTTCTCTCTCTCTCTCTCAGCTGCTTGCGAAGTCATTGAGCAGCACCTGGGTCACAAGGTCATGACTCCTCCTCCAGAGCGACCAGACGACGGCACCCCGACGCCACGAGCTCCCAGCATTGCCTTCCCGCTTGCTAACCCGCCGGTAGCGCCTGATCCGCAGGTAGCTGTTCATGTTCATGATGGCCGCAATAAAGTCTGTCCATTTATCAGTTCCAAAGCAGCATAGATGTCTTATTTCATCGTCTTTGAAGCAAGCTACTTGTGCAAACGTTTCTCTCAGGCAGAGAGGAAGGAAGAAAAGCAGCCACCCAGATTCCAGCTGTCCTCCCTCAGCCCTCAGGAGCGCATCGACTACAGCTGCCTCATAGAGGAACTGGGTGAGTCTCCCATCTAATTAATGATCTAACGGCGTCTCAACACACTGCAGCACAAAAGACGAAACATCAGAGTGTGGAAGTCAGAGGAGAGAATCCCTGATGGCTGGAACTGAGGATGTGCCTCCAGGATCTGTGAAAAGATTTCCTCCAGCAGAATGTTTCCTCTGACAACCTTCAAAGTTTGTTGTCAACACTTGAGGTTGACTCTGCTCCTGACATCCTCTATTATCATCATCATCATCATAATTATTATTATTATTATTATTATTATTATTATTATTATTAATGAATGATTTACTAATTGTGAAACCGTCACTAATCATGCAGCTTCTCCACGAAAAGCGTGTTTATTTTTAATTTTCCATGTCATTTCATGATGAGGTTTGTCTCTCGTCACCTCCTCTAATCATTCCTGTGTTTTACTCTTCTGGCCCTGCAGGCGGCGTAGTCCTGGACAAGCAGTCCTTTGACCCCAGCTGCACACACATCATCGTGGGGACGCCGCTCCGTAACGAGAAGTACCTGGCAGCGATGGCGGCAGGCAAATGGATCCTGCACCGCTCGTACCTGGAGGCCTGCCGCTCTGTGGGCCGTTTCGTGCAGGTCAGAATCTGAAGCGCGCCGTGTTTCAAACTTCCAGGGCTTTAGGCAAGTTCTGATTAGAAAGCGGGTCATCATTTTATCAAGAATAAAATCTAAAACGGGATGATTAAAGATCTCCATTTTCCCACGCTTAAACAGGTCATCTTCAGTCATGATTGTCATTTAAAATTAAACTTTATTTCCTCTTGAATTAATAATATGCTCGTCATTCGTTTTCCTCCAGGAGGATGAGTACGAGTGGGGCAGTAGCTCCATCCTGGACGCTCTGCCCTCCATCACCCCGCAGCAGAGGAGGCTGGCCTTAGCTGCCATGCGCTGGAGAAAAGCTCTGCAGGGACGTTCTGAACACGAGGTACACACTCTCACACACACACAGTTAACACCACTGTCATTAAGTGTGACACGTTTATTCTCTCTAAACAAGCATTTGTATTTTCCCAGGGAGCCTTCAGTGGATGGATTGTCATGCTGAACATCGACCAGAACAGAGAATCGGGCTTCAGGCGGTTGCTGCAGTCTGGCGGCGCCAAGGTAGTTTTGTGTGTGCGATTCTCTTTTATGAGCCACTTCCAGCATTATCTTCCTTTTACAAACTGCAGGAGCCGTTTTGAAACCAAATAAACTGAAACACATTAAGAGGAAATATCACAGCGAAGTAATGGAAAGTGAAAAGTAGCAGCCACGCAGCGAGACACCGATACCCCATCGTGATTTTATTTATACCAGGAGGCTGGTGTTTATTCCGCTCTAAACGCTGTAAATCTGTATTCATTAACTGTGACTGCTTCGCAGGTCCTGCCCAGCCTCTCCCCGCCGCTGTACAAAGAGGCCACGCATCTCTTTGCAGACTTCAACCGTCTCAAACCGGGAGACTTCAGAGTCGACCTGTCAGACGCTGCCTCGCAGGGAGTCACATGCTTGAAGCCTGAGTACATCGCGGATTATCTCATGCAGGTCAGCAGAAATATTCATGCAAATGTGTATTTAGAAGTAAATGATTGTATTGATTGAATCAGATTTTGAAGCTGCTAAAAATCCGTCCTGTGCACCATTTCTTCAAGGAGCCAACCCCGCCTATCGAGCTGTACTACCTGACTGAAGCCCCCCATGAAGACGCTCCGGGCACGCCGTCAAGGAAGCGTAAAGCCGGACCAGACTCCTCCAGGCTGAAGAAGAGCCGTCTGAACTGAACATCGCCGTCCCTGATTTTCATCTGTCTCGAGATGGTTGTGGATATAATCAATGTGGCACTGTTTTTTTTTCCACTGGTGCCTCCACGCTCAGGCGGTCCTGGTGATGGATGACTCAATTGGAAAGACCCAGAAAATGTTGAGTCACGTTTTGTTATTGACCGCAGTGTTGATCGACGGGCTGTAGAGGGCAGTGTACTGTTGGTGTTTCCTGAGCCAGTGTGCAAGAAGGACTTCGAGCAACTCATATGTCTTGAAAGTGCCTTTTTAACATTGCTGATATTTATTAAATATTTCACCTAATTAAAAAAACAACTAGTTTTAATGAGTGTCTTTGAAAATGAATGAGATTAAAAGCGGATGTGTTGAGGATGTTCTGCTCTGAACATTTCTTGTGTTCCTGAAGTCAGTGCCTGGTAAAATCCGCTCATCCTGATGAATTAAGCACGCTGCTAACCACCTAATGACTATTTGCCACTTACGTCTGTAGACGTCCTCATCCAGTCAACAGCAGGTTCTGTTTACGTTGGCGACGGAGGCTTTTTGCTGAGGACTGTTTGCCGTTTCATACCCGGATGCCAGCTGAGGTCGGAGGCCTGCGCGCCTCCCCATATGGACAGATAAGTGGTTTAGCCTCCTAATAGATGGGCCAGCTGACAGCCTCACCACCAACTCAGTGCTGAGCAGTTGTTTTGGGATTAGAGGAGGAAGAGCTGCTGTCCTCAGTACAGAGTGGAGGAGAGCATGACTCAGACTGCAGGGGTCTCCGGCAGAAGGGTCACTCTGGGTCATCTGGAAAGGATGACTCCTGACGACCAACACGTCAAGTCGGTTCTTTAAAGGATTCATACTGTTTAGACTCAATGATGGCCACTAACTTAAGCAGAGGCAGATGTGAGCTGTTTTTCTAATATTGAAATGCTCAAAAGGTCATTTATTATTTATCATTTAAAGGTAATTTATATATTAAGGCACTTTTCTCACTTACAGAGAGAAAGAAACAACAAATTCATATAATACAGTCTGTCATCATTTTCACTGAGCTCCAGAACTAAAGCTTTCATAAGATATTCATATTATCTTCCCTCCTCACACTCAGTCTGACAACTTTATAAGACCATCACCCTCCTCCACGTGACAGCACTCACATCAACCTGCCAGATGGTTTTCTCTTATTCACTCTAACACAGACGCTAGTCACAAATAATTATGATGAAACAGTATAGATAACAGTGAAATCTTACTTTGAAAGGGTGCAAATTTTATCCACAAAATAGTTAATGCAATGTTTGTATTACTTAGATGGAAGAATGAAAAACTGACTAAACTACCCAAAAAAATAATACTGGTAATGTAATCTAAACATGAATGGTGTGTGAGGAAAAATTGAAGTATTTATTTATTTATTTATTCATGTTTTTCACTGTTAAAGCAAACTGCTCTAAAGAGAAAGATGTTAACAGATGTTAATAAACTCCTCACAGAAAACTGATTCAGACCAGGAGTATTCTTGATGTGAGGGGAGACTTCAAACCACTTCACCAGAGGGACATGAACAACTTTAGAATCATGTTGATATAGGGGAAACCGGAAGTTATGTGCACCTTTATAAGGAGAAATATGTATTTTGCTGTTGCATTGATTGTGCTGCATTCCTGCTCGTTCCTCTATAAACTGCAGCCCCGTGTTTCTGGATGTGCTTCTGCAGCACTCAGTGCAGGTGTCCAGACTGTTTCCAGTCAACAGGTGTTTCTCGGAGGTGGGCTTCGGCTCGAGCCCCTCTCTGCTGACCGCCCGGCAGCGTGCTGGACTGGGCTTTCTGCGTCGGTCGCCCCTCTTCCTGTCAGGTAACTTTCGGTTTTGTTTTTTCCTGTGCTCGCTGTGTTTTCAGGGAGGAAACTCTGCAGCAGCCCTCATTAAAATTCCCCGTCCGTATCCAGTCGCCACGGAGCGCGCGTGTAGTGGGAGGCTCCGCTGCGCGTCCTGCGCGCCTCTTTAATTGCGCATCAGACATTAAATCCCAGTTCACCGGCAGCCCGCTGCCCCGAGGCGGACACTCCGCGCCCCGTCCCGCCGTTTTTACTGACGCTCCGTACGGAGAAAGGGTCCGGGGGTCCGGGGGTCCGGCGAAGGGTGGCGCCCTGCGCGTGTAGTCCAGAGCCCGGACGCACCGCGCGGCTTCCGAGGGACCGGGAGGAAGAGGAGGAGGAGGAGGAGGAGGAAGAGGAGCAGCGACACGGTCCGCGCCTGCAGTCCTCCACCGGGGGCTCCACTGGCTTCACCGTGATTTTGACATTTCTCCCAGGAGGACTGGCAACATGTGCGCGTGAAGTGTGACACGGCGGCTCGCTTCGGGGCGGCTTCGCTCTCGGATACGACGAGTACCCGACGTTACGGGCGCACCGTGTGTAATAGGTGAGTCCGGTCCATCACTTTGTATCTGCACTTGGATCAGACAGCTCCCCCGCTGCTCTGCGCCTCCGGGGTGTCTCATCGATCGCTCCCGGAATGCCTCCGCTCATCGATTATGTGCGTTTTGGGGAGGTTTCCAGCAGCTTGGTCAGACGTGAAGGTGTTTTTTTTTTTTTTTTTTTTTTTTTTTTTTTTAGGGGGGGCATCACATCAGTGTCAGTGCAGCAGAACATGTCACTGCAACACATCCTAAATCACACCAGCTCTCGGTCTAAATGCATTACATCATGACAGCAGACACTGATACCAAGCCAGAGAAATACACAAGTTCAGATGTTGTTGATCAGCCTTCACGTTGCATGATCAATGGATAGAGAAGGTGAGGTTTAGTTTTCATGGACAGTACTTTTTGTGGCATTCATATTGATCTACAATGTCTCCAGATCCTTCAGAATCAAATATTGTGGTGAATTAAGAAGGTGTTCCCTGTTTTGGATGGTATTCAGATCCATTGGACTGGATTGCTGGTGGCTGTTTTCTTGTCAAAGATAAAGTTATTGAAGAGAAGCTGAACCATCAATCTCTGCCTTCAAGAGGTTTATTTCTGTGGCAACATGGCAGCAAACAAAGAGCACAAAAGGCCAAAGTCTCTTAAAATGTTGCAACATGAGGAACAAATGGCATCACCCAAAAAGCCCCATGTCAGTGAGGAGCCCCGGCTTTGTTCCTGGAAACAGTGGCTCCGTTTTGAGCCCAGTTTTAAAGTGTGGACTAATTGAACCTGCGGGCCACTCTGCCCATTGTAAGAGGAATGTTTGGATGCCTGCTCTCCACAGAAACCCCCCACTCTTTTGTTCTGGGGGGAACAATCCTCCAGTGCCATGTGTGCCGTGGCGGGGGGAGGGAGCGGGGTCAGCGGGGGCAATGACATCTGTAGCTGACGGCTTCCTGGGGGCAAGCCGACACGCCGTGATACCATGAATGAGCATTAGGGAACATGGGAGTAAAGTGCTTAACACTAATGAGGACATTTATTTTTTGTGCACGATGCTCGGGGACTGCTTGTGCATCCAGGGAGATGAATCATGCAACGGCGCTGTTCTCTCATAATTTACTTAATGTCACTTAACTGAAACATGAAGATGATTTGTGTCAGGTGCTGCTGATTAAAAACGCTCGTTTGCAACATGCCTTTATTGAAGCATAATCATCCCGTTTGTGTTTCTGATTTGACAGGTGTTGAATAGGATCCCAGATGCAGTTTAGTTTATGGTCAGATGAAGATTCAGATCCCAATTTTGGGGGGTTATTGATCCGTTTTTATCATTTATCAGTCAACAGAATATAGGAAAAGACATGTTGTTCTGTATTTTGGTGCAGCTTCACTTATAAGCAATATACAGATAATGTCGTTTTCCAATTAAAATTGAACATTATTTCCTGAAACATCCCCTTGATTTGGTCTTTACAAGTCATCATGTTAAAAAAACAAACAAAAACAAATTTGGTTTAAAAATATAATCAAAACTAACCAAACAAAACCCAGAAAATACCGAAGCAGCAGCGAAATGGCCAGATAGTAGTTGGTGCACATCCTTCCCTCCTGCAGACGCCCCCGTGATGCCAACAATACTCCAAAGAGCGCAGACCATTTGGTCTCTGATGATTCGGCTTTTCGGCTCTCTGAGTAGAAGATTCGTGATCTGGATGCAGCTTGTTGCTCTGGAGATTTTGGAAAAGAATCTGCTGAAGAGTCCAACAGAAAACTACAACCGTAACCGTCCTTTGTGGCACATCAAGCAGTTTTCTTTGAGCCCAAATAACCTGATGCCTTCGCCATTATCATTGTTAAATCCTGTCATGTTTTCTGATGTGTGTATCAGTCATTTCAACACTTTCCTTTTTGGCGGGATATCTTCTGAAACCCTTCGCAGGAATTTGAGCGACCGGTAGCTAAACAATCTCCACAGCTGCTCTCTTATCACCAGTGACAGGAAAAGTTTACTCTTGGACCGAAAACACCCGGAAAATCTCAGCCATCCCATCCAGGGCTGCAAGCCTCTGTCCTACGGACTTATCGGGGAAATTCCAGGAAGAGGGAAAATCTGGTTTGTGACTCTTGAGTCCCAGCCGGTGGGAAAGTGTTGAGGTGAACGTGGGTACGGCCGCCTGAATGGGTTTTGTTCATGTAATTGAAGGTCCCTCATGACTGGTAGAGAATGGTACACCGCGAGGTGGAATGCAGCCCCCACTGGCCCCTCACGCTCCGCAATATGTGCTCAGGATGGACTTCGCACCTTCCTCCGGCCTGACTAAACAGCGAGCGGCCAGAACAGGATTTCATCTAAAGCGAAAAGGAGGAAAGCCAGCTTGTGGCTGCGTTTCTTTCCCTGAGTTTTCTAAATACCAGGCAGTATTAACCAAGGCCCTCAGCTGCTTTCCAAATTACTTTATTTAAGCAAAAAGGGGGGGTCTCATATGCAGGAACTACAGGGGGAGTGCCTTTCCGAAAGCAAGTGAAAGCCGCTCCATTCAACGTGGAAGAAAAATAATTTTCCCCCATTCAGCCACTTATGATCCTATCAGCTAGAAAAACGTTCCCATAGGAGCAGGAGCTACGAAGAACTGCCCGATCTCGAAGAATGGAAGATAACGCCTCGCCTTTTCAAGGTGTTGACATTTGAAAAGCCATTTGGCTGTATACAGTAACATGGGAACGGGCTCTGTTGGGCACTGGGGGGTATCGGACTGAATAATATACGACGCGGCGCCTCTGGTAAACACACGACGAGAGCTCTCGGCGGCGGCGGTCCGCTCACTTGCACAGGCCAAGCGGAGGCCGCAGGAAAGCCAAAAAGAGGAGAGGGCGTTGGTAATGATTAACTTAGCATTATCGTGATTAAAGGGGGCCATGGGCACAGGGGAGATAAGGGATATGGGGACGCTCGGAACACGAGGTGTTTACAAGGGGAATTCCTGGCATTCCTCAGCTGCAGCCCATGCCACTCCGATCTGCACCTACCACCCTCTGATGTTACCCTCCGTGCCAAAAGGGACCTGAGGAGCAAAAAGGGCCCATTAGCTTCCACCCAGTAGTGAGTAGACGCGTTATGTAATAAGATTTTTGAGTTTTTTTCTATCAGCCGTACGCAGTCATTTTAGGAATATGATCAGATCTAAAAGAAGCACAAATATATGATTATGTATGTCCTTTAATCCTTTAATATAAAATGAAAATCGTCAGTTTTCCACACAATCTGCAGCAGAATCACCAGATGAGACGTGGCTCGATCAGTATCTCTTGATTATGTTGACGTCCCAATCACAGCAGAACTGCTATTTTAGTCACGCTAGCAGCCCAGGCCTCGGGGATGACATGGCCGGGTCTGTTGATCAGCCCAGCACGAGGTCCGCTTTCAACTACATTAAAACCTAGAATGAAGAACATTACTTCAGATGCATCTGATCTTTATTCTAGCATCATGAACAAAAACTTTTTTTTTTCACTTATTTACTGAAACATTTTAAATTCTCCTTAGAAGTGATGAAGATCACTTAATGAATGACTGTCGAGAACAACGCCTCACAGCTCTACTTTAGATAATCGGGACATTATTATCTTTTCGTATACTACATGCGCAAATGCAAAAACAATACCGTGGTGCCTTTTGTATGAGAGAGTCACAAGGATTGGCTTAACTCTATTCTTTAACCTCACAGCTGATTGCAAAGACCCGGAGCTTCACAGCGATCCGCCGCACCACGGCTTGGTCTTAATGCATTCTGTTTGATGTGAGTGTTTTGTACTGTTAACATCTGCAAGAAAACTTAATCCAACTGTAATGAATATGTATGTTCTAAACAGGCCTCAGAGAAAAAAAAACTAAACAATGTGTAGTAATAATACCTGAAAAGTGAAAGGATGGAGAAGAAAAATGGAGTTTTCCTCTGTGAGCCGCCTCAAAACTCGGAGAGTTTGTGGTTTAGGATCAATCAGCACATTTTTAATGCTGCGCGGGTGACTGGGGTCTAATAGGATTATAAGACGGCCTGGAGGAGGAGCGGGAGGACCAGGAGTCCGCGGGTGACGCACGTTACCCCAGCAAACACGGCCGGGGGGGGGTCATGTGACGGAGTGGAGTGGGCCGATGCGATGATTACAGGGTCTGGGGGTGGCTCACCTATGGGGATTACTCAGGCCTCTAATGGATGGCGGGTTGTGACCCCGGCTAACAAGGAGGCAAATCAGCAGCCTCTCACCCAGAAAAGTGCTTTTCCATCAGTTTTACAATAGGGACACGAAGACGAAAGACAGCGCTGTGCTCTGTAGTTTCCTTGGCAACTTCTTCAATCGGGCAACTTGCAGCATCAGAGCCGAGCATCTTGCAACACAGAGAGCATAAAGATCCTTTTAATTCATAATTTGTGGAGCGTTCATTTTTTAGTATTTAATCAGCTGAAATCAAACCGTGTCCCCCGTCTGATGGAGGCTGCAGATTAAAGTGGCGCCATATGCTCGGGAATGAGGAGTCCCCACCCTCCGCCACACTGGAGCTTATTATTGGGCTTCTGTGTCACTGTCAGCTGCTAATTGTCGCAGTGAATTGAGGTGACCAGAGGGAACAGCTCCCGTATCTCGCTGTAAATGCTTGGTCATCTTTATTTTATCCTTTCTGCTCTCTAATTGAATTATTTCCCTCTCTCAAACACACAATCTCATACTGTGCATTTGTAATCACCAGCCAAAGCCAGCATTTCAATTTCAGCAGTTACTCCACAGTTTTTTCAGTCCGTTTGTGTCCAAGTAAAGAGAGCCAAGAAAGGAAATCAGGAACTCTTAAATATAATAAAACACTGTTTTCTCTCTGGGCTCTGCCGCATATGGCTTGTTTCATGGCTGCTGGAGAGTCAGATTGATGGGCTGAGGAGCGCCGCACCTGATGTTCCTCATGCACAGTGGAAGCCAAGTCCTCAGCCGGGTCAGCCGAGGTAAAGGGCAAGTATAGAGGAGGCAGAGAAAGCACCTTGCGCCAAAACCCTCTTCATAATTCTCAGTGCAGCCCTAGCTGACATGGCAGCCAGGACACAAACCATCATGAACATACTGCGTGTTTCTGATGGCTTCCTTGTCAAAAGTGTCGTGGGAGCTGGCATTTCATCGTAATCACATTAAACACCTCTGGAGAAACTCCTCAAACATGAGCCCATCAGCGTTTGTCACCCCCATCTTGTATTTCCTCCTCTGTCTTGCTCTCCAGACCCCATGGGGCTGAGGAGCTGTCCTGGTAGACGACACAAGCGTTCACTTTGGACAGGATGGACGGATCTCTGCTGCATGGTGTTCGTGGTTCGTCACCCAGTCCAGCGTTTAGCCTGCTTCCATCCTTTTTGACCTCAGATCGGCTGCGGGCCCTGCATCTGAACAGGATGTGAAGCAGGAAGGATGAATGGAATGGGTTTCAGCCTCCTGAGTAGATTTTGATGCAAAAAAATTTTACTTTCAAATGACGCAGCAGTCTGTGAGCGTTGCATGGTTTGTTTGGGCTACTGCCGGCGGTGGCGGCAGTGGGCATGTTTGTTTGTGGCCACCGCATCGCCATGGAGACTGCGGCTTTGTCCTGCACGTAGGGACAATCGCTGCCTGAGTGAAATAAATCAACATCATCAGCTTCATCACAGCAGCGAATCTGATCGGTCGGCTAAGTGGACGGATTTCTGACTTGGAGACAACATGAAGACACTTGGGAAACGTTCCCGGTCCAGAGTACCCTTCATCTCATCCATATTCAAAATGGCTGATGTTTCTGGCCCGTGTCGCCGCAGATGCGAGAGATTCACATTCGCACCCAGATTATCTCATAGTGGCAACTGCCTGCCAGCACGAGCCAAATGACACTGCTGCTGCTGGAACGACTCCTCAGCTCCGCTCTGCTCCCTCTCCGAACCGGGAAGTGTCTCACTGGAGAGGCGAGGTGACTCGACGATTTTGCTTCGTCAGAAGTACATTTGAACACACTCCATTCACAGTTTTGCTAATTATTATTTATGAAACATAAAACCAGTGAATTCATAGAAAGGGAGGAAAGTTTTCAGGTGTGCATCGTGCCTGTTTTGCAGTTTGACTTAAGGCATTTCACCAGTGGAAAACACTAGAACGATCCAGTGCTTCTCTCAGCTCTGTCTTCTGAGGCACAGAGGTGCTCCTGCAGAAATTGTCACCACTGCAACTCTTAAAATAATGTCAGCGAGGTTTGACCACCTCCTCTGTTTTTCCCCCGGGCGCTCGCTTCATTCCTCACTGTAACACTAATAATAGATCCTGCAGCTCGTCCCTGCTATATTGTCCCACGTCTTGCATCACAGGGAGGAGAGAGGACGAGTGATGGAGCAGAAGACGCCGGCAAATTCTCTCCCCGCTGCCTGCCGTCTTCATTTTGGGGACAAGCATTTGACTTTTGACTTCAGTAGCTGTTAACACGCCGCTGCAAAGCCATTGACATTCATTTCATCTGGCACAGCTTTGTTGTTGTTATTGTTGTTGTTGTACCTGATCAGTTTAGTCTGTCCTCAGCTCCGTTCTGTGGTCCTATCTCTTGCTTGCTGTTATTTGACGTTAGGATTAGGATGATAGTTTTGCTGGTGTTGCTGTTATATGTTTTTTGTTTTTGCCATAGACGTTGCATTAAGTGGGTCTACGTAACACTTTTTAACCGAAAATACAAAAAGCCAGACAGGAAATTCTTTCTTTGTGTTAATTTGATTTCCAATTAAGACCATCCGTTAAGAAATGCTTTACATTATGGGCTGAAAACTGCCTCGAAATGCAAAATAGCAGAATTTTAAACATGCAGTTCAAAATAGATTAATCATGATTAACTACAAACTTTAAATGAACAAATGCTAAAATTGTTTTCATGTTTGCAGTATGAAAATTTCCTTCAGAGTTCATACAGCTATAATAAATACATTATAAAATGGCAACGGACATGAAGTTACTGGCCTTTATAGTTAAAGATGCTCATGAAGACATGAGCATGTGTTGATTTATGCATCTATCGGATCATAACACCTTGTTGAAGAGCACCATCATTAAAATTCAAATGAGGATCGGTGTTTACCTCCTTAAGTTGCCTCCAAGTGGCTCTTCTTCAGAATCATTTGTCTTTAATTTGTCACTCACTTGTATTCGTCTTCTAGTGGGTAGAAAACAGTGAGATTCATGATAATCCCACAGGCTTCTGTGATGAAATAGGGCCATGGCGTTCTGCGTGTTGTTATTCTGTCACCCGCTGGATGTTAAAACTCCGGGGTGTGGATCATCTGCGGTTTATCACTTCATCACACCGTCTGAAGCTCAGAAAACAGTCACGCACAGGCCCAGCTCTTCTTCTCAGCTCCCCATCTCCACCCAGCGTGGCCTGGAACCAGCGCTTCATCCATAACATTAAACAGTGCTGACTCTGAGCGCACGGCGGTGCGGATCTCATCCAGACCGTGCTGAGTCGGGCTTGCTCCTCTGCTGTTTACCTATTCATTAATTCAGCCATGAGTGATGGCATGGGTGCACCAACGCTCCTCATCTTCTGGTAATTAAACGTCTGTTGGTGAGACATTTTTCTCCTGGAGAGCCTTTGAAACACACACATACACACACACACACACATGTGCCGGTGGGCGTCTAAGGCTAGCTTTGGTAATTAGCGTGCTGAGTGGCTGCGCTGATTGCTTCATTATTTCTTCGATAGGCATCTGCGAGAGGCGTTTGATGGATGTTGCGTGTTGGAGAGTGTCCCATGCTAAAGCCGCTTACTCTATATTATGTGATCAAGCTCTTTAAAAGTTGAGACTGCTTCTCACATTATCAGAACGGGGGTTGCGGTCCCGTTCCGTAAGGAGCTTACACCCTGAGCTTGATCCCCTTGCATCAGGCCCGGTGTCACACCAAACCTCAGCGCAAACCAGCCGCCCTCGACGTAAAAACACCACGTGATGTTCCACTTGTGCGGGCTTGTAAAACAGAATCCTCCTCAGTTGTTTCCAACAGAAAAATGTTCAAAGCTGATTCAGAATAATTGGCTTGTTTTGTTCGCAGCGGTTTTGCCTGATGCTGTGAGCAGGACAGCAATTATCAAGCCAGTTTCACAAGGATTTTTTTTTCTTTTTGTTTAGCATGACATTACTGGCTGTGTGTGTCTGTAATTGGAGGTTTCATCAGCCACGACAACAAGACAAAGTCTTCAGACTGAGAAGGTTTGGAAGTCTGGTAGATATTTCTGAAGTCTTGTAAGTTCATTATTGAAGCCAATCGGTTGGTTCTTTGTCGGCAGCTACATTTTATATGGATGTTTTTTTTCTTTTGATGGAGATCAGGTTGTTCTGTTCTTATCAACTCTGAAGAATATCATCCAGTTCAGTCCCATTGTGTGTGTGTGTGTGTGTGTGTGTGTGTGTGTGTGTGTGTTGTGTGTGTGTGTGGGGTTGTGTGTGGTCTCCTGCATCAGTGAGAATTTTCATAACACTTTACCTGGTGGAGGAGTTGAGACGTTAGGACACAGCCATAAAAAAAAAATCCCATGTGTTGCTATCTTTGAGCAGATCATAAAGAGGTTTACGCCACATGCAGAATCCCTTTTTCAGTTAAAATGAAAAAATATTGACAATTTTTAGGTTCTAAAAGAAGCAATGTGCTGTTTGTGCTCTGTTTGTCTCTTTAAAAGTGAAACATTTGGTTTTGTCTTGATAACCAAGAAAAAACAAGCTATTTTGAGATGACAAAAAATCTGCACTGCAGCTAGGATTTTCTTTTTTTTCCATTATTCAAATAATTTCTCTATTTATTTTAACTGTGCAGCCTTTTCATTTGTTTATTAAAAGTTATTTTTCCCATTTGTTTCCTCCATGCTTCATTTCAGTCCGCAGACAGAAGATCCTTCACATTAATGCCACGCCGCTGGTGCCGTCTGCTCGGCGAGGCTGATCCAAATATATATCAGAACTCGGCTCCTCCGTCGCTCCACGATGCGACCGGGACCTCCCGCTGGACCGGCCTCGGTGGGCTCTCCCCTCAAAATGTCAGCCCTGTCTGGTCCCCACGACAGGTGAACGCTCTAAGAAGGCTCGCCCTCATCTGGGCTGTGACTTCAGGATTTAAACGTCTGGAGCTGGATCGGCTTCGCGGCATCCCTTTACGTGTTTTTTGGTGTTGGCATGTTGACACACATACAGTTAGTGTTGTTCTAATTGGCTTGTTAGCCTGAACAACTGGCCGCTCATGCATAAATAAATTCACCAGTTTTTAGGCCAATTTCCCGTGTTGTTTTTTTCGTAATGATGCATCTGTCAGTTTCGATAACATGGAGAAGGCCTAATTGAAGTGATGTGTGCGATCCTGTTGTGTGTGTGTGTGTGTGTGTGTGTGTGTGTGTGGTGTGTGTGTGTGTGTGTGTGTGTGTGTGTGTGTGTTGTGTGTGTCTGTGTCTGTGTGTGTGTGTGTGTCTCGGCATACAGAGAGCCAGACACACTTTGGACAAGCAGCTCTTGGACCTTAATCCGTCTCACTAATGGGGGGGTTGCAGTGGGGTAGAACAGGAGGAGGAGGAGAGGAGAACAATACAACATCTCTCTCCCCGCTCCTCCTGCTCTTCGGGCTGCCGACACGTGGTCGACGCCCGGCGGGAAATCTCAGGACCTTGGATGTTTCTGTACGGACGCCGCTCGTCCCGGCGGCTCTGGAAGGCCTCTCTGCGCCGCTGAAGGAAACGAGGTACAATACACCCTCTCTAACCACGCCCCCCCACTAACCACCGCACCTCCAAAAAACATCCTCCGCCGCGGCCTGTTGTTCCTTCCATTGTCACCCAGAAAAGAGGCTGCGTCAGGAGGTAAAATTAGGGACGTGTGTGTCGACTCAGGAATGTCCGGGAGTTTTTTGCGCGGAGTGATTTACTGTTACTGTGGAAACTGTGTTGCAGCACATTAATGGAGACAGGAAGTAGAGAGGGACAGTAGAAACAATATGGTTTTCCTCCTCTGAGATGTACGTTCCGGCTTCCAGCTCTGGCTTTGCTGTGTCTACCTCCATGGACATTCCTGAACGTGACAAAGAGCGCGTTTCCTGTCCTGCTCCGGACCTAGCTCTTGTGCGGTTCATAGATTTCAGATAATCTGTCAACAGGAAAGCGTGAATTCACGGCTCATTTTCAGATATTTGGCCGCTGACATCATCAGATGTCAAATTATTGTCATTACGAGGAATTTATTGCAGCGATGGTCTGGATAACAAAGACTTCGAAGTGACCGATTTCCCTTTCATGATTCCATCAGTTCCTTTACATCCGTTTGGTTTGGTTGTTTGTTGGATATGAACCCAACCAAAGCTTTTCTTTTTCTTAATTCAGAATCAGTTGCTAGAATTTTTTTTTTTTTTTGGTTTGTAATTGTATTTGCAGTTATTTTGTTTGGGTTTTTTTTTTTTGTTTTTTTTTTTTTTTTTTTACAAACAAGTGGTTATTCTCAAACTATCCAGTGGCCATGTGTGAGATGCCAACCTCTAATTAAACGAACCAGCATTCATCAGTGAGCTCGGTCACTTGTGGTCGCATCAAATTTCAAACTCTCTGAGATGAGTCAGCAGCGGGTCTGAGGCATGTTCAGACCTTTGCTGAATCATCACGTCACCATACGGGATTCACAAAACATGTTTTAGTGTAAGAATTGGTTCATAAATTAATGAAACATCTTCATTTGCTCATTATCTTTTTTTTTTTTTTACATAATTGAGACAAATTTACAAGCTAAACATTCCAAAACTGTCACACATTTTAAAACTATCTGGTTAATAGCTGATCTACCATACTGACTAGTTAATTTGATATGTTCTTTTAAGGTTTCCCTTACCTTCCGATCGGATGCATCTTCTCATTTCTTGTGGTTGGCAGATGAATAGCGTTGTGACACTACTGCCTAAAAGCTGTTTTTTTCCTGTCCCTTCCCCGTGTGTTGAAATAACACTCTGTCCCGCCCTGTTTTACAGCTTATGGTAATTTAAAAGGAGTAAGCCTGTTTACGGCTTCTATTATGATGGTAACCTTGAGCTTTGTTATTCTACAAATGCCCCCAAGACTAAACCTTTCTGGTTTGTCATCTTACACAAGTGTATTTCAATGGCTCACCCTCAAGACAAATGCAGTTTCTTTCATGTTCATGCACGGTGTGTTTTTAGTTGACATCTATAATTCAGACAACGTAACTTGAGTGCAGACTGTGTCCTTCTTTCATCTGTAACCTCACTTTCATCATTAATCCCCACGACTGAGGGTTGTCTGCAGAGGGGAGCGCTGGTTACTTGAGGCCGGTGGAGAAAAGTCTGCTCTTCCTCGAAAACAGCTTCGCGGAACAAAACCTATGGTCCGAAACGCCTTGTGGCGAATCGTCCGTCTTGGTGTCGCGTTGCAGCAGTTTGTGCTGCTGTCGGTGGGCCAGAAGTTTGTGCCAAGTCCTGCGCCGTGTGTTTGTGATAAAGTTGCTTCTGACGCCCTTTAGCGATTTACCTGCTCGGTGTAAGAGGGTGAGACGCATTCAGGGTTACCGCATGCCTGCTGGGAAACCGGAGGATATATGGCGGCTGCCAGCACCCTGGCGTTGCGGTGCGACTGCCGTGTCGTGCTAGTTTTGTGCGATGGTGATGGTGTTTATCTCAATTTAAAATCTCAGGAGGAGCTGCGCTTTTATTGAATATCTGGAGCTAAAATACCTCCTGCCTCCCCATTAGAGCAGAGAACCACTGAACCGTCAGGCATGACTGGGTGGGATTCCCATGGAGACTGCACCCATTTGCTTGATAAAAACAGGGGTGGTTTTTCTGAAATTGGAAAAACAAAAAGGAAATGTGTGCTCCCAAATCAGTACCTGGCAAAAAATTAGTTGCAGCTTCCGTTCTTATTTTAGTGGCAATCTCTCTCTTCTCTTTCCTAAGTGACCCCCCCCCCCCCCCTCCTTTTATGTGCCTCCTTTTTCCTAAGGCTGCATCTAGTTGGACTCACGTTGAGCGTTTTGATGAAGCGTCGGCTCTCCAGCTGACACATTCTGCTTCGTGCCGGCGGATACTCTCAAATCATGGGCGACTTGGCCCGGAGGGCGGTTTTGTCCACCGGCAGGTCCTGCCTTGGCCTCCTCTGACAGACGTTGAGGTGTGACAGGTGTTCAGCCCGCTGCAGATGGACTGTCAGATAGGACCGCCGCCACGGCACCCGGCATTACAGGGAATCTCACCTACACAGCTCACTAACACGGACAGATTTGCACCACCAATCAAAAGTTCCCCAGCGCCGCGTCGGCTTGACCGATCCGTCACTGGAAAAGTAAATACTTTTAAATCATGTGAACTTCTCGGCTTAAGACTCTTGCAGGACTAAACCACGAAGGCCAGGAGAAACAGGTGTGACCTGAACAGTAACTCCCATCCAGTTATTGTCAGTGGAGCCTTCCAGACAGTTCAGAGGCTGTCAGGTGTACAAAATAAGCACGTTTGATCCTGATCTATTGTTAACTGATGTTGGCAGCATTCGGTTTGCTTTGCAGCTGTCATGATCAGTATGTATCCAGAGCTTTGTTTCCTGGCAGAACTGCGTAATTGTGCATTCATGAACTGAGAACAGTGAATTTCTGACTTCTGAGTGGGAGAGGAAACTCAAACCTCTGTCAGAGCCTTTGAGAGCTTTGACAGCTTTGAGATGCAGATTGACTTTATTCAACAAGGCGGCATTCTAGATTTTCAATGAAAGATGTGTTTCTTAAAAGTGCAATAGTCGTGTTGTTTTCACTGCAGTGAGGATTACTACACAAATTGAGTGGGGCTTTGCATAGAATAGTTAAGGTACTTTTTTTTGCATGTGACATAATCCAGAGTAGAGGAGGGGCGGCGTTGTGGACTGCTCCATTATTCTCGCAGAGCGAGCAGACGTCAGAGCAGCAGCGCCTCTAATCTTTCCACAAATTGACAAATGGCAAGTGCTGTGTTTCAAGAATTAGGCTAAAATCATCGCCCTATTCAGAGTCGGCAGTGTGGACAGACGAGAGGCTGAGGGCAAGGTGTCCAAAGCTAACACACACCCTGTGTGTTTAATAGTCCACTTTAATGAACGCTTGAAAAAAGAAAGTTCAAGCAGTGTGTGAAAAGCTGTAAAAGTCAAACATAATAACTTAAAAGGTTAAACACCCCCCAAAGATCTTCCATAAACTAATAGTTTTCATGCAGATGCAATCCCATTCTTCTATTAAATGTGGCCTGTGCATTAACAGCTTGGAGGCTAAATATTGCATCTTTGCACTAACTCCTCAGAAGAACCCCCCCCCATGACTTGATCACACATCACACGCTAGTTTTCAGTAACAAGTCATTTACATCTGTCAGCATTTGTTTTTTCCTGTTTTAAAAAAAACAATTCATGTCGATTTCCGTTATTTGACTTCCAAACTGTGAGCATATGCACATTTAGACTTGCACCGAACACGCCCACAGCATTAATAAGTCCATAATGGAAGCTGAGATTTGTTGTTGATGTTGCTTAGAATCTTTTAAAAATATTCCTCATGCCATTTTTTTTGAGGAAAGGAAAGAAAAAAAAAGATCGCTTTTCAGCTTTGAAATGCCCTCCTTGCTTCAAGGGACTTCGAGTGCTAAGGGCCGAGTCTGAAGTGGAGATAAGAGCGGGGAATGAGAAAAGATACTTATTCACGTAAAGCAGGACAGAAATTAAAGATGTGCAAAGCAAGGAGAGACGGGGATGAAGGAGAAGAAAGCGATCGCAGCTCAAGGGCTTTTGCTCCAACATCCAACCTCGTGTCGGAGCTGTGGCTGCAGATCTCTTGGCAGACCGCTAACCGTCTCTCCGTTTGACATCCCCTCTGCCTCAGACGCTTAACAGCCGCACACTTACGCGATTTCAGTCCTCGTCCCCGGTCTGCCAAGGATCTCAGCTGGAGATCAGATAAGTGTAAAGTCATGATCAAATAGACCTCTTAAACTGGTTGTTTCGGAGCAGCTCTCAAAATCAAATTGTTTGAATCCGATCTGCAAACATTGTTTTTCTTTTTTTTTTTTAGTTTTTTTAAAGTGTCAACAGAAGTATTTCTGCCCCGCAGAGACAGAAATCTGCCATTGATTCATCAAATGCTTCATTTTCCTCATAATTTCTGAATCTTTGCCCGCCATGGCGAGCCTGTTACTGGTTACTGTCGATTATTATCAATGCAGCGAAGCGGAGAGGCTCGGTTTACATATCAGTCTGTCTCCTGAACCTTAGAGATCCGGCTGCATTGTGAGGAGTGACGGTCCAGAGAGCTCTGGCAGCGAGACGGAGGCCGAAGATGAGTGTTTGATCCAATCTTTTCCTCAAGTGTTTTTAGATCTGATGGAAAAAGGGCAGAGTGTTGTGTTTTCCAGGCGAGGCAGCTTCGCCCCGGCTGATTTCGATCAGTTATTCTCAAAGCGACGGATCAGACATCTTGTTTTCCCCATCGCTCATCCTGCCTTTTGGCCCGCGCTGTGGTCACGTTTCATCTTCCCCGAGTTGAACAAAAGAAGTGAGTGGGCATTTTGCCTGACATAGCATCTCATTTCACTTCATTAGTGCAGAGCTGCGAAAAGGAAGGGAAACATGGAGGTGAATCAAACAACTCTTGTAAAGCTGTGGGAAACAAAGCGGCAGCGAGGGAGCTTTGAAACTGTTTTATTTTTGATGCCTTTTATGTGTTTTTTTTTTTTTTTTTTCATGACTGTGAATTAGACCAGTCTCGTAATCTTTTGTGCGATCAAATATTTATCGGAGGTGGACTGAAAACGCTGCATTATCATCATTTTTATGATACTCAACATGGACGTCTGGTCCGGTCTCTGCTCAGGCTGATATTTCTGATACAGAATAACTCTGGAAAGTGTAATTATGCATTCAGCGTGTGTGGCGAATTCAGCTGTCGTCTTCTGCCCTTTTCACCTGCTGTGCTCAGTTTTATTACTCAGTTACTGGTTTTGACAGGCGTGGCTGTGATGTGACACGCTGTATTTCACGTCCCTCTTCATCATCAGCGATCTGCTCCCAGGAGCAGTCAGTCACTCCGTCAGGGGTCGCATGAGGACAAAGAAAAAAGAAGTAAGGAAGGGAAAAAAAAAGCGAGAGAGGAAGACTGATGGAGAGGAGGATATTTATGACTCAGACAGTGGCGATGGTGAGCTGCATCTCAATGTCTGATCCTTTGCTGCCTGGCTCAATAACTCTCCGGGGAGCAGGAATAAGCTTTTGCAGAGATTTGCAGGTATCACAGGTCCGCAGGTCTCCAGGTGAGACTGTCTGCACACTAAAAATAACAAAAACACCAAATATCACTCGAAGCGAGGTTATTATTTTAGAGTAAACTGAGTGCTGTGTTAGATGTTGTTTAACACTTCATTATTCTCCTCCTATTTCAGCCTCCTAGCTGTGTTGTCCCCAGTTATAGTTACATTTCACATTTCTTCAAATGGACGAGGCTTTTCCCAGCTCACATACTGCAACAACTTCTCTGTTTCTGAACATCCAGTCCAAGCAACAAGTTGCAAAACTTTTCCTCGCCTCTCTGGTGTCCGTCACATTTGACTTCCTCCCTAATCAAACCTGTCCGCTGACAGCGCTCCTCTCTCAATCTTTCCAAGTGCCTGATTTCCAGGCGGCAGTGTCGTCTTTCCGGTGATATAACCGGTCTGTCACAGGTTTCCTCCCCTGGGCTGCGTTACCTGTCTCACCTCTCTGCTCCGGACCCGACCTCGGGTTTTGTTACACCGCCGATCTGAAGCTGTCAGACAGTCTGGCCTCCCCTCAGTTTTAATGACTTCCCTGTGTGATACACTCCGTCCAAGTCTAAGTCTGACTACTTCTCCATACATACAGAAATGAAATCACAGTCACAGAAACGACACTTTAACTCTAGACTTCGCTCTCAGCATCTGTTCCTGAGTCAGGCATGGATCAGGCTTGACATGGATGCATTTCCCGGGATTTGATACAGATTTGTTGAGCAGAGGAAGCTCCCCCTGTAAAACTTCTGCTTGTAAATGGACTCCGTGCTACAAATCATCAGGAATTCTAGCTGCCGTCGTTTATCTCTTCGTCGGTGTCTCACATGTGTTAACACACCCACAGATAGGCCTCTGGCCCACGATTCCACTGATGAATTGCTTTAGTCCTTGGTCCTGGCTGTGTGTGTGTTTGTGTGTGTGTGTGTGTGTGTGTGTGTGTGTGGTGTGTTGTGTGTGTGTGTGTGTGTGTGTGTGGTGTGTGTGTGTGTGTGTGTGTGTGTGTGCTGAGTAATGAAGAGGCCGCTGATGTTGTTCCACTCCTCCTCAGTTGCCCCGGAGCACAGGTGCTCTGCTCCATCTGAGTGGGAGTTCTTCACTGAACGACTTTCAAACTCATTCATTCTGCCGAAGCCGCCGCCGCCGCCGCAGCAGCTCGCCTCATTGTGGAATACAAAGATGAAATTCTGCGTTCTGGCACGCACGCCGATGACGCACCGGAGAGAAACAAAAAGCAATCCCACTGTTATCTATAATGTCACCATTACTAATGGATGAAGTTGCTTTCTGCTTATGTGCTCCACATTAATGATTATTATTCAGTGCATTTTCTTCACTCCTACACAGTCCTGACATATACAGTATGTAAACCTGAGAAATATAGAAAAAATGTGGATCCGGCAGCACTGAATCGATCTGTTTGAGCACAATGCTGAAATCTGAGACACACGAGTGCAATGCTGTGGGTATTTCTCCTGCTTGACTTATTCATTTCATTTAGATTGCATTATTTTGTCACGGAATCTCATTGAAAATTGACCAGTTCCTCAGTCTGCGTCTCTGTTCACTGATGTAACGTTTCACTCACCATGACACAGTTTTTATTATCGCCACATAGAAAAAAACGCCAGATCTATCCAAAAGACAATAAAAAAGACACAGTAGTAGATTGTTTGGAATAAATAAAATGAAATCGTTCATAAAAACAACAAAGTAATAGTATTCTTCTTGGTAATATCCAGACACTAATGTCATTATGCAGTTTTAACTGTTAATGTAATGATGTCTAGTTATCTTTTTGAACACCGTGCTGCTATTCTGATGTTTTTTTAATGGCGGAAGCGTCGAGGGGAGCCGGCTGATGAGTGATTGCACTGATTGAGTCCTTGCATAACGGCTCATCAGCTCTCCTGACACGGCACCCGCCAGGGTTGCCGTCCAGGTCGGTGCGGCCAAGAGCACTCGTGCACGTACGGCTTCCTCCAGGAATGGAAAGATTAGAAAGGGGCTAGAGAGATACCTGGAAACCCGACTCCAAGCGCCTGCTGTTTGCATTTAATTTCAGCCTGTTGTTGCATCCAATCAATACTTGTAATCATCCAGTTGTTGGGTGTATCCTGGCTGGAGGATTAGGCTATCAGAGCGCCGCAGGAGAGCCACTGTTTTCTCTGTTTTTACCTTCCAGCTGAGGTAATGTGGTTTTATCATAGATTTGTTCATATTCGCCGTAATCAGCAATCAGCTTGAGCCATGAGGCTCGGTCACACAGGCTGCCAAATGGCATAAACACCCCCAGATGTGAAGCCTCACTTCTGAGTCACAGCTGCAATCCGCAGCAGGTAGGAGCACCGTCGACGCGACTCGCAGGAAACACAGCGACTAAGCAAAAAAGCTGCGGCCGCCGATTTCCATAAAAGGGTAGAACAAACATCAAAGGGAAAGCGAACGCCCTCCGTCCGGGTTCGTCCCCTGGGCCGTGTTGGAAGGCAGGGCTGCTGAGGGAAGTCGGGCTTCACACGACTTGAAAAAGAAGCTAAACTGTCTGAGATCAGCCAATGCCGGCGCTTTGATGTGATAAATTCAACACTGATGTAACCCGATTTTTACACGGCACACAGAGGCGGGCGTGCGGGGATCCTACTGGAAGGCAGTGCTGAAAGAACGCGTGTGAAAAGGGGGGGGGGCTGCTTAGTTGGAGGTCGTTCTGAAGCTTCGGTTTCACCGTTCACCTTTCTTTCATTCTGTTTCGCCATCCTTGGGCAGAAGTCGCGTGAAAACTGTCCGCAGCTCGTAACAGAGAGATAAACCTGGAGCGCGCCGCAGCGTCAGGAGTCGATGGAGGAAAGCATCCGTCTGAGCGGCGATGATTGGACGTCCAGTTATCAGTTGACTGTGAGAGCCACGCTGTTGTTCACACCACGGTCGCCGTCGACTCCCACACTTCTCCTCCTCCCTCCTCCCTCTTTCTTGTTATGGAAAAGCTCTCAGGCGGCGGCTCCAGCGGGCGGGCAGCCAGCCCGCCGTCACGGCCCCTATACATAACCGCAGAATGGAGGGAAGTCCAAAATTAAAAGCATTGTTATCCCTGCGGCTGGTGGCCGCACGGCGCAGGAGCGACAGGCTCATTTCATTGTGCCGTCTCGGGTGACCTTGGCCTCGGCCTGTGGTCTGTGCCCCCCCCCCCCCTTCAGCGGGGACGGCGGCTGTCAGCAGGGCTGCAACACAAAGCGTGCAGCGAGTCCTGGAGCCAGGCGGGATCGTTACCACTCCTGGATTTATCACTCTCCTGTCAGGCCTGGGAGTGTCTCAATACCCCCCTTTTTTTTTTGTTTTTCCCCCCCCCCCCCTTCTGATTGAGCCCCAAAATGTCCTTGTGAATGAATTTGAATATAATGTACTATTAGGGTTGCCATGGCGATGGCTGTCGTCTGCGTGCATGTCAGTTGCCATGCAACTTTTTTTTTTTTTTCCCTCTCGAGTTTAAAGCCAGGCGTCTGTGTGAAAAGTAGTAAGCTGCCAGTGTGTGCCAGAAGGAAAAAAAATAATTTCACCTGTGCTTCATTCTGTTAGTGTGTATTTGGTGTATTTTCTTATTTGTCTGTTTTCCAGATTTTTCTTTGCGGTATGAAGAACACTGATTTTCTTCTGCATGGCTGCTGCCGCTGCAGACAGTGTTTTCCGGCTGTGGGAGGATGTGCATACGTAGATGTCCTCCAGCTTATACTCTGACTCGCTTATTGCATGAACACATGTTGCTGGTGAATTTTTAATGAGGGATTATTTTCAGTGTGGTGAGATACTGTCTGTTTTTCAGCAGCCTGCTATAATCTGTCCCCCGAAACTAAGCCATTTCCCTTCCCTTATCAGGCTGGGAAGAATCTGAGTGGCACAAAAACATGAACTACAATCTGCAACCTTGAAAATTCACACTTAAACTTAGAATTCCCTAAAAAAAAAAAAAAAAAACCCTCCAGGTTTAATTGTGTGATTGCGTTTATTTCACTTCAGAGCATCAGACTCTCCTGTTGGTTTGAAACTCTCAAGCAGAATTCAGTTTGGGGTCAATGCACGGCAACCAAACCGTCACAGTTTAGCTCTGCAGCGTCTGACGGAGCGTCTCAATGTCTGATTGATTTGCTGTTGTGCCGTTCTCGTCTCTCTGTGACTGGTGGACTGAAACTGAATTGCCCTTTGGGAATAAATGAAGTTGTCTGAATTGAATTGATCGGGACAAAACCAAAACCCACGAAAAGCTATGAAAACTTCAAGCGCTCAAGGTCCGCTTGATCCTTGGTGAAAAATCGCCACAGTCTCCTCACTGTCCTGGAATAAATATACGGCTGATAACTGAATATGTTGAATTCAAACAAAGTGTTTCATCTGTTCTGCTGGATGAACGACATTGGCGCTGACATTGTGACATGGTCACACTCGGCTGGGTTTCGGAAAAGATGCTCTGAAATAGAGCGTAGCTTCATTTGACAAGTGATTTTACTCTGATGTCAACAGCGACCTTCTGGGCGAGAGTCTCTGTAAATCTGTCCAACCAACCTCAGGATGGGGAATTTGTCTCAGAGCCACCTGTCAGCTTCAGATGCATGATTTTTTTGGACCCTGGGAGAAAACAGAGGTACCTGGGGGATAACCCACATAAACACGAATAGAATAAACAATTAAAACTCATTCAAGCCGTTCTGCATTAATCAGCAGAAACTTTTAATGGAGGCCTGGATATGTTCTTTTAGGTTTCAGATCAATATATCCGAGATGGGATCGATGTTTTGGTTTTTGAGTGAGTGTTAAGCTTTGTAGCGACCAAACTGTCAGTAGCAGTCGATAAAACCACTTCCTCCTCCTCCTCCTGTGTTTGGTTGGGCAGTGCCACGACCCCGACTGTCACCCTGTATTATCTCTTACCTGCATGGCTCCGCAGAGCACACACCCTATAATTCAGCTCCTCAGCAGGAGGCCCGAAGAGCTGAGCACTGTTTCCACCAAAAAAAAAAGAAAAAAAACTCTCCTCGACTCTGTGATAGCAAGCGGACATGAAACACTCCCTCTGCACTGTCTGTTCCACCGCCTCCCCTCCCCGTTCTCATAACCTCACCCCCCCCCCCCCCCCCCCACCCCCCCCCCACCCAGTCCCTGCAAATTAACCAGCGTGTCTATGAGCCTGCGCCGGCCGGCAGCACTGATGAGGCATAATCACCGTGGAAAGGTTCAGCTGCTCCCTTCACACCCCGCCATTGAGCTCATTAGTCCGGGGACGTGACGCAAAGAAAGGGAACGATTAAAGCTCAGCAGAGGAGTAAAGATACATGTACTGTCGCTCCATCACGGCGGTTGAAGCTGATTTCTAATTTCTCGGCGTGTTTCGTGAAAAACTAAATCTCCTGCTGTTACGACTGTAAACTCGCAGTTTCTCTCACACGACGATGCAGCCGAGCCGAGACCTCTCTAATGCAGCCGTAATGCTGGGAGTTGAGAGCAGGCGGAGCGGCCAGTGTCTCACTTGTCATTTTGCAAACACTCGGAGGAAGAGCGGAATTGTGCGAGTGAAGTGAGAGTCTGTCTTATCAGCCTGTTCACTGTTTTGTTTTCATTGCATTTTTCTCTATTCATTGTAATCTTTACTTCTCTTTCATAATAGGAAGTTGTGTCAGGAGAAGAAAGAGTTCTGTTGCTTTATTTTTCCAATTTGCATTTGATAGAGGCAGCGCTGCTATTTCATGCTTCTTGATTTCCCTTTGTCGAGAAGCTAAAACGCCAGAGAGCTTTTTGAATTCCTGTCATTTTTGTGCCGTTCAACCTCGGTACTTTGATTCACTCTCAGTGCTCCCTCAACAACGCCAAACATCTTGATTTGTGAAAGTTGCACTTTAATAAACATATAATTGGAATGTATTCTTTTGAGAGCAACGACTTGATTGGCGACATTCAGGCAAACTCAAAGCGGTGCTGAGTAGCTGTGTTTGATATGATCAGCGATATCCAGTAGGCAAACCTGCACAGAAATCATAATTTCCCAAGAACTGGCTTTTCCTTGAGCTTATCTCCGCTAACACAGATTGAAGATTGAAAATTTCAATTTTGTGCAATGACTTTGACAGCGCCACCTTTATGAAGCAATGTTCTAAAAAGGAATATAATGTTGGGTGGTTCTTTGAGAGAAATTACTTTTTTAAATTATTCTATGCAAACAACAGTGACATATTTACTTTATGTGCAGTTATGTTGTAGATTTTATCAACTGTAAGCATTTTGTACCATTTATTTCAGTAATGCTGAATAAAGCTTCCTGAATTCTTCTATCTTGAACTTGAATTCAGATATTGTTGCAGCCTTTTAAAATCGCAGAATGGTCAGTTCTTGCAGTGAGCTCCACCGCTGTAGATACTTACTAAGCAATAGAAGGTTGCCTGAAAATAACCAGGGTGAGTCAGATGTAGTGTGTTGCCTCCTGCAGTGCAGCTCCCTTCAGGAGGAATTGAATCTTATAAAAGGATCAGAACCTATTGCTTTTGTTCCTATCATCTTGAACCCATATCCCAAATCCCTTTTTTTTTGTTCTTCCTCTATTCAAATCCAATTTCACATGTCACATTCACAGCAGATTATTCATGCAGCAAGGCTTGTTTGTGTGTATGTGTGTAAAATCATGAATGGTTCTTTAGAAGCACTTCTCTTCGTTTTCTGCGGATGGTAATGGTGAATGTTGTGGGCATTGCATCCTCCAGGGAGAAGGACACGCGTGGCTGTAGCCCTGAACCAGATGTGCATGTGTGTGTGCGTGTGTGTGTGTCGGTCCTTTCATACGGCAGAAGGGCATCAGTGAGTCACGCTGCTGAAGAGCACCCATGGCTGCCGGTCTCGGTGACACAACACGCCGGGGCCGCCTCAGAACAAGGCTCACTGGTCAATGTTTAATGCGCCGTAATTGGTTTTACCGACCAGCACCGCCTGCAGGACGCCAAAGCTGATTTGAAGCCAACCAGCTGAGACTGACCACCGCTGCATACCCGGCCCGGGCTTCTGTTTGTGCAACGTTGGTGATGTGTAATTCATATTGTCTGCCGCGAGAGCTTCGGCCGCCGTGGGGCAGTCATTACAAGATTGCCCTGTCAAGGTTAAGCTGGGCAATCTTCCCCTAATCTTTCATGCTTTTTGCTCGTCTCTTCCACCAAAACCTGCCTGGACGTAATCGCAGTGTGTCCATGAGGTGAGTGGGATTTTGATGTCAGAGCACAGAGTTTCATCTGACCTGTCGCCTCTTCTTTTAGAGAACCATGACCACTGTGGAGGAGGAGCCGGACCACATGATACCATGAAGACAGCCTGCAGGTCCTGCGCTGCCAGCTGCTGAGTGAGTAGACCCTCACAACATTTCCTCTCACTGCATTATACTTATTCAAATGGAAGATTTATTTTGAATATATTTTTTATAGCACAGACTGTGGTCAAGACCCAAGAGTGCTCACAAAGAGAAAGAAACACATGAGATTACATTAAAATCATAGAAGCAACACAAGACATCAGAAAACAAAAGAGCAATTTAAAAGACAATAAAACAGGAGAATGAGTAGTTAAGAAATTAAAATTAAACCAATAAAATGTCTTTAGAATAGAGTATTTTGCAGTTCTCTGATATTGGTCACATTGCTCTCAACAAGCAATTATCAAATAATTAAAATGTATTGTTTATTTGAACACCTGTGCAGACAATAATGTTTTAAGTCCTGATTTAAAATAGAGTGTGTCAGCGGTCCTCGGGTGTTCAGGAAGTTTCATCCACCGGTGAAGAGAGGAGGAACTAAAAGCTGCTTCA
This sequence comes from Salarias fasciatus, assembly GCF_902148845.1. Classification (NCBI taxonomy): domain Eukaryota; kingdom Metazoa; phylum Chordata; class Actinopteri; order Blenniiformes; family Blenniidae; genus Salarias; species Salarias fasciatus. Next base: position 19,257,476 of record NC_043753.1, on the reverse strand, counting down.
CCTTGTTTCTTGTGACTGTGAAACACTCAGTAATCCTCTTCCTGAGGACCTCAGAGGTCTGCGCGTTTCATCGCCTACAAGTGAATCTGAGATGTATTTAGGCTCAAGGCCGTTGAAAGCTTTATAGACCAGAAGTCTGACTGCACAACAGTTCAATGTTTTCAAGACATTTCACAGTATCTTCGGGGAACCTTGGTTTATAGACATCAGATAGTGTCTAAATTTCGCTGGATCCTTTCGGCTGTTGTCATAGTTTGAGCCTGATCTATTCTAAATTCACGGGATAATCTGGGCTCTGGGAGTTGATGTACAAAGCTGTGGTCGGCTCGCGGTGCAGAATGTCACATGAATATGGATGCAGGGGGTCAGGCGAAACCCCCCGGGCTCCGGGACAGTTAGCTAAACACGCTGATGATCTGGCATTCACCCCAAAGCTGCACCTCGGGGCAGAGGATTCAGAGGATGTCTCTGACAAATTTGCCTCAATCCCACATCAGTGATAAACCTGGACGGGGCTGCTGTGGGACGAGAGCCGAGGCGAAGCCACTTTAACCCAAGGTGGGGAGGCGGGTCAATGCGATGGTAGATTTGCACAGAGTTTATTTTCTGGAGTTTACTTTTTTTCTGCAAGTGAATTCTCTTTGAGAATATAATATTCACTTTGCCAATGTCTGACTTTGGCGCTTCCATTCGGGTTTCCTAATGCAGAGCTGAGAGACACACCTGAGACCTCCGTCTCTGTGCAGAGGAGATATTTTCTCATTTCTCTCTGTGGATGAGCCATCTGCAGGAGACAGTCGTTCCCGAACGTGTTCTGGCTGCGAGCGAGAGGAGACAGGCTGCAGACAGGTGAGAGTGAGGACGGATGTTTCCGTATCACAAGACGTGTCAGAGCAGGAAGTCAATCTGCTTTCCTCCGGTCAGCCTCGTTTCAGCGTCGACTGTCTGCTGTACTTTCTGTCTTCAAACTCCGTCAGAGCGCTTCACCGCAGACATTTTCTGCAGGGAGAATACGTCCGAGCAAACCGAAAAGAGACTCGGTTTGCTAAAGAAAAGTCTGTCACGTCGTCTGTGTTTTAAAGTCAGCTAAGCAAACAATAACTTGAAAGAGGAGTCAGTGTGAAACGTCTGATGGACCCAAATCGAACTGAGAACGGCATTAAAACAGCACATCATGTGTTGAATCTGAAAATCTCTCTGAAATCGAGAAGTTTTAGCTCATCCTCATTCTGATCTCTGCATATGTTGGGACAATGCAGCTCAAGAATGAAGAGTTTCATCGATCAGAACATCGAAAGTCAGACAAGAATATGGATGCATATAGTAAAGTTTCTCGTGCTCCAACTCTCCAATACAAAAATTATATCCCAGTTTTGGTTTTTTTTTCAATTAAAATGAAAAAAAAAGCTTCTATATGCTATCAAATCCACATTGAATCACTGTCTGTGGTAAGATAGAGCAAAGCATCTTGAAAACAAAACCTGCGGAGCTCAATTCTGCCGTGTGTTTACAATTATAAAACGGACCTGAACGGAGCGAGTCTTTCATTAGTTCTGCTCAGCAGCTCCAGAATAGGCTCCCATTACCTGCACTGAGGCAACTGGAATGCAGCTTCATTAGCTGCTGGTCAATAAGAAAATTGTCTCTAAAAAGAGAGTCCCTAAGAGGTTAAGACAAGAAAAAGAAAATCGTGCGACAATTCAGGAGGAATGTTCCTAAAAGCTGCAAAGATTGAAGGAGATCTCTGTATTGGGTTGACGAAGACATCAGAGGCCGACTGGCGGTGAATCACGACGTCACCATGCAAAGCAGAACCCATGCACACGCACTGAGTCTCCTCTGAGTGTTTAACATATTTACATATTGAAGAGCGCTCTGTTTTTGAAGTCCTGCTTGGATCAGCAGGGCGAGGTTAAGCCACATTCTGCCCTCATTACTCCAGCATGGCTCCGTCGTGAAAGAGTCCATCCATCTTCTGGACGCACCTCATCGAACCGCCGGTCGTTTGGAGTGGGAGCCGATCCCAGCTGCTGCCAGCGGACGGTGCTGTCTGGACCTGTCCATCACATCGATAACACAAAGACGGGAGAATCCATACACACTCCCAATCACAGCTACAGTATTGATGTGGCATGATAAACCATCTTCATACCATGTTATCACTTTTCCAGAATTCAGGTTTTATGTTTTAATAACATGTAGCCAGCTTTGGGATCGTCACTCCTGGAGATACTTTCAGCTGCAGCCTGCAGCTCAGTGCTTCCCTGGAGTCCAGACAACTTCCTGTTTAATGTTTCTCCTTCCTGTCAGATACGCGCTGCTGTCACAGTCACTCCAGCTAAATCACGATCCCAGTAAACAGCACATAGCCTCTTTGTTGTTCTTGTTTTTGCCCCCTCCGCCGGCCTGATTGTCAGATAAACACATCTCCGTTCAAAGCTGCTGTAACCTGACAAACAACTTACAGAGCGTTCAAACAGGAAGCCATTATCCTGTTACCACTCTTATCTCCGGGCTCACATCTGTGGAGCGCTGGCTGCTCCGCCTCCTCCATTCTCCGCCCACCCCGGCCTCCTCCGGGGCGGATCCATGGTCCACAGGATGTACGCTATCTGTCTGCTTCCCCACTTGGGACAGACGCTCTACCCAGAACGGCAAACGGACGCACCCAAACCAAAGGAATCTGACTGTTTAGATTATGTTTATTTATACCTTATTTATAGTACTGGGACACGTAAAGATGTGTCCTCACAGTAACCTCGCACAGATAAGTTAAAAAGACATCTGTTTTCCTTAACAAACCATTTTGTCTTGTGATTTCAGACACTTTCGGCGCCATACTTTGATGTTGCTTTAATCGGTTGAGTCACAACGACTGCAGGAACAAAAGCAAGGATGTCATCTCCCGTCAGGTGCACTTTGTGTGTCTGTGTGGAGCAACACACAATGAGAGATGTCTCGCTGACACAAAGGAGGGCTGCATATGAGTCATTTTAACATTTCAAACTGAGACGTTTCAGACTCTCTGAATAGGAACGTTGAGGAGGTGTTAAAGGAGGAGGTGGATTGTCGCAGGAGTGTTTCAGATGGTCTGGATGTTTTCCCCCGTACATCCACAGTAGTTTAAAGATGCATGTTCTCAAAGAACCGAAGCCGTTTGGAGTGGTACCCCAGCGGCCCTGATGTTGGAGGTAATTGTTAAAGAAGTGCGTCGGGTCCGCCGGAGTCGGCCGGGGCAGATAGCTCCCTGTCCAGGCGTGATAATCCAATCTTACCAGCAGTTAGTCAGGCAGCTCTCCAGTACGCCTGCTGATAAAGGGTTCTGTCCGCCCGCAGCTGATGGATCTGATCTGTTTCTGCAGCTTTCTCTGACAGCACGTCAAAGCTGTGAATAAAGGCTTGAACTACCTTCAGCTAAAACTCTCCATTCACGTTGTATGATTGCTTTGATTCGGGTTTTTCAGGTTTTATTCCTCCAAAGTAAGATATGAATTCATTTTGTATTAAAAGAGCGCAGCAGCCTGTGTGTTTCTGTGCATGCGTGCGTGTGTGTGTGTGTGCCGGTATGATGTGATGGAGGCTCATTGGTATTCTGATGAGCGCTGCTGATAAAGTCTTTTCCATTTGCCCCAGAGGATTTTGGGGGAATCCCACCGAGGTTTGCATGCTGCCGTGGAGTGGTTGAGATTAGCAGAAATGAGAGTGATTGGTGGAGGACCGTCTGGGGGGAGGGAGAGGCGGACATCTTTAATTATCAGCTACGGTTCAGTCAGCGTCATTCAGCACCGTGGCCTCTAAACCAGCAGTTATGAATGTTTCCCATTAGAGAATTACACATTATGGACATACGATGATTCCCTCTAGCTCATTAAATATACATCGCAGGCATTTCTATAATCATTTCATTCATTGAGACCATAAACAAAGGGTCTGCACCCAAGAGGATTTTAATAATCAGGCTTTGTCGAGTCCTCAACACTTCATATTTACATTTTTTAAAAACTCAAACACTCAGCTGTTCTGTGGAGAAACAGTTTGTGCAGCTGTGAGCGTTTCATCTAATTTGTCTTAAATACTGAGGATTTGAGTTGTAACTGAATTGATAGAACAGGTCGATTTCCTCTCCCGAAAACAACTCACACCAATCAGCCATCACATTGCCTTCCCTGGACAGCAGGGACGATTCGCAGCTCCCATCATGCATCAATCAGCCGCGGCCGCCCGTGTCCCTGACCAAAGAGTCGCTTTTCCAGAAGCTCTGATTCAGTCGTTCAGCCTTCAGAATCAGCCGCTTGTCACTGAAGTCCTTCTGCTTTCTTCCTACTTTTAACAGACTAAATTTGAGGAACTTGAAAGTAAACATGTATTTACAGTTTTTGAGTTTTTCTCTTCAGTGAATCAGAACAGTCCAATCTCTTCTACATCTTCCCTATTTTGAATTTTATTAGTTCATTACTAATAGTTCTCTTTTTTCCTTATTGTTATCATATCGACTAGAAGTTACCATATAAATACAGACATTCTTTTGCAACTTGAAAATCAATTTTATTGCTCTAAATCATCAGCTGTCAAAGTGTCTGGAAAACATTTCCTTTAGTGGTTTTTTTTGAAACTCTGCACAAATTCAAGAATTTCTTCCCATCGGGTCACCATCCACATAAAACCTGAAGCTTATATAAAACATGGACTATTGATTAAAACTGAGAAAAAAACAGTTGAAACCGAAGTACCGGCACAAATGTATCAGAGTGTGTGCAGAGAAAAAATGTTTGAGGAGCATTCTGTTTCTGTTCTCCAGTTTGTGTTTGTCATTCATACTTGTGACCTTGGCCGGATCCCTGCCGGCTGCAGACAGCGCTCTCTCTCCGTTGTTCCCCATTGTGTCGCTGAGCGTGACGGAGCAGGAGCGCTTCAGAAGTACGGCCTGACGAACTGTCACGGGCCACGCTGATGGATGATTGTGCAGCTCCTATTTTCGGCCTCCTGCGGAGCCTCCGGTTCTTGGCGGTGCCGCTGCCCGCTGACGGTGCGGCGCCACCCGAACGCGCCTCATCGGCGGATTGGAGCCGCATCGCCTCCGCCGCACGTAGCACGAGGTGACCCCTGAAACAAAAAAAGATAAATTCTCCCAGTCCCCTTGCACACATGCACACATTCTCAGGATTGATCGCGTCGCCTGGGAAGTGCATAAGCACCGATAGCATGCATACCACACACTAAGTGCTCCGGTTTGATTGATTAGCCCGCAGGTTTCATGATGCGGCGCTTTGTTCCACCGGAGTGGAGTCTCAGCTTATGAGTCAATCCCAAACGTAATGCGCAATTCCATCAGCGGGATTGACAGTTGTGTTGTTTTCCCAACTCACCGGTGTAACTTCAGGTTGGGCCGCCGCCGCTCCGGCCTCTGACATTGAGTCTAATGGTGAATGATCGGTGGGACAAAGCCTGCTTTGGATCAGCGCGCAGGTTCCTGCTTTGCAGCATGATTTATTGATGTTGCTGATGGCATCAATGGAGGACTTGAACGAATGTCACCAGCCCCCCCGTGCATTCAAAAGAGCCCTAATTCAGCAGCTTTTTCTTGCATAAATTGCCTTCCATATACATCCTGGGCTGGGATAATGCGAAACAGGTTGACGCCATTAGTCAGACAAATGGAGGCATGACGGTAATCTCACCTGGGCATTGTTTGTCTCCATCATATTAGCTATTTTGGACGGTCAGCTGTGTGATATAGATAGACAGTCAACAGGTTGCAGTGAGTGATAACGGTGTTGTCCCTTATAAAGCTCGCAGTGGAAGGACAACGAGGAAGCATCCCAATGTCACGATTTGTTTCTTTTCAAAAAGCCGTTGTTGCCGCCTCCTCCCCCTCTCACTGCATCATCACTGCAAACACTATCACTGCTGTTTGTTTTTATGAGAAAACGCCACGTGAGGAAAAAGGCAAACATACAGACTGGTGAAAAGGATGCTGAGCGCACAAGACCAATGTTTTGAAATATGCTTCATACATTCACCTCTCCTGCCCACATCATTTTCCTGTAAACCTCCTTTTAGGTCTTTGGCCTAATGTGTCTCGCCCAGACTTGGATGAAACACCCACACAGCCGTCCTCTGAACACCGCGCTCCTTTGTGCACACACTGTTCAACCTCAGTATTCTTACCCTTCACATCCAATTTTCTCGCATTCTTCCCGGTGCTTCTCCTCGCTAATGGATGTTCATGAAGCTCAGGTTACTTCTCGGTCTTTTCAATCATTTCTCTTGTTAATTCACTCCCCGGGCCCCGTTTCTTGTCTTGGGGGGAGGCCGGGCCGGGCCCTGCGTCCGCGTTCACACTGCTTACGCGCTCACTCCATCAGCCAGACACACACACGCGTGACAGATTACTTCCATTTACCTCAGCGTGAAGCACACAGACGCACGTGTATCTACTGCCCGGGCAAACAGCTGCAGAAAATATGCAGACTGTACCGGTCAGAAGAGGCGTTCTCTCTTTACAAACACAGCAAATGCTATCGCAGCAGAGTCGATCAACAACATAACATATAGCTACATTTCCAGTGTTTCCTTACTTGCGCTTATAGCCTCTTTAAAAAGAGAAAAAATAAACAAATCACTTCGCGTCTCCTCTCCTGTTTGTTTTTCTACTAAATCTGCTCGTTACGGCCAAACCGAGGCTCACGGCGCTGCTGCTGCTGATCGTCCATTTCCACGCCTGCATTCTTCAATTACACTGCAGAAAATCCCAAAACAACACGCCGTGCTTGAATACACAGAGATGGACGAGAGTAACAGAAGGTGTAAGTTAGTAGTAATTTCTAAGTTTTACTCATACTCGCTCTGAAAAACTAGTATTCTGCCACAGATGAACACCTTCACGTCACGCAGGGTTTCTGATCACGCGTGCAAATCAAGCTTGCCCACTCTTTAATATGCCACTGTTTGCGACGGGACTGTGGGTGATGTTTTATTTATTAGCAGCACGGTGTCAGGTGGCCAGATGGTGATGGACAGGTTTTTATACAGACTGAAAGCATGACTTAAGCCAGACAATATCATAATGAATTTAATCCTCTTTAATATCCTTCATTATACATTTCAATTTAATTTGTAGCATTAAAAAAAAACTACATTCACTTGTTATTTTAAAGATAAATGCAACAACAACTGAGGTCTGTTTATATTTTTGTGTACTGATATATATATTCAGATAATCCTTCTTCTCTTCATGTTTTTGAATCATTCTGGATAATATATGTGTCTCGCCCTCCTTTTGTGTCCACGGCTCCCATTATCCAAGATCAACAAAGGCCTAAACCCCTCTGACGGGTGGGATGTTTAACTCTCCTGCCTGAAGGATCATCGCAGGACACACCGAGCGGCCATAAATCAGCGGTGGCCGTGGTGTGTTGTCTGCAGATACGAGTCTGGACTCGGCTCTGTGGATTACAGACGTGACAGACTTGGTTAATGGAAGACGGGGCCTGGATCTTCTGTCCTGGAAGTCCGAGTGATTGAGTATGGCGGAATATGATTAATGATTAAGAGCTTAAATAGTCACTGCTTTGGTGCCGTTCTCTCTGAGAGCAAAGAGGTGAAACGAAGAAATCCCATCAGTTTTCTTACATTTGTCTCTTTCTGTACTTCCTCCTCTCACCTCTGCTTTCTTTCTTTCTTTCTCCTCTGCCCCTTCCAGAAATGAAAACTTGGTTTCCATAGCTACTGAAGGAGTGTAGTTAAATGATGGCCATAGCATCTAGGTCACACTGGCGGGATCGGCCTCTGTGTTTTCTGAATCTTGTGTGCGGGGAGGTTATAAATGCCATCATAATACAGTATTAACGACAGCCTCTAATTCTCTCCCTGAAAGCTCTGCGTGCGCTTTCTTCTTCACTGACTGTTCACCTCTGCCCGGCTGTTGATTTGTTTTCCTTTGTGTCTTTAATATCTGTCATTTTTATTTTTGCCACCACTCTATTATTTATCTTAGGCACAAGCAAGTTACCCATCCATAAGTGCGTCTTCAAGGATGCTGCTTCTTGTTGATAGATGGTTTTCCTGGTAATATTGCTAAAAAACAACATTATGCTGCTTCTCTGTAAGCCGACCAGAGGTGGGGTACTTCCCAACCTCGCCCCTCCCGCCATGGGAGCGTCACTAATGCCTCACGTTCGCTTTGTTTAACGGTGTCAATGAAAGATGGAGAGGAGGGAGCGAATGGAAAATTAATTAATAAGCCCTCTTGTGTTCTCCCATCTATGACTTTCTGGCGTCGAGATAACATAATAGGACCAATCGTCCCCTGAGGCACCTGTTAATGGCCTGTCACTATACAGCTCCTCCAAGTATCGAGGAAAAGAAACGGAGACCGTCAGGCTCTCTGTGACGGTTTTAGCATGCTAAGTAGGCAATTAGATGTCTGAGAGTGTCATGTGTCTGCCGCGTTCAGGACATGCGGCATATGTCATTTAATCTCACAATTTTTCTCGGTTTACAAAATGCATTGAGAATTGATTATTTGCTGGAGACAATTGGTTCACAGATCCTTCTACGTGATCTCTTGATAGATATAACAGCAAACTGATTGAACCTGTTTCTGTAAGAAAATTGCATTAGCTTTGCACAGTGTTATCTGGAGAAAAAAATTTCTTACTGTTGTGTTACATGAGCATTTTTAAAGCAGTTCTGAACGCCAACACGGTTACCGTCAGTCCGTTTGAACATCGTCTCGGTTCCAGCTGCCCCTCCGTCCATGCCCGCTTACACACGGTGCAGCTTTCCCGGTGAATAACGCAGTTAATAGAGCATCTGGTAAAGCAAGTGAGTGACAAACAGAGTGAGTCAGTAGATTAAAGGCTCAAAGGAGACAAGGCGGCGCGACTTCAGCTGCCGGGCCACACTCTCATCTCAGCACAGAGTCCTCGTGAAAGTTCACATCATTTTGAACTTAGACAGGTAACTTGTCCAGGGCATAACCTGGGAGTACCTCTCGAAGTCAGAAGAATAAAAGAAACCTAAACTGCTGGTTAAAAAAAGACTCATTAACTCTTCCAAATAAGTTATCTTCATATCACACAGTTACAAATCTTGGGTTATGTTTCTTGGAAAGTAATTAGGTTGTAATTGGCATGAGTGCCGAGAAAGCGCCGCTATCTCTCATGCTAAGACTAAAGCTTTCAATGTTTAAAAAAAAGAAAAAAAAAAAGCAGAGAATTCTTCGACAATCTGCCGTTAAAGATGAAGCAGTGTGACTCAAACGTGCAACTCTCAACCAATCGTTTAATGAAAAAAACAATTTTCTGATTGTGTTTCATCAGATAAAGATTTCTCTCGACATGTTGCGCGGCAGTGCTTGGAGAACGATTACATCGACGGCTTTAAAACTGCACAATTTTCTCAGAGATTTTTCAGTCGACGGTGTTTACCAGCGATCACGATTTGTTCATTTCACTCCTACCTGGGAACAAAATCATAATTATAGCAGAATACATTTAAATTTTCATGAGCACCCAGCCACTTGAGGCAGACAGAAGGCTTTGTCAGCGAACAATCAGCATGGAAAAGGGCACTGGCACCAATTTCAGGCCGGCACTGGAGGGTCAGCATTTTTAAGAGGCGACACAGTGGCTTTTAATGGCGTTTTTCTCAGGTTTCAATTGTAGTTTTTCACCATATTACTTATTTTCTTTAAACGTATCAGATAGCTTTAATATTGCACACTGTTTTTGGCTCATATATTGAGTGAAGGGTTAAATTATTGAACAGGTTTCCCTCTGCCTCACTGTGATAATAAGCTCTTCTGATTTCTCTGCAGGTGTTCTAGCAATCCTAGGACTGGTGTCGTCAGCACAGGAGCTGTACCTCCACCAGACGTCCCGGGACTCCGTCTCCATGGCAACCACCCCAAGCAGTCTCCCGCCTCCCCCAAAACCCCCCTCCCAGGACTGGCATCAGGAAGGCTCCAGCAGCGGGGAGTGGTCGTCCAGAGACGCTCAGCCATCGAACGCCATCCTGCCCACCGTCGGCCTCGCCGGTGGAGATTCTCCCGCCCGTGACGGAGACGCCGTCGCCCCGAACACTGTGAGCGCTGACAGCCACGCCGGTCAGCCGCCGGAGGAAAGCTCTGACAGGGTCAAAGATGGCTTCCCGCACAAATCCGCCACGGTACCTCAACTCCAGTCTGCCACAGCGGCTCCAAGCCTGGATCCGACGTCCGAGTCCGGATCAGACCGAGGGGACACGCCTGAAGCACGCCACATGGAGTCTGAGACGCCGAGTGGGCGACCCCTGACCCTCCCTCTCCACCGCCTAGGGGCTTAGTGGACGCTGCGCGAGGTCTGAAACTCAGGGAGCGTGTGGTCAGACCGCTGGAGCCGGCCGCACACCACACCATCAGCCTGCGGGAGGTGCACACGGCAACGAGCCCCCCACCGACGAGCTGCTGGTGGAGCCACAGGGCGTGTTCGCCGCTCCTGTCGGGAGCCCGCCGGAGAATCTGACCAGCGCCGCACCCACCGCCGCCCTGTCCTCTGAGCCCGGCCTCCGATCGGTGAACCTGACAGCCACCGCATCTCCGAACGCCACCGAGGGAGGTGTGACTGCGCGGGGCACAGCACGGACCCCCCCCGGCGGGACACTGGCCGGGGAATGTAACGTCGCCGCAGGGCGGGCTGCTCTCCAACAGCAGCTCGGTCGGGAGGAGCGGGGAAACAGCTCGGAGCCCCTCTCCACCGCCAGCGGGAACTACCTGAACAGGCAGGTCCCCGCCACCACCCAAGACCCCTGGGCCCCCGGCAACAGCTCGGGCCCCACCGTGGAACCCCCGCCGTCCCGCATGACCATCTGCCTGGCAGCGTGGACATCGTGTGGATCGTGCTGGCCATCAGGTGCGTGCTGTAAGTACCGGTAACAGAAATGGTGCCAGATGAGAACTGCCATAATACAACAGGCAGAACGTATACGTCTCATGAGCTACATTACTGATGATTGCTGCAGTCTTTGATCTCCTAAATTTCCCAGAATGCCCTCTGACACCATCCTGAAAGCCTTCCGGGCTACTGTTGCTGAATTAATTCAGAGAAAGATCAGTTTTCGTGGACGAGTAGATACTGCACCCAAAGCAAAATACTTTTGCCCTGCTGAAGACGGGAAAGGAATAAAAAAAAAAATCACCTTTAATAATACATTTTTAATGCGTGCTTCATTCCTGGAAACCTGCCTGCATCATTTGTGAGTGAGAAACTGACAGCTGAGCTCAAAATTACTACATGACTCCCAACTGAAGGCAATTTCCAACAGTATTTCAGGGTGGATTTTTTTTTTTTTTGTCCCTTTCTGCTCCAGTTTCTATTAGCATTGGCATGTGTCCTGAAACATGACAGCCTCTACCTGTGCGGCTTGTGTGGGTTCTTTGAGAGGCTTTCTGAAGCCTGAACTCCCCCAGTTTTCAGTACTGAGCCTCGTTTTCTCCTCCGTCTGCTGCAGCTGTGCTGTTGACTGTGTGTTGCATGAGGAGGAAGAAGAAAAGTTCGAGCCAGGAGAACAACCTCAGCTACTGGAACAACGCCATCACCATGGACTACTTCAGCCGGCACGCCGTGGAGCTGCCCAGAGAGATACACACTCTGGAGAGCGAGGTACGGGCCGCTGACACACACACACACACACACCGTGACTGTGACTCCATTACTGTAAAACGACGGGGAGGGAGCGGGGGTTTACTTGATGTTTCACTATCGGTCGCCAGAGGAGCCGATCTCCGCCGTCAGCAAACCGCCAGGCCTGCGGAAGAACACTCAGACATGACGCCGCATTACTGCGATTTACAGGGACGCAATTTGGAACAAGCCAAATAAGAGTTTCCCCTCAGAGGATCTCCTAAAGCAGCGGCTGCGAGACGGGTTTTCACCGGGAACATTTCCTGGTGTTAATATTCAGAGGACAGCAGCGTCCAAATGTGGTATTCCGTGATACTGTGGGGAGTCATTATTCTTAATGACAAGTTCATTTGGCACCATTACTCAGTTTAGTTACAACTTCATTTTAATCAGGTTCTGAAGGAAGTTAAAACAGAATAAAATAACATACAAGCAAAGCCTAAATAAAACAAAATATATTGCTTTCCTATTAGAATTATACTGTCAGTAAACACCATACATATAAACTGAATTCTTTCACAAAACCACTAAAGTCCTTGCTTTTGCTATACTAATACAATTATTTTTCAAATCCTAAATCCTACAAAACGATCTTCAGTATGTTGTGCAGGTCTGCAGGTACATAATGATGAAGTGTTTCAAAAACTAATAAAACTACAGGCAGCCAGTGAAGAGCAGCTACAGCTGGAATAATATATCTCTCATTACAGATTTTATAAGTCGGATTCAGCACCTTCTATCCCACTGATATCCAGCTCAGGGTAGCAGAACTCTGCAGTGTCATGAAGATAGCTTGACTGGAAAGTCTTTCTGCTGAAAGGTGAAATGTCTTCAAGGGCCTCCAGAAAGTCCGGCTGCGTTTTGTGATCCTTGTAGAAACAGAAACATCTTAGCTTGGATACAGTTCTGCGTCTGACACTGTCGACACTTCGCACAATGAGTAGCAGTTTTTATCAGCCTTCTCAACCTTGATTAATGGAACTTTCACGCTCCAGGTTAACTCACTAAAACAATGTGTCCACATTTCTGAAAACGACTGAGCCTTTTACTACTTGTTTTTTTTAATGGAGCAGACTACTGTCTCCTGCTACATCTGGTCTGTTCAAGGGGATTTTAATGGATCTAATGGAAAAGGGCAGAAAGCCTTTACACCTACTGAAGACCAGAGAACAGTTCATTGCTGATTAGAAAACACTTAAAACGCTCCGTGTTAATCATTGTAAAATCCCTCTCTGTGAGTATGATTCCAAGAGGAAAATACATTGAATGGAAAAACAACTTTGAGACAAAAATGAGTAAATATAGAAGAATAATACAAGATTTACCTGTGATATTTTTGTAAATATTTTTTTGTTGTAATACCACACTCAAGCTCAAACATGAGCATAAATTGAGAATAAATGATTCTGCAATACCTCAGTTCTCCAGAAGGCTGCAGGCTGCACTTTGGGAATCAGTGGAATAAAGCATTAGAGCATAGATGGGAGAACACACACACACACACACACACACACACACACACCACACACGCTCAGTCTTGTATTTCTATCCTTGTGGGGACCGTCCATTGACTCCCATTCATGTCTAGCCCCTAACCCTGACCCTTACCCTAACCCTAACCCACACCACAACAAAGCCTAACCCTAAAGAAATGTTTTTGCACTTTTACTTTTTTCAGTAACAACAACATGGTCAAGAAAACACTGTTTCTCCTACTTAGGACCGGAAAAAGGTCCCCACAAGGCACGTCGTTCCACGTTTTGCTATCCTTGTGGGGACATTTGGCCCCAACAAGGATAGAAATACAAGAACACACACACACACACACACACACACACTCACACACTCACACACTCACACACTCACACACTCACACACACACACACACACACACACACACACACACACTCACACACTCACACACTCACACACACACACACACACACTCACAGAAGTCACAAACAAAAACAATGCAAGCTCAGGGACACCATGCAAACTCCACATGAGAACATCAGGCTATGATTAAACATCACTCTTCTTGCTTTGAAGTGACCATGCTAATCAGACACCACTGCACCACCTGCACACACACACCCGGGATCACAAAACGTGAGATTCTGCCACACTTGAAAACAAATAGTCAAGAAATACAGGCCTGCAAAGCTCCTTCAGTCCCTTCTAAACTGTTATACTTGAGTTACGAGGTCTTAACCGAGTTCCCTCTGATGTATTTTCATACCTGCAGAGATTGTTTGTTACATGCATTGTACAATTTTTTGGGTGATTATGTCTTTCTTTGTTGTTTGTCTGTTTTTGCATTTCACTGAGTTGTCATTGTTGATGTTGCATTTTACTCTGAACAAATTCAGTCATTTGAATAATAAATTCAGTCATTCAAAGCAAAGTTTGTCCTTGGATAGCCTCATAAAAAGCTTTTAATTCTCGGGCTGTTTTAGAAACACTGGTAAAAATATTTTCAATCAACATATTTCACTAATTTGCAGTTTTTTATTATTAAGCTTCTTACATGTTCACGTTAAAGTATAAATCAAGCGACCATTGTGTTCATCATTTGAAAACTTTTGACATTTCTTCTCTAAAATAATTTGTGTTGGAGAAAGTTTTCTAAACCTTGTTGTCATCTTTAGGTAATATTATTTTGTAAATTCTCTGTAAAACCTTGATGTAAAACAACTTTCAAAAACTTTCCTGCCTCAGCTGAGACTCCATGTCGGCTTAAGACTGTCAAAATATCCTGAGACAATAAATTCAGGTCTGTCGTGTGTATGTAAAATCGTATTAATCACATCTTGCCCTCATGGAGACATTCAGACTGATGCTCTGCTTCATTTGAAGGGTTTCATGTGTAAAGACTCAGTTTTTCGGTGCATGACAGTGCCATCTGTTGGAAGTGGTGGCGTATCAACAGTGATGCTCCAGCTGCAGAACCCCCTCTGCTCTGCTCTCTGACGTCTGGTTTTGAGTTTCACTGCACGCTGCTGTTTGCATGTTTCCTTTGCTCATCATTAACTGTTGCATGTCTTCTGCATGTTCTTCCCCTGCTCCGGGGTGTCAGCAGAGGGAAGCTGAGGTTGGAACATGTATAGGATGCCCTTGGTGATGCCCAGGTGTTTTGCTTTTTTTTTTCTTTTTTTTCACGTTTTCACCTGTCGTAGAGCAGAAGCCTGACGGAGTAACATTTAGACGCCTCCTGTAGGTCTGTAGGACGAGCCGGAATGAGGGCGTTGCTGTGATTTGTTTGGATCTGGCTGATAAAATGGCCTCTCTCGTGCCGTTAAATCATTTTGTTTCTCGCGCCTGCCCCCCTCCTCCTCCGGCACCATCTCATTACTGCTGACTCACCATCAACACCCATTACTACGTCTCCCCCACCCCTCCCCCACCCGCTCTTGGATTAAATCCCTGCACTAACTTCTTCTGAGTCGCCTCCTGCCTTTCTCTGTCTGCTACACCTTCTCTCTGAAAGCCCCGGGAATCATCACACCTATACTTTCCTCTCCTGATCCCGCTCTAAACTGTCTGACTCTAGTGTGTTAGAAACATAGCCTGCAGTGTGTCCCCCTCATACGGAGCCCCACGGCATAAATCATGCATTGCATCTGTTGTTCAACACTTTTGCACCCGTGCTGATCTTGTTTTTTTCTTTTTCGCTTTCTGTGCTTTGCTTTGCACAGGAGCACGACACCTGTCTGCCCCCGAACGGAGACTACAGCGGCAGCAGCGTGGTCCTGGTCAACCCGTTCTGCCAGGAGACCCTCTTCATCAACAGAGACAAAGCTTCTGCCATCTAGAGACAGCAAACAAAAAACAAACAAACAAACAAAAACTGCTGGATTCTGCTCCCCAACCTCTTTTCTCCTGTTGTTGTCTATTTTTATATATGTGGTAAATATTCAGAGACTTTGACTTTCTACGGTATATACAAACACAAAGAGCAACGTGAAAGAAGAGCGACGTAAACACTATTTACTATGGGGATGCACCTGCATATTTTTCTGATGTACATTTTCTACAGAAAAAAAGGCTTAATTGTGATAAAAAAAAAACTTTTTATTGTCTTTATAAAATACAGAGTATATGTGGAATTGTTTCATCACAGTGGCTTGATGGTGATTGCACTCTGGATGTCGCCACGTAAAATCTGCTTTTAGAGAGAGAGAATGTGGATATGAAGAAATAAAAGCTGTTCTTTGTAATTTTCGTTTTCTTTTTAATCAATCCCCAAATACTTATAGCCTGTTGAACTTGAACATATTTGGGGGGGAAACTAACAACCTTAGATATCACACTGCATGTGAAATCAGGGCCCAGGTTTGTCAACCTTTATCGAGATGGAGAAAATAGTTCTCCAAAAAGCTAAATTAAGGTTAAAGTTACGGCTTAAAGCCGGAGGACGATGAAACCCCCGCCACTGTCACAGACCTTGAACCACATGGTAACCCCCCCCCAAATCATCCAAACAGCCACACACGCTTTGTCCCACACTGTTTGTGAATCAATACAAAACTAGAAACACTGTTCGAGCTGAATAAACAGCCTTTTCATTGGTGTGTATCTTATGTTAGAGGAGTTCATGTCAACAATGCCCCCACTTCAAAATCTTTGGATTATTCACATTGGATAAATTGTTTATTAATCATAGTTAGTTTCTTGATGAATTGATAAGTATGGGCCCAGATTTTATTGATCTTATTGAGGGTTTTTTCTCCAACATCCAGTAAGTTTTATTTTCAAAGGATCAGAATTAAACGGCTTCCCCCTCATGTGTCACCAGCTGCTCTGAAGAGGGACCACGTTGATGTCTTTTTCTGCTGGCCATTTATAGGTCTGTGAGTCTGTGTGTGTGTGTGTGTGCGTGTGTGTGAGTACACATACGTGTGTGTACAAATGAGCCGATAAATGCCGCCTCTTGAACCAAATATTGCAGTTCCTTTTAAAGTCAAACAAGACTTTGTACAACATTCAGCTCAGTACACGTTTCTGTGGTGAGTGCGTGTGTGTGGTGTGTGTGTGTGTGTGTGTGTGTGTGTGTGTGTGTTTTGTGTTCGGTTCCAGTCACATTCCAGTGTGAGAAGGAGCCTCTCACTAATTCACCCGACCTCGGCCCTGTGTCTCCCTGCGTCAGTAACGTGTGTGTCCATTACTGCAAGCCGTGCTTGTTGAAGTGTTGAATGATTGTCAGGTAGCGTTAGAGGCCATCGAAACTCTTGACGAATAAAAACACTGAGACAAATAACTGTACGCTGGACATACCTACTGTGAGCACATACAGAGGCAGGTGAAAATCAGAAGAAATGTTTTAATATTTGTTTTTGTTTTTGTTTTTTTAATCACTGAAGCTGTGGTCCTTCTGTCATCTGTTTTACTTTGCGTCGCTGCAGTTTTATTGAATAATCAATTGCTGCCTGCCTCTGTCGTCGCTGAAGATTTCCTGCATTGTGCGATGTTGTTCAGAAATCACAGAGTGATGCTGAATAACAGTAAAACATATTGATATTTGCTGCATTGGATGCTCACAGCCGGGCTTGTTGTTTTGCACGCTCAAAAAAAAAGTGGATATTTTACAATACGTTCAGTGGCACGGTGGGGCAGTGTTAACATTAAGTATTTTTTGTACTGTAGTATATACACTGTACTTTTTACTGCTGAGCAATAAAACAAAGAAAAGACATGGACTGCTGTGTTTGCCTGCTTCCCTCCTCAGAAACCAGATGGATTTTGGACACAAAGTCCAGCACGGTAATGTGAAACACCACTCTGAGTGAGCTGGATATCATAAGTCGCCCACTGGTTCACTTTATGACAAAGCAGTCTAAACGGTCTGGCTGAGCACAGCACTTCCATTGATTCCGTCAGCTGGAATTTTCCCTTTGTGGCTCAGTGCAACCTCTGGTCAAGTGACCTCTGGCTCTGAATCTGACGTCAATAATCTGTTTACAAGCCTGATTTCTGCTAAGAGGAGGTTCGATTTAATCTGAGAGGTATTCACAGATTTCTGGGCATGTTTGAATCTGCTAAAACATGGAATTTTAAAATCTTTATAAAGAAATAATGTTTTTTTGTTGTTGTCTGCAAAACAAACTATTTATTATAGATGTCAGGACAGAAAAACATGTAATTGAGATTATTACATGTTATTTAAAAACAATTATTTCTTTATTTTTAGCTGTCACGGGTTCTATTATCCATTGAGAGTACAATAGTAATTACGATCATAACATCAGATGAAGGAAACTAAGTAAGTAGAACAATGTAAGAAATGATAATGTTAGAATAAAAGTGAATATGTAACTGAGAAAAAAATAAATGCAACAAATACATACACACAAGTAAACTAATAATAATTTAAAAAATGTATGATATTAAAACCAATCACATATGCACTCCACCTGAAAGTGGAGCACTATAATGCAGCATTATGAGTCCAGTCTGTTATGAAGGCCTCCAGACATCTTCAAATTTATCTTTTCAAGTTTTAAGAGGAACATTATCTCTTTCAACCATTTTGTATGCAATAGTAGCACAGGTAAGACAGTTTCAGTGTTTTATTTTAATATTATTTTGTCCTTCCTTTTTTATGGTTGAACCAATTTACATTTTGTTATTATTATTTTTCCTCTCATATTTCCCTCAGAACATTCACTGTTTTCTTATGTTACCTCATTTAATTTATATTAAAGCAAGGTGTTTTGATCATAAGTATGTCTACAATAAAACACTAAACAATTTACAACTAATGTCAAGACAGAAAATAAACAATATAACATTTTACATGTTTGAAGTTGGTTGCTACTGAATAACATAGTAGTGAAATTTTACGGTGACTCAGAACAGAAGATGCATCAACGGAAAAGCCACGATAAGAAAGCAAAAAAAAAAATCCCCTTTGTAATAATAATAAATAAATAAATAATAATAATAATAATAATAATATAATAATAATAATAATAATAATAATAATAATAGCACAGTTTCATTCCTGGACTGTTAGTGTTAAAGCAATGAATATAAATAAATAATATAAAGATACAAAAATTGTGAAATGAAAATACACTAAAACATATCATAAGAGTGTTCAACAGCATGGGCTAATATTTTAATAACAAAAAAAACATAAAATAATTAAAAAGCGGTCATACGGAAGCCGGATTGGTTTACCTCCTGGTTTCTGCTTCCGGGTCACCGCCGCACTACATCCGGGCCACTGTACAGATTGCAGCCCGTGCATGGCATGGTTGACAGGGCAGCTCGCGATCCAGGCAGGGAACCAGGGCGGACAGTACTTCTATTCAGCCGACAGCAGCAGCGTCGCGGTTCGAGCGGAGAGCGTCTCCGTCCCCGGTGCTCGTCTCAGCCGCTGTCCCTCCTCCCCGAGAGCCGAGCTCCGCGCTTGTCATTGCTCGGTCGGCCTCGGAGCTGACGGCGCTTCACGTTAGCTCTGCGAAAATGGCGGATATGCCGACGGAGAAAAGCCTGGACGACTTCTTCGCCAAGCGGGATAAAAAGAAGAAGAAAGAGAAGGGGAAGGGCAAAGAGACGGCCGCCGCGGGGCCCACGACGGCCGCCGTGAAGAAGATCAAGAGGGAGAAGGAAAAATCCACCAAAAACGAGAATCAGGACGCGAATCAGGTCGTTAAGGTAAAGCAGCGCCGCTCCAACTTTTCACCTCATTATCCTAATCGGACCCCGGGGTCGTGCCCGATTCGGTGTCCTCGTCAGGCGTCGCCTCCTCACACACACACACACACACACACACACTCACACGGCTCAGGGAGGGTTTCTGTCGGCGTTAAGGGGAATCGTGAGTGTCGGTGTTGACGTGGAGCGACAAACGCCGGGTGTTAGCTAGCATATGGTTCCAGCGGCACATTCTGACGGCTGGCTCAGTTCGGCAGTGACACGTGTTTTCACCGCATTATCTCCGGTGGGGGTGGGGGGGGGGGGTCGGTTCTCCACTTGATCTCAGATTTTCGTCTGATATTGTCTTTGTACGTCTTGGATGTGTCGTTTTGGGAGAGTGTTAGCTTAAAATCGCGTCTTGGATTTGTTTGAACGTTTTGTGAAATGAGTTGATGTATGCTAATTTGTGTTTTCTCATTTTTTTTAAGGAAACTCAATCCTGATGCTTTATTAATAAGCCTATTTGGTAACTAGCCTCAGACTTGCCGTGTTATAGTCATGATTAAGTGCATTTCATACTGGTGTTAGTAGGATTGTATTGCTTCTGTGTGGTGTCTGCATGTTCTCCCTGGGGATGGGTTTCCTCCCACATTCCAAAAATATTAATTCCAAGTTAAATTCAGACTTTATTTGTGTGTCTGTGTTTGTCATGTGCTGAATGGGCAGCAGGTCCAGGGCGTAGCCCACCTTCACACTCTTCCAGATGGATTGGCTGCAGCGCCATGTGACCCTCAGTTGGATCATGAGGCAGAAGCTTCACGGACACCGAGCTGTCAGTTTTATCCTTACAAGGCCTAAGCTGGAAAACAGATGTCACAATAAACACATCCTAGTGTTGAAATAGCCTCAATATCATGGGGGAAAAAAAGCTGTGGGACCCTTTCTTGTCCAGGGTGTGGCTGTTTCTCTAAAGTTGCTGGAGGAACTGGCAGCAGTGAGACACCGGTGCTTGATGAGCTTATGCAGTGATGTTTCTTCTGCCTAGGAGGACGAGGAATGGAAGGAGTTTGAGCAGAAGGAAGTGGACTACAGTGGGCTTCGCCTTCAGGCCTTACAGATAAGGTGAGATGAACCTCTGTGGACTTTTTTTTCTTTTACCTTTCCAGCCGTGGTGCTTTTATATCATCTGACAGCAAGAAAATATTTTAATAATTAGCTTCATTTGAGGTGAAAATCTGACATATCGGCAGTTCTTATGGAAGCATAATTGTACAGAGGTAAAACAAATTAGAAGACCACACAGGTCTGTAAGCTTTAACCACAGAACACAGGCTGCTAACCTTTTGTTTCTCAGCTGAATAATCCTAAAGGTCAGACACGATGTAGCCAATTATCTGAGCTGCCGTCAAAACGCCGCCTGTTCTGTCTGGAGGCAACGCGCCTTCACCGCTTTCCCTGTCCTCTGATCCCAGCGACGAGAAGGAGGAAGAGGAATACGAGAAAGAGGAGGTCGGCGAGGACGGGGAGATCATCCTGGTGAGTTCAGACAAAGTGTCTGGTCCCTGGAACAAGTCTGGTGGAGCTCCTCCTCCTCCTTCCGCCGCCGCCGCCGCATCCTCCTGAAGGTGAGTTAAGCTTTGGTTCCTCACGTCCCTTGTCTTTACAATAGATTTGTTTCAAAGTTCAGTTCAGAAGTGTTTGACTTGGGATGGCTGAGCAGAGGAAATGTTGCAGAGGGACGCATTAGCAGGCTGCAGGTGGAGGAGTTGTCAGACAGATCGGGGCAGGGCTCTTCTGCTGGCATCAGTTCGGAGTTTGGTGTTTAGCGGAGCCGTCCGACCGCATTCATGAATTGTATTAAGCTGCTGTTGATCACAAACTGGTTGAGTGATCAGTCGTAATTTAATTCTCCCTGCAGAGGATCCAGAGGCGGCCGAGTCCAAGCCAGCCGGTGTGTATCGCCCCCCAGGAGCTCGCCTGGGCAACACCAGAAGCCGCCCCACCCAGGGCCCCCCCGAGATCTACAGCGACGCACAGTTCCCCTCCCTGCTGTCCACCGCCAAGCACGTGGAGACACGCAAGTAAGTGTGTATGGAGAAGCGGCGGGCAGCCCCCCCCTGCGGCTCCTCCCCCCCGTCTCTGACCACACGTTTGCCTTTTAGGGACCGAGAAATGGAGAAGACCTTCGAGGTGGTGAAACACAAGACCCGCGGCCGGGAGGAGAGCGGCGGAGCCTCTATGCAGCACCTGCAGCTGGACAACCAGTACGCCATCCTGGGGGACAAGTAGACCCGCCCCCCCTCTCCGCCCCCCGGCCCCTCCAGCACGGTCCTGCCCAGCCCCAACCCCCCCCCCAAACCCAGCGGACCTCCAGCTGTGTGGACCGCAGTCCTGACAGAAGCTCATGCTGCCACCATCGCCACACCGGTCACTCACACAAACACACACCCGAGTACACACTCAGTCACACACTGCAGTGGCCCCTCCCTTCAAACACGTCACACTCTCGATACATTTTCGGTCGGCAAAAACTGATGGGCTGCACCCGAGGGGGCCGACGGACGAGGAAACCATTTTGAAATTGAGAAGAAAAAAAAAAGCCAAACATGCGGCGGCGAGAGGCGGCACACTCGTCCTCTGTGGATCGCACTCAGAGCAGCGGTCGTGCGACGCAGCCTCTCCGGACTTCAGCGCGCTCTGACCACCGCCACAGAGGATGGACAGGAGACGTCAGGCAGGATGATTTTACAAACTTCTGTGAAAATGTCTATTTTTCTGCGAGATCATTATAACCCAGTCGCACACGGTCGTGTTGGGGTGTGTGCGGCGTCGCGGTCGGGGCTTCAGGAGCAGGGATTCTACCTCAACAGCACGGCGGGTGGTGGCCGTGTGGACGGAGCTTCGTCTTCTTCTTCTTCTGCCCGCTGCGGCGGTGAAGGGAGGGGCAAACATCCAGCCGCCCCACAAACAGGCTGGCATCACGCTGTTTGGTTGAGAAACTTGAAGCTGTCTTTTTTTTTTTTTTTTTTTTTTTTTTTTTATCTCTTCATTCTCGACGGTGACTCAAGAAGCGATAAGTTGTGGTCCTCATTTAGAACTTCTCTATAAAGTGGCCTTACTGATGGAGGGAAACCGCTTCGTCATGTGAAGTGAACGCTGCTTGTTGTCTCTCGGGCTGCGGCCCGCCTCTGGATCTCACCACAACAAAAAGAAAAGAAAACAGGAAAAACAACCTCTTGCGTTGAAGAATGTAGTGCTGTTGTAGTTTGCCTGATGATCACAGCTACTAACTGTCTCTCATATCCACCGTTTTGATTTCGCCGCCGTCACGTTTTCGAGCTGAATTCCAACCCGAGGCGAACGCTTTGCTGTGGTTTGACACGAGAGAACGACGGGGAACCGCTTTAAAGGTACAATATGTTTGTTCTCGAGGTAGAAAATGAAGGATTTATCATCCAGCTGGTCTTCACGGCTCCGTCTGGTTCGGAGAGTCGCCCCGGACTCAGGACAGCAGGAGGAGGAGGAGAGAACCCGAACCTGGGCGCCGCAGCAGTGACCGCTCTCATCTTACATATTGTACCTTTAAAATTTTGTTGAAGTTGTTTGCTCTATTTTTGAGTTGACAACTTTTATTCTTCATAGTAAAGTGATATAAATTAGACTCCGTGCTTTAGGATTTCTTCTTCCTTTATGTTTCTTTTGCGAGGCTTTTCCTTGCTTTTCCCGTCTGAAGCCTCGCTGCTCGCCTGTAAGCGTACTTCCACCAGAACAACAGAGTACCTTCTGACCGGACCACGTTCAACACGCCCAGATCAACCCAGAGGGGCTTTTAATGCAAACAAAGATGTTTAAAGAAAACATAAAGAACTGGATGTATGTTCTATGTGTGTGTTCTCGTTAAACTATGTCGAGAGAGAAAGAGAGATGATCCCTGCCAGTGGGTTATTACGAGAACAGTCCAGCGCACAAAAAAAAAGGATAAAATAAAGGTGTTGGTTGTGAATTTAGTGGAATATTTGGATTCCTGGACTGTTTCCTGAAAAAGCTGTTGTGCGTTTGTCCCCCGCAGTGACCCGCTTCACTCCTGTCGTCTCGTTCTGTCAGACGAGCTGATTCTCTTCCTCCCTCCATGTGTTGCTTCCACACGGAGGGCGAACCGTCAGAATCTCCAGCTCTTTTTAAAAAAATAAATAAATAAATGAAATAATCAGATTTCAGATGACCTTATACCAAGCATATTAACAAATAAAAAGCTTTTCTCACACAAGACTCTTTCATGTTTGTTTTATTGAGTGCGGCCGCGGTCGGGGAACGGACGAACGCCAGCAGGGCGGCGCTTTCTTCGCGTTTCCAGCTGCTGAGCTCTTCCTGGTCTTTTCATTTTACCCCCTTCTAAAGAGATCAGAATCACATCACTGCCAGTCCAGCTGATTCTGTAGTGTGTGTGTGTGTGTTACCTGTTGCACTGTCTTGGTTGGCTCAGGCGGTGGAGGGAAGCCGAGGCCGTGATGCAGGATGTTCCAGTCACCGTCCTGAGAACACACCAAAAAAAAAAAAAAATAAATATAAAGTCAGAGTGAAAAAGCATTTTGAAGTTTTTGGAATTAAATTTATTAAAAATCTTTTTTTACTCACTTCATCCCCTTCATGTTGAAGCGGAGCCGCGTCTCCTGTACGCCACTGAAAAGAAGACAAATAACTCTTAATTTAAAAAATCTCCAACCCTAAAAACTTAATTTAAACAAATTTGTATTGTGTCAAATCAGGACTCGTTTATTCTTTTAAGGTCATTGACATTAGAGTTCAAACAAAATGACCAAATGTAAAAAAAAAAAGAACCATAAAGGCTCATTCTTTAACAGAATAATAAGACAACACATCCGTTTCCCTGAATTCTCTGAACCGGGACAGATTTGTTGAGGCTGTCTTACCAGGGCGGCAGAAGTCAGCACCAGCAGGCAGAGCAGAGCGAGTCCTCTCATCCTGAGTTTGCTCATCTGGCTCAGTCTGGTCCACAGTTCAGCCTTTTGAGCCTCAGTTTGATCTCAAAGTTCAACATTTGTTTGTAAAATGTCAAATTGCAGTCGCTGTGGATTTGAGGTTCATCCTGCTCACATTTTGCTTTTGAATTCAGAATCCAGTCAAACACCAGTTATGTTTTCATTGTTTATTCGACCGCATCACTAATAATTGTGCAGAAGATGTTTTAAATGTGATCAACTGTTCCAATATAGATGGATATTTGTAGTTTTTTCTGCATTATGACTGGAATTGCATCACATTTCATGGCTGGAACTTCTCTTAAAATCCGTCCAACTCTTTTTGACCGATGGGACCATGAGGCGTTTCTCTCTGCCTGCACATATTATTGCATCGATCAAATCTGTTGCTTTAAAACTTTGAGCATCAAAAAAAAACCCCCACACTGTGAGGAGATGAAACACATTTGAATAATCTTTAATAGAAATGTTTAGAAAGAGGAACAGGTGGTGCGGTGGATCTTCCGTCAGTCACCTTTCACATTGTTGCATTATCCTGAAAAACAAGAAGAAGATAAATAAATGTAAATGTTCAGAGGAAACACGATGAAACAATCACTTCCTGGACTGGAGAGCGACCTGGGTGTACTCCTCATCTGGCAGAGGAGGAAAGAACCCGACGCCGGCGTCGTCGTCCGTGTCCCGGCCAGCTCCGGGAAGAGCTCCATCTGCAGCGGTGCCTTCTGGGAAATGAGCAACAAGCGACACCGAGGAAAGTCTGTTTTAGAATCCAGCCGTTTGTCCAACCAAATGAGGAAAGGCCAGTGTGTTTTTATTATTATTAGAAGATATTTGAACTCCACTCACTGTAACGTCTGTATTGTTTGCATCAGCCTGAAAGGAAGGAAGAATATTGGACTTTTAAAAGTTTTCCCAGCAAGTGTTGTAAAAGATAATTTGTATAAGGTTGATTTTGCACATAGAGATGTAAATGAAACTGGAAGATGGTAAATATGATTGAAAACCTTTTCCTGCAGTGTAACTGAACTGAATAACCATTTTGTTGACGCAGACACTGAAGCTCAGGTCAGAACAAGTCAAACATAAGTTCACATAATATTTACTCACCTGTGTTCGTTGTCTGTCTGGTTGTTGAACCCCATGGGAACGTCACACAACTCCATGATCTGACATGGAAAGGACTTTGACTGAGAGGATGAAGAACTAAAACTAAAGAATGTCATGAATAACATTCGATTCTTCTAAACATACTGTATTAATCCTTTGTGAGTAAATAGAATATGTATAGAAAACCCTCTTCACAAGCAGATTAAATATTACTTGATTTTCTGTTTTAGATCCAAAACCAATAATTCATTTGAGCAGCTTGATATTAGTTTGGTTTCAAAGGCCGGAAACTCACTCGATGGTTCGCGAACATGCAGTTTGGCAGAGAAGCTGCCAGAGCAGTTCCACACAGACACAGCAGCACGAGCGCCCTCATCTCCACAGACTGAATGATTCCTGCCGGCCCACGAGGCAGGTAGAGGCAGGAGGAGGAGCTCTGTGCTTCAAAGTCCAGCTCGCCCACCACCCTCACTTAATTTAAAAAAATGTCATGAAGAAAGTGTTGTTTTGATGTTCTCACTTATTCCAAGCTTTCCCAGTTCATGTTGTTTTATCTTATTGCTCTCTTGGATTTGAACTAAACCACAGTTCTTAATTTAATCCTCCTCCTGAATGTGTTGGACGACAGTCGAGTCTCTGACTTCTTCCATTGTGGATCGGGTCTAAATGTCTGGCGACTGACCGGGTTTTAGTCTGTGAGTCATCAAGAAGACCAAGAAGGCCTTCTGCATGTCTGTGGACTGTGGGAGGACACACACACACACAGAAAGGTGACATTTAATGGAGGTGGGGGTGAAAGGTCACAGCTGGTCAGGCCAATCAGGAAGAAGTTGTTCTTGTAATGACACTCCTGTCCAGCAGGTGGTGGTAAACCTGAATCGCCGTGTGTCATATTTGGTGAAGCTGCTGAGTGAATGGACATTTAAACAGTACAGTGTGCCGGTCCGCCCACAGTAGGATCTCCGCCGCTTTGCGGTGAAGAAGGGGAGACCGAGTCCCCCCCTGCCTGTTCAGGTACGCGACCACCGTGGCGTTGTCCAACCGGACGAGTACGTGGCTGTCCTTCAGCCTGGCTTGAAAATGGAGCAGGACTTTCTGCACCGCAGTCATTTCCAGCACATTGATGTGAATGGGAGTGGAATCCCAAGCACCACCCACCGCGTGGTGGTCTAGGGTGCCTCCCCATCCCGCGAGACACGCATCCGTGAACACCTCGACGCGATGCAACACGCAGCCCAGGGGGACTCCTTGCGTCAGGAGAGCTGGATCCATCCAATAGATGAGATCCTGGCATGCGTGGGGCGGGATCGGGAGCCTTCTGCGACCGCCACCCCCACGCAGCGGCGGTGTGCGAACCACCGTCGCAGCCTGCTCATGTGCAGGAGGCCCAACCGAACCACTGGGTGGGTAGCAGCCATCAAACCCAGGACGGTCCTGATCAATCGACCCTGACCAGGGTTGTGGTCATTGCAGACCTCAGGGCGAGAGAAGGGAGGTTCGTCTCTCCTCAGAGAGGCGGGCCGTCATGGAGAGCGTGTCCAGCTCCAAACCCAGATAAGCCATGCTCTGAGCCGGGGTGAGTGCGCTCTTGTGTCGGTTCACCGTGAACCCCAGGATCTCGATGTGGTGCAGGACCTGAGTCGTGTGCAGCACAGCCTCCTGATGAGAGGACGCCAGTATGAGCCAGTCGTCGATGTAGGTGAGGATCCTCAAACCGCGACAACGGAGGGGCTCCAGCGCTGCTTCGACACACTTGGTGAAGGTGCGAGGAGCGAGAGACTAGCCGAAAGGGAGCCGGGTTTATTTAAAACACCTGCCTCCCACGGTGAACCTGAGGAAAGGCCTGTGCCTCCTCAGAATGGGGATGTGAAAGTAGGCATCCGTCAGGTCGACCGACATCATCCAGTCCCCGGGCCGGATGCTCTCCAGGAGGTGTTTGACCGTCAGCATGCGGAACCTCCTGGTGGGTATGTGAGTGTTGAGGACCCGCAGGTCCAAAATGGGTCTCACTCCACCGGACTTCTTGGGAACCAAGAAGTAGGGGGAATAGAAGCCCGAGTGCACCTCCTCCGTGCTCAGCTCCGGACTGCACCCCGGCGGAGGAGCGAGGCTACTTCCACTTCGAGAGCCGCCCCCGCAGGGCATGCGAGCCGCGTATGAAGGACGCCACTGAAGAGAGGTGGGCGACAGGCGAACTGCAGGGTATAACCATTTCTCAGTGTCCTGGACAGCCAGGGAGAAAGCTGTCGCAACATGGCACGCCACGTGTGAAACCGGAGCGTGAGTGGCTGCACTATGGCCAGGGGGACGGCCCACCCGTCCTCCCGGCCTCGTGAGACGGGGGGCCACCGACGAAAGGGCCGTGGACCGGCTCTTTGTTGGAGACAACCCGGGCAGAGGCCGCGAGACCCCAGAGTATCCCGGGTCGCTGGCCGTGGTGCTGAAGCCGGGGCCGGGACGCTCAATAATGGGACGGCGCAGCGGTAACCCGGAGCGTTACGGCTCCTCCGCTCCTTTGGAGCAGGCGGAGGACCGCTTTCTCTCCTTCAAGGCCGCCATCTTGTTAGCGCTAGCGTCTGCCAAAAGAGTCGGGGATCTCTGCACTTTGTCGGTCCACCCATCCTGCATGGTGTTCAGCAAGGATGGTGGACTCCTACATCTCTGGCCTAAGCCGGCCTTTCATCCCAAGGTGATCACTTTGGAGTTCCGGTCGGGAGTGATCAGGGTCAGGACGCTCACCTCCATGCCTGGCTCGTCTGGGGACGACCGCGACTGGGGTTGTGCCCGGTCAGGGCTCTGCATCTTTATGTGCAGTGTACAGCTGGCTTTCGCACCATGGACCAGCTGTTTGTGAGGTATGGTGCCCGGGGGCGTGGATCCCCGCTGACCTCTCAGCGTCTCGCCCACTGGGTGGGGGGGCGCTATTGCAGCTGCCTACGAGGCACAGAATCTCTCGCCACCGGCATTGATTGTGCTCATTCCACACGACGTGTGGCTACCTCTGCGGCCCTGTGCAGGGGTGTCACAGTGGGTGACATCTTCCAGGCCGCCTCCTGGGCCTCTGCGTCCACCTTTATGTGTTCATATCTGTTGGATATGTGCACAGACTCTGTGGCCATGTCGGTTTTTAGCGCGAACAGGGGTTCGGTCGCTTGACCGTTTCGGTCCTCTGGCCTGTCTCCGCGTCCCTGGGGGGGCTGCGGTCCGGGGCTTTCCTGCCTGTCGCTCGGCTTTTGCCGTGGCCGGCGTGTGGGTGTCACTGTGGCGATGCTTGTTCACGTCGCGGGCTGCGCTTGGCGCATGGATGCCCGCTTCGTTTTTCGGGAGTTCTGCGATCGTTCTGGACATACGGTTTGTTACTTCCGTCCTACCACCAATCCTGTCAGCATGCCAGCTGGGAGTACATTCATCCCTACGGCCTTCGCCTTTGGCGAGTACCCGATAGCGAAGCCCGTACTTTTCTGCTGAAAATTAAAATTTATTATTCCTGAACCACAAAATAGACTTCTTTGGTTGTACAAATTCACTAGTTACAGTCTTATATGAGCTATAACCCTTGACCCTAGGACCTCTGACCTATTTGCAAGTAAAAACCCCTGAACTCAGGACAAAAAAGAATTCACACAGAAAATTAAAACACTGCATCAGTAATGTAGTGAAACGCAACTGGAAAAGAAAGAAAAAAAAAAAGACCTACCAAAGTTAAAAAATAGATCTCAGCCATTGCAGATGTTATCAAACTGAATTTCAGTCAGTGAGAGCAACATGGAAAGCTAGAATTAAAAGACCCACATTAAGTTAACACAAATGCTACGGTGCTGTGATTCGGGAACGCACACCGGCGGCGAGTCGAATCGAGAGCGAGCGTGAACGCCATCGTTTTGAGAGACACGCAGAGAGCGTCCCAGCAGGCGGGACACTGGCTCAGTTTCAAACCCCCCAAAAAAGGAGATTAAATTCATCTGAATAATCTTTAATAGAAATGTTTAGAAAGAGGAACAGCTGGTGTGGTGGATCTTCCGTCAGTCACCTTTCACATTGTTGCATTATCCTTAAAAACAAGAAGAAGATAAATAAATGTAAATGTTCAGAGGAAACACAATGAAACGATCACACCCTGGACTGGAGAGCGACCTGGGTGTACTCCTTACCTGGCAGACGAGGAGAGAACCCGACGCCGGCGTCGTCGTCCGTCTCCCAGGCCTTCCGAGGCCCAGGGAGGAGCTCCATCTGCAGCGGTGCCTTCTGGGAAATGAGCAACAAGCGACACCGAGGAAAGTCTGTTTTAGAATCCAGCCGTTTGTCCAACCAAATGAAGAAAGGCCAGTGTGTTTTTATTATTATTAGGAGATATTTGAACTCCACTCACTGTAACGTCTGTATTGTTTGCATCAGCCTGAAAGGAAGGAAGAATATTGGACTTTAAAAGTTTTCCCAGCAAGTGTTGTAAAAGAAAAATTGCATCAGGTTAATTTTGCATATAGAGATGTAAATGAAACTGGAAGATGGTAAATATGATTGAAAACCTGTGTAGTGTAACTGAACTGAATAACCATTTTGTTGTACGCAGACACTGAAGCTCATGTCAGAACGTGTCAAACATCAAGTTCACATAATATTTACTCACCTGTGTTTCGTTGTTTGTCTGGTTGTTGAACCCCATGGGAACGTCGCACAGCTCCCTGACCTGACATGGAAAGATTTTGACTGAGAGGATGAAGAACTAAAACTAAAGAATGTCACCAATAACATTCGATTTTTCTAAACATACTTTTTCTGAGTTAATCCAAATGTATAGAAACCCTCTTCACAAGTAGATTAAATATTACTTGATTTTCTGTTTTAGATTCAAAAACCAATAATTAATTTGAGCAGCTTTATATTAGTTTGGTTTCAAAGGCCGGAAACTCACTTTATAGTTCTCTCCAGTAATGAACATGCAGTTTGGCATAGGAGCTGGCAAAGGAGTTGCCAGAGCAGTTCCACACAGACACAGCAGCACGAGCACCCTCATCTCCACAGACCGAGTGATTCCTGCCAGCCCGCCAGGCAGGTAGAGGCAGGAGGAGGAGCTCTGTGCTTCAAAGTCCAGCTCGCCCACCACCTTCACATAATTTAAAAAATGTCATGAATAATGTGTTGTTTTGATGTTCTCACTTATTCCAAGCTTTCCCAGCTCATGTTGTTATATCTTATTGCTCTCTTGGATTTGAACTAAACCACAGTTCTTAATTTAATCCCTCCTGAATGTGTCGGATGACAGTGGAGTCTCTGACTTGTTCCATCGTTGCTCGGTTCTAAAATTTTTTTTTTTTTTTTTTTTTGAGGCGACTGACCAGGTTTTAGTCTGCAAATCATTAAGAAGACATGGAGGAGACCAGAGGCCTTCTGTATGTCTGTGGACTGAGGGAAGAAACACACAAAACACACACACACAGAAGATGCAAACCAGTTTGATGGAGGTGGGGGTGAAAGGTCACAGCTGGTCAAACCAATCAGGAAGACGTTCTTGTAATGACACTCTTGTCCAACAGGTGGCAGTGAACCTGGATCACAGTGTGTCATATTTGGTAAAGATGTTGAATTAACATTTACCCAGTAGTGTGTGTGTGTGTGTGTGTGTGTGTGTGTGTGTGTGTGTGTGTGTCAGAGAGATGCAACGAAGCAGTAAAGACACGACGCTGTGAATCAGCTTCTTAAATGAAAAGTAAAATTTATTATTCCTGAACCACAAAATAGACTTCTTTGGTTGTACAAATTCACTAGTTACAGTCTTGTATGAGCTATAACCCTTGACCCTAGGACCTCTGACCCCTCTCCCTCTGACCTATTTGCAAGTAAAAGCCCCCGAACTCAGGACAAAAAAGAATTAACACAGAAAATTAAAACACTGCATCGTAATGTAGTGAAACCCAACTGGAAAAGAAAAAAAAAAAAAAAAAAAAGACCTACCAAAAGTTAAAAAATAGATATCAGCCGTTGCAGATGTTATCAAACTGAATTTCAGTCAGTGAGAGCAACATGGAAAGCTAGAATTAGAAGACCCTACATTAAATTAACACAAATGCTACGGTGCTGTGATTCTGCAGAAACGGCCGTCGGGAACGCACGCCGGCCGGCGAGTCGAATCGAGAGCCGAGCGTCTGAACGCCATCGACGTGTTGAGAGGGAGGAGCCCCGACAGGCTCCTCCCACACGCAGAGAGCGCCCCAGCAGGCGGGACACTGGCTCAGTTTCAAACCCCCCCAAAAAATTTGTCTCCTTTCAGTTATTTGTACATTATTCACACAACAATAAATGATTTTTTTTTTCCTTATTTTTCAGTGGCATCAGATTTAAATTAACCATAGACAAAATAAAAACACCTGCTACCTTCAAGGTCACGGCGGCCGAGCTCCTCGGGGCGAAGGATGAAAACTGGATGCTTCACATTTGACCGATTAGAAAAATACAATATAAAGCCGGGCGGGGTGTAAAGTACCGTTCATCCAGAAATGATAAAAACGCTTCGTGGAGTTCCTGCTGGACGCTCCCGTCTCCAGTGTAGTGGGGTTTTCTACTGGGGAATGTAACGCAATTCATCAACTGAGATTTTTTTTTTTGTTTAAAGTCTGCCGAGACGAAGAGAGACTGTTGCTTTATTTAAAAACCAACATGCAAAAAGTAGGCTTCGTTACAAGGCAACTAGATACATGTGCCTAAAAAAAAACAACAACAAAGCGTACGTAAAATAATGTGATATGCAACTCCAAGTTAAAAGCTTCGACTCATAACTGGATCGATGGAAATTTAGTCACAACAGGCCTGACTTTTCGATGGAAACGAGTCTGTCGTTAGATAATAAAAGCAATAAATTAAGATATAGGTTGTTAAAAAGCTGATCCGTGGCAGTGCAAAAAGAAAAAGAAAAAAAAAAAAAAAAAGATATGTACTCTTTTTAACGACGGCCGCAGCTCGTGTCTGTGAAGGTAGCAGGATGTTCTCTCCGCAGGTATTTACACTCCTGAGCGCCCCGAGCCAGAAGAAACATCAACCATGTAGTTTAACTGTGACCCATTTCTTTTATATTCCAGTATGGTTTTTTTTTTTTTTTGTTAACAGCAAAATCACAGAAGGCGCAGAAAAGTTTAGAAAACAAAACAAAACAAAAAAAAAAACCCAAGAACAAACAAAACAGAAAAAAAAAAAAAACTAAATTTAAAACCGATCCGACTCTACTGGCGAAATGAAAGCTGAAATTTAAAAGGATGGTTTGTAAGTAGCGATCCTAACTAACCGGATTCACAGTCTCTGCAGTGGTTATACTGTGTATGGGCCATGTTTAGTGTTAGTGGAGCACTGGAGGTGCTCGTCAACCAGTGTGTGTGTGTGTGCGTCCCGTGCTGGCTCCTCCTCTCTCGGTGCGGGGTTACGTGGGCACGGCGGTCTCCAGGCTGCGGCGGCCCTGCCTCAGCTTGCGCTTGTTGCTGTACATGGCCATCTCCTCCAGGGCGGAGGTGGCGGGCAGCGGGGCGGCCGCCTCCACCTCGGCGCTCGCAGCGGACCCGGGGTAGGGAGGGAGGGAGGGAGAGAGAGAGAGAGAGAGAGAGAGAGAGAGAGAGAGAGAGGCCAAAGTCAGACGGCGAGACGACGCTGCTGAAGGCTGGAGAGAGAATCCAGACCCCTTCAACCTGCGACCCCTGACCCCCGACCCCAGCAGCAGTTTCACAAAACGTGCACAAAAACACACCGGCGTGTTTTTTTTTTCTTTTTTTTTTTTTCTGTGTAGACCTGTGAGACACACACACACACACATCCACGCCTCCTTCAGTCTGATGTTAATCAACAGCTGCCGTCTCTGTGGCGAGATGCAGCCACACACACACTCCCGCCGTCGCCTCGGGGCCCGCCGCCACCCACACGGTTAAGAGGTTAGGGAGTAAACTAACGGGCACACACACACGCACACACCATGCACGCAGGAGCCTACCGAGCGGAGCTGCCTATCCCAAGTAGTCGCCTGAATCAAAGGGGACACGAGGATGAGGAGATCTGCACGCTGCTCTGTTTTCGCGCCGTGAAGCGCTCCGGGCTCACGCCTACCTTGGTTGCCGGGGCCGTCGTGGACGAACTGCAGGTCGTCGGCTGCATCAGGGGACTGGAGGGGGGGGAGAAAAGAGAGAGGGGGTGAGCGAGGGAGCGGCGCTGTGCGGGCTCAGAGACCTGTATCCCCGGGGGAAGCCTTCACCGCAACAACAGAGAACGTGCCGGTCCCTTTAGCAAGGCAGCACTGAAGCTCCCGGTCCGTCAGAGCCACAAGCCAGAGGGCGTCTACCCGCTAACCCCCCCTCCCCCCCAGAGAGAAACTGGCATGTTACGGGAGAAGGGGGTTAAAGTCATCCGTTCCGGCGTGGGCACATCCACCAAGAGACAGCGAACAGCACAGCACCAGAGTCACCGGCAGAAAACACAGCAGCACGTTCCAGTGGGGGGGGGGGGGTCACCGGGTCGGGGTCGGGTTAGGGGAGCTGCTTTATCCACACGCTCATTCAGAAGAGGACATTTAGTCATTACAGGCTTTTATTTGATCTGATGTCTGAATGGATCCGGTCTCATCACACCAAACTGCGGTATTTAATATTTAAATTCAAACGAGTTTACTGGGTTCCGTTAAGGTGTGTGAACACATGAATTTAACAGATTCTGAGAAACAATGAACACATTATATCGCAGGTACACCAAAGAAAAAAAAAAAAAAAAAGGGTTGAAACAAAGTGCTGTCACTGTGCGACATGAAACCAGCAGAGACCCGACGGACAGGAGAGGACACCGGCACAGACCAGAGACTCCGGAGAGGCCCGTCTGGATCTGCTCGGCGTTATTTAGTCAGCTGAGAGACAGGAAGGGTCCACGCGCTCCGTTACTCCTCTACGTTTTGTGAGTGGGGGGTGTTAGGCGGAGGGAGGCTGGCCGACGGGGCGTGTCGTTACTCGGAGTCTCTTTCCTGACCGTGCGAGGGAGAGTTAGTGAGCCACACCGCCGACAGTGCAGAGCAGGAAGTGACCGCCGATGCCTCCCGATCAACACAGACTACAGGGGAGAGGCAGCAGGGAAAGCCGGGGAGAGGAGGGGAGGAGTGGAGGAGGAGGAGGCCGGGGCCCCCGGGAGCTCAGCATGCAGCCAATACCTGGATGTCGTATACGGGTTTGGAAGAAGGAATGGCGGCAAACTGTCGGTAGTCAAACTTCTTTGATGACAGGGACTAGAAGGATAGCAAACAGGAATGAGCAGAGGCCGAGGGAGCGAGGCCGAGGACAGAGTGTGGGACAGGGGACAGGGAGGAGGACAAAACCACGGCAGAGGGACAGAAATGAGAAGGAAAAAGGAAAAGGAAAGGGAATGGAGGAGGCAGAAAATCTGATGAATGAAGGAGCTTAACAGCCAGATGTGGCGAATGATGGAGGAGCAGCGTGTTCGCTCGGCTCTGATTGAGCAACATGCTGGGTCCATGTTTTCAAAGTAATGTACCTTCTCTCCGATTCCAGACTGCAAACGAGGAAACCTTTGCAATTCCTTGGTCAAATAAACACCCAAGTTGCTGATTCTTTAAAATATTCGATCATTTTAACTCCGCAAGCCTTTATTTTTGGTTTTCTTTTTCACCTTAATACACACAGTTACAAAGAAGGGGAAAAAATTCTGAAAAATTCAATTGAAAATGAAAGAAGAGAAAACAGGTAGAGCTCTTACCAGCCTGCCAGGTGAGGTTACTCCTCGAGGACTGAGCTCTGAAAACACACAAAACATCACGGGAGCGTGAGAGAAGCAGCATCACGACAAACACTGATGATTAAAATGAGTCCCAAAGACGTTCTACTTATATGTCACTCGTTATAAATGTTCATATCTCTTAAATCCCTCTGATCTTTGTGTCTCTTACCTTCCATGGGGGTGGGGGAGGGCGTGGGGGCCGGCGAGGGCGACTCCGTCAGCTGGTCGAGCGTCCCGCGTTTCTTCCCGTCCGGGACTTGGCGATGACCATCTGAGCCTTCAGCGCGTCCTGCTCCAGAGACTTCATCCTGGAGGAGGCAGAGCTGCGATCAGAGCCGCGGTCTGAGGGAAAACTCGACTCGGATCTCGTCTCAACCAAACAGCGAGACACGCGCTCCACCGCCGGTGGGCGTCCGCCACACACACTACCAGTTTTGGGTGCTCCTTGTCCTGGTTTGCTGCGACAAAAAAAAAATACTGATTGACTTCATTGCACTCCAGGAAAAGGACGACCTACTGCTAGTAGGTTTACCCTTTACTCACAGATAGCTTGCAAACTGACTGCTGGTCATGTGTTAGTACGAGAAAGAAAAAATGAACTGGATGAAAGAGAACAGCAATGCACAAATAAAAGAGCAGCAGGGTGGGGAGGGGGAGGGGGGGCAAGACGGAGATAAAGAGAAGCAAGAACCAGAGGAAGGAAGCCGGAGATGGAAACGGCAAAGACGTGCAGAAGCAAGACGGCACGAGAAAGGCAGCGGAAGCACTGTCAGAGTCGCTGCCAGTGCTTGCTCGGACCTTTCCAAACTGGGCCTCGAGCGAGAAAATACCCCAACAACCAAAGCAGCCCAGCACACCCGCTCACGATGCCGTGCGGCTGGGGCCGAGGAGCAGACCTGAGCTGGGAGGCGGCAGAGGAGGCGGCGGTGGAGGGGGCGGGGCCGGGGCCGGGGGGCGGCGGGGCCGAGCCCTCTGATGCCCTCACTCGGGCCTGGTAGAGCCTCTTAGCCAGGTCCTGCTCATACTGCCTAACATCCTCCTCCAGGCCGTACGGCCTGCGGCGGCCCGCACGGCCACGCCGGGGTCAGGAGGAGGAGGAGGAGGAGGAGGAGGAGGAGGAGGAGGAGGAGGGGTGGAAAGTTCACCAGGACGCAGGAGGAAGATGGAAAGTAGGAAGGAAGGCACACAGACAGAAAAAAGGGAGGAAAAACCAAAGAATGGAAGGTAAAACACCGACACATTGAGGGAGGCCAGGAGTCATAAATAGTACAGTAGGACAGTATTTGAAGACACGACAGCAGCAGAGAGAGAGACCGAAACACACACCTACCACACAGGAAAGACCATTTTCCTTCTCTATTTCGTTTATTTCTATGACCCCAAATGTACAAGGTCCAAATACCAACAAAAAAAAAAAAAAAAACAAAAAAACCACAGGTTGCGGCCTTGTTGTGAGGGAGTGTTTGTATTACCGTGCTGCCCTCCACATGGCTCTCTTCTCAGCCTCCAGCGCTCGTTTCTCTGCAGGAGACAGGTCCTTGTCGGGGGCCACGGCAAGCTCGGGGCTCTGCATGCGGAGCCTCTCCTGATGTCTGCGCTCTGCTTTGGCCGTGCGGATGGGAGCGGCCGACTCCCCGGGGTAAACCGGGATCAGGCTGACCAGACGAGAGGCAAAGGGAGCCATGAGCCCGACGGCATGCGGGGCTTTAGCGGTGTGAGGGTTTGCGCGGTGTTTACCCCGTCATGGAGTTGGGCCTCTGCTCCAGCCTGAAGCTGTCCTCCAGGGAATTCCTCTGAGAGTCTCCTTTACCGTCCACTGAGGACGGACTGCAAAAGAAATAACAAGATGTGTTCAATTTGTGATGTGCCTACCAAAAGAAAAAAAAAAAAAAAAACTCTGGAGAACGTATCTTCTTACCCCGAGCTGCCGCAGTAGCTGGGCGGCGTCACGCTGTAGTTCGGGGGTGTGGAGCAGTGCTGGGACGGCGAGGTCACCGGCTCCACCTTATACTCCACTCCGTCCAGCAGCACCTTACCGGTGGCCTTCATCTGAGCCACCTGCTTGGCCAAATCCTCCTCCTCGTCCTCCTCGTCTTCATCTAGCAGGTACTCCCGCGCCCGCTGCTCAAACTTCCTCGCTGTGGGGGAAAGCATCAGATGTACGGTGGAAGATTAGCTTCGTCGGATGTTGTAGTGGGCCGGAGGAGACGGGGGAACAAACCTTCTTCCTCTCTCATCTTCTTGAGGTCGTCTTCTCCGACCAGGGACACTCGAGGTTTGGGCTTGTCCGGGGTCTGCTGCTTCACGTCAATCTCAAAGTACTTCTGTCGGTCCCTGAACGATCGCTGCTCTGGGCTGTTCTTCCCACCGGGAGAGGGAGTCTGCGAGAGAAGAAATGAAGCATGGGTTACGTTTAAAGTCTGAGCAGACAGATGGCTGCTCATGCTCAGAATGCAGCGAGTCTGGAAAGGATCGGACGAAGGACGCCAGAGGAAAATAGAATCAAGCCTTTAAATTTAGAACCCAACACCATGAAGCTGATTTCACGGCTGCATCGCTGAGAGAAGCGCGGTGGTCTCCCAGCCGCTGGGAGGCCACACACCCCACCACCGATCTAGCCAAGCACACCTCGGCCGCGGCAGACGGCGGGACGGCTGCAGCTGTGGCGGGAGGCGCTGGTACCTGCGTGTCCAGGGTGGGCCTGGAGTGGCGAGGCACCGCCGCCAGGTTCATATACTCCCGGCGGTCGGGCGACAAGAGAGGGAGCCGGGGGGAGAGCGGGCTGCTCGTCCTCTTCCCGGCTCCCTGCAGACCATCGGGGTCATCGAACACGTCGTTGACCAACTCAGGCTGAAAAGGCCACATAATTCATCACGAGACTTACACTTGACCTTGGTAACGTTTCCTCTTAATGATTCCTCTACTACTTAAAATTTGTTAAGATCCCTTCAAAACTGAACAGCATTAAAACGAACATGCATTTGTAGGATGAGCAGCAGAGATGAGTATGGCAGCTCCAGACATAAAAATTCAAACACATTCAAAAAGACATACAAGAAAATTGAGTCAAATTGGGACAAATATTATGAATTTCTGAAAGTTCACAGATTCACTGACCTCTGGAGACGGCTGCTTTGGGAGAAAATTGTTCTTGACGCCGTACAGGTCCTGTCAGCAGAAAAAGACGTGAGTGTTAAAGACGTCAGGAACTCAGACACCGAGGGAAAACACAGACGAGCAGCCAGGAGAAGAAGAGGGACTGAGAGTTAGTACGCCGGCCCACACGGATGGATGGTCGAATGAATCAAGAGACAACGGCAGCATGACAGGTGATGGCGGTGGAGCACGGAAAACCAACGATGAACGCATTCCACACGTCACAGCACGTCACGGGACGCCCCCACCTCCCCCGACAAGGCGCCGGCTTCGCCGCACGGGGGAACGCCTGCTCCGGTCAGAAGGAGGTGAGGGGGCGGGGCGGGGCGGGGCGGACCAACCAGTCAGCACAGCATGCGTTTGGTGGTGATTGTGACCCGGCGGCGGCGCCGGGCAGCACGGCCTACCTGCGGCGGCTCCAGCACGGCCAGAGAGCGAGGCACGGCGGCAAACGCCTTGTATGCCTGCTTGACATTCATGGGGAATTCGTCGGGCGAGGTGGGGGAGGGGGCGCGAGGCTGCAGCGAGGGGGCGGGGGGGGGGGGGGGGGGGGGGTGAAGAGGGGTTCATGTGGTAAAAGGGCGGGGAAGGAAGGAGAAGAGGAGGAGGGGACGACGCAGACAGACAGACAGACAGAGACAGGGGGAGAGGGCAGACTATGAACAAAACCAGCAGAGTTGAAGAACGCTGAGGAGGAGGTCAGGTGAGCGGCATGGCAGCTGGTTTCACGTGACGGGGAGGGAAGTATGCCGACAGACGTAGGGCTGAGCCAGATTTTTATGCATGAGCACATTTTTTGAAAACAACCTAAAGGATTTATAACTACTGACTGATTTAATGATGCTAACAGACAAAAGAATGGATGGTTGTGTGGTTCGGATGACGACCTCCTGCAGGTGTGCCTGCTGGGGTCACGGAGAGGCTAAAGGCGGTCCTGTCTTTGGTTCCAGCTTCTTTGGGAAAAAGATGTGCGTCTGAATGATGTGAGTGCTGCGAGACGGCGGTGCGCGGCCTGCAGCTCGGAGCCGGAGCTGGACAGAGAGCAGCCCTACGTGGTGGTGAGGGGTCTTACAGAGGTCTGGGAGTTGAAGGGGGAGGGGCCATGCTGGAAGGGGTTGGGACTGCGGCCTTCGGGCGTGCCGGGGGAGTTGCTCGGCCGCCACGCCCGACCGGCTGGATGGCACCGGGTCGTGTCTGCAGGAAGGAGAGAGAAAAACATTTAGAAAAAAAAAAAAAAAATCAAGAGAAGCCAAACGTGAAAGTGAATGAGAACTGAACATGAATGGAGTCGATGGTCAAACTACACTGAACAACACTCACTGATGACGAGCTGCTGTCCTTGGCAGTGGGGGTGGAGCTGTAATGAATGTTGGCCTGCAAAGGAATTTCAAATGAATCGATGACCGTGACGACAAAATGCATCTTCAGCAAACCTCCTGCTTGAAATCCGAGCAACAGCCACCACGCTACCCACTGGAGCTTCTTCTGGATGATGCCACATCACATCAACGCTAGCAGGGTGCTAATCTGGTCGCCAGATGTTTTATTACTCTTAAGACCAAGTGTCTCTTCTGCTTTTATCTGATGAGAATAAAAATGAAGCCACGGCTCATCAGTAGGCACCGGTCAATCTGCTTCTCCACTGAATGCACGAGGCAAAGCGTCAGTAGCTCAGCTGGCTGCGGAGAAGCTCTCGCATGCTTTTCAGACTCCACTACTTGTAGTGTTTGTAAACCAGGTAGAGAGCTCAAAGCAGCATATGCTTCAAGAAACTCAAAAATAAATCCAGGCCAGAGCAGAGAGGTCACGAGCCCCACTTACGAAGCGAGTCTCCCTGCCTGAACCCAGAGAGCTGTTGGAAGAGTGGTGGCTGGGCTAAGGGTGGGAGGAGAGGTCAAGAGGTCAATTACCTCCCCTAACAGAGCGAGAGGTGATTCATGGAAAAAGGAGAACATAAAGTAAAAGATGGAGTGACAACAGAGTGATGAAGGCCGGAGGAGTGCTGCTCACCGGCTGGATGGTGGGAGAGTAAGGTGCTTCCCTGATGGGGCTGTCCGTTCGCGGGAAATCAGAGGAAGGCGCCTGGAAAAACAGAAGTCCACTCTTTAGTTTCAATGCTAAGAAGACAAACTGAAGCGGTTAGTTAGTGGATTTATCACGCAGTAACTTCAGCAAACAATAAGCTCCTGCTGGTAAACATGCCGTTTTCTGCGCTTCCAGTTCCTCACTGACCTTTGACCTTGGTCACAACTGTTGGGTCGGACATTCCAGTCGACCCTGACTCTGCACTGACGAGGTGCCGCAAGCTCTGAGCTCACAGCGAAAACATGCGGCAGCTCGGCCTGAAGCACAGAACTCAGCTGAACGCCGTGCGTGTGCACAAAGAGTGGATTCAACATGAACAAAATCCCAAACCCCAGGACTGGAGTGAGAACCAGCTGAACCCTGAGAGCCCTGCAGGAGCAGACCGCTGCGACAGAACAACACAATCATGATTCTAAAGACATCGAGGCAGATGGACGGGGCTGGAACAGGTGACAGGAATTCCTTCTTCTTGCATCACGGAGTGCAGCAGAGGGATTCCTGACATTGTTCGACTGTTTTACACTTTGTGAGAAAAAAGGTGTTAGTTTTGTTTTTTTTTTTCCCAACAAAGAAAGACACATATTATGGCATGTGACCAAAAAAAAAATCCCTTTAGCTGTTAGGTAAACCCTCTATAAATGCTGGAAGCTGTGATCTCTTACAAAGGGCACTAGTGAATAAAACGGCATGCTTCCTCCTCCTCCACACCACACGCAGGCAGGCAGGCGGCTTGCCTTGCTGAACAACCACGGCTGCAGTTGGCCCTGCCTGCCGTAGCCCACCGGGGCCCCGACAGGCCCGTCCCTTTACGATTGGCCACCAAGAAAGGGTTCTCGCTGAAGCAGATGGGCTGAGAATCCACCAGGCTCTCCTCCTCTTCCTCGGGCAGGAACGTCGACGCCGAACTGACGGTGGTGGAGGACCCGGTGCTCTCGGCGGCGGAGGTCCCGTTAGGGGAGAACTGGGATCCACGCAGATAATCCAGCTCTGTGTTAAGACTGACTGAGGGCTCGGGATCTGCGTGGTAGGGGGGGCGGGCTGACTCAACCCGAAGCCAGGGGGCTCTAAAGGGGCTCCGTACTGGGCCTGCAGGGGGGCCTCCATCAGAGTAACACAGGACTGAGCAGGAGGAGAGGAAGAGGGACGACACACAGTGAAGAGACGGGAAAGACACGCAGGACAAGTGAACGTCACCTAACGGGCTTGCTAGGATTAAAGGCTGAATACAGCTACTGCACATAAAGACGATGCTTTCAAAGTTTATGCAGAAAGTCTGTAAACTGTAATTTTTTTAGTTTGAAAGTTTTTTAGTTTGGAATCTGAACTATACCAAATAATTAAAAAAAAAAATCCAAATCTAACAGTAAGGGAACCGAAAATAGATTTCTGAAGGGAGACATGTTTGTATTTATTGGGGTTCAGCAGAATCAGCACAATCTTCAGAGGTAAAATACTTAAAGTAATTTAGTGTCTAAGAAGAGATAAGAGGGGAAATTCCTGTGAGTTTCCCTAAATAGACGCTGACACTGAATCCTCGTGAAGCTAAAGAGAGTCGCTTGCATCACTAAATCTTTCCCGAAGCCTTTAAGATAACTTTCTGGGACTGCGGCGGACCCGCTGGGTTCTGCTTTAAATAAACTGTTTATCAGAGCCGTGAGACACTCGGGCTCCAACACACCTCCAGCTGCGCCTCACAGAAATCAGAGCAGCAGGAAATATGCAGCAGTTCATGGATGACACTAATGTGTGAACCTGAGACAGGGAACACTTTTAGAATACCTGGAGAGCGTTAAATCACCTTTTAGAAAAAAAAAAAAAAAAATCTTCAGGTCAACCCTGAATTCCAACAATGCCGACCTCAATCTGACGTGACCTTGACACATGCAGTCATAATGAGAGCAGCCGTTCTGAGAATGCAGCCGGGACTCAGACTAAAAGGGTCTGCGGTGGGACGAGGGTCAGCGGGCTGGAATGTGCGAGCCAGTGCCCTTTAGACTGCGAGGGGACAGCTGGAGTTTCTGCGTGTCAGAGGCGAGAGACGGGCCGCCG
This sequence comes from Salarias fasciatus, assembly GCF_902148845.1. NCBI lineage: Eukaryota > Metazoa > Chordata > Actinopteri > Blenniiformes > Blenniidae > Salarias > Salarias fasciatus. Next base: position 19,215,025 of record NC_043753.1, on the reverse strand, counting down.
TCGACACGCCGAGCTGCTGACGCTTTTCGAAGCAAAGAAACCGGGAAGTCCGAGGCTTCCACTTACTGAAAACAGATCGCTAAACAAGAAGCAGAGGAGGAGCTGCCTCCAGGAAGCTCTCTCAGTGAAATCACAGCTATTGTTAATGTGGAATTCCAATTTGTTTTCATTTGCATACTTTTCCAGGTATTTCCTGTCTGAGGTTCACCTGATATTCAGACCTGTTGTACATGATTATTTCATATGTGAATCATAATTTCAGTCTTGTCTGCAAGCCATATTAATTCCTTTCCAACATGCTTTTATTTATTTTGTTTTACTTTTTAAAGTACTTCAGAACCTAAAATCAAAATGTTTAATTACATATACACACTCTAGAATCAGAAGCTCGATTTCCAATAGATAACAGACGTGATTTTAAATAAGTAAGCCTGAGTTTGTTAAGCAGTGTGAGAGGAGAGGATCACGTGTGTCGGGGCCACAAACTCATTCTGTAACGCACAGCGAAGGGAACAGCTGCACAGGATATGTGGGCTAAACGCTGCTGATCCCGCAGGACACAGATCCACAAGTGTTTTGTGGAGTGTGTTAGGAGCTTAGAGAAGATGTTCAAAATAATACAAAGTACGTTAAACTCCAAGGATCTACAGGATCTAAGTTATGATCAAAGTCTAAAAAGAAATGCAAAGAAAAGACAAAACCCAGAGACACAAGTGAAGACAAATGAAAGAAAAAGACAGAGGGGAGAAGCTGCAGCCGCTGTGGGATTATATACTCACTGCCGGAGGGGAACAAGTCGGCACAGAGTCCACTCAAACGTACTCCACTCGTGACTTTGCGAACTCAAACTGAAACACTTGTCCGCTCCTCTTGGACAAGTCCCTCCCGCTCAGACACACCCTCCCCATCACACCGAGAGCCAGATGCAGGTTTAAAATATCCCAGAGGGGAGGCCGGCTGATAGTGGGCAGCTGTCCCCTTCCCCCACGCCTGGCCCTCCTCCTGCTTCCTCTCATTTCCAACGATCCTTCGTCAGCCTCTCTTCTGTAACTCCAGTTTAATCGTCACGCAGGGTCTTCGTGGGATTTTTTTAAATCCAACTCATATCAGAGTACAACTGATTACTGATGAGCCTTGGCGACGCCACCAGCACTGGTAACTCTGCGGTTATCCTCATAAATGGAACTTAAATGTTCCCGAAGGGGCAAATGGTCGTCTTAGGGTCACTTTCTAACAAGAGCTCTATTCCGGGCGTTGAGGGCCACACACAGACTGCCAAAAGTTTACAACCACCCAGAAGTCAAATACTGTTCCTCGAATGAGGAATATTTAGTTCATTCACTCATAGCGTGCACGATGTCTCCTTCAGCTGTGTGATGAGAGGACAAAGACTCACCCTGTTGACCTTCTGCAGGCTGGTGGTGGGCAGTGCAGCCAGCGTCTTGTAGTCCAGTTTCAGAGGTCCAGTGCCGATGCTCTGATGGGAAATACAGACACCGACGTTAAACTTCAGGACCACGACCAGCCTGGCTTTAATTAGTCTTTACTAGCTGTTTTTTTTTTTTTTTTTAATTCACAGAACAACTGCTCAGGCAGGATTTTCCTCTTGTTGATGGTTCATTAGGTGGGTGCACTGGTCAGTAATCATTCCAGTCAGGAAACAACTCCAGCTCAGGATCATTATTTAATATTGAAAAAATTCAGCGATTAGAATTCTTTTGAAGGGTCTGGATTTTCAAGACTGGAAAGATAGCTGTGTGATGAAAGCATTAAAGATAGAGAGAGAAAGTTAGGACAGATTATTAGTTATCGATAAGTGGGGGGAGTTTATTCATGAAGATTGTTCAATGCGCTTTCCCCAACACGATCATTTGATTGTGAACATTTGGTTTTGTTTCAATTAAGTTAAAGTAGCATTTCGTTTCTTTATTGCTCGCACAGTATCTGGACTGTCCTGCAGGTGTCGTCTGTTTACGGTCTTATATGAACCTGTGTGACCAGGTTCGAGGAGGAATCTTTTGGGAATGTTTTCAGTAGCAAGGTGAAATCCCGTGGCAGCAGTTCTGACGTGTCTGTGGCTAAACTGCAGCTCTGCAGCAGGCGTGAAGCTGATCCGAGGAGCTGGCGACCAGGAGTGTCTCACCTCCGTCTCCTCTTCTAGCAGGCGAGTTGCCTCCTCACGCTCCAAGCGCATACGCTCCTTCACCGAGAGAGGGAGAGGAGGAGCAGAGGACAGCGAGGAGGAGACCCACCCACACACAGGCACACGGTAATGCGATGATGGGGGTGGAATGGAAAGGCGGACGGTTTCCCGGAGGGAAGGAAGGAGTGTTATGGAGGGGACGTGATGTGGGGAAATAAAGAGTGGTGAGGAAGAAAGAAGATGGGATGGTTGGATGATTTTATATCACACCAAGCACACCGAGAGGACAGAAGAGGAAACAGAACGGGAAAGAAAAGGATAGAATCCACACACATTAGAAAGTATTCTACTCATGAGCTATGAGAGTAGAAACTGCATGCAAGGCGGGACATTGCAGCAATAGTTCTTTGAAACACAATACCCAAAAAGAGGAGAAGTTTCTTTCAGTAACACACAAGCATGAGCGTCTCAACTCTTGTGTAACGATTTATTTAACCCATCTGCTGGTCTGACAGAAACTGCTTTACTTTAACTCTTCCCCCAACAGGAGTGGATTCACTGTCCCACTTACCACTTTCTCCATCTCTTCTCGCTCCCACTGTGAGGTCTCCCTCACCATCTCCGACTCCTGCAGAGGAGACAGATTTAGGAACATGAAAACATCCACTGCCCGTCCTGGAAGCGCGGCGGTTTGAGCCGAGAGGGGTGTTTGTGGAAAAAACAGCCCATCGATCGAAATGCGTGCAGAGGAACAACAGTGTTCGGTAAACCAGCAGACCCGCTGACATTCCTTTAGAGCCGGCACTCTCCCAAAAGCTAATCGGGACAAAATAAACAACTGTGTTGGCGCATTCTGGGCGCCGCGGTGGAAGGATGAGTACATGATGAGCGCGGCCAGAATGGTATTATGTACCGACCAGCACAGAGACTTTTTGCAGCATCTGACTCCAATGTTGGCTTAAATTTAGTAATGTTTGGTTTAGTTGATAGAACTAGTTAACTTTGCACCCAAAAGGAACTATGAAGTCAATAAACACTGATTTTGGCACAGCTAAAATGGGGACAACAGTGGAGATATCTTAAAATCTGCGGCCAGCAGGGATACAGAGAACCGTTGTCTTGGCTGTGGACGACAGACAGTAAGAAACAATCCAACTGTTGTCTCACAATGTGACCGCTGATGCCAATAGTTTTATTTGAAACATGTTTGAAAGTATTATGACAGTAAATCTTGTCCTGTACCTTCTGCATGATGTCCATCTCCTCTGGGCTCAGGTCTCGGTCTATGGAAGAGATGCTCTCCATGCTGTTTTTGCGCACAATGCTGCCAGCAAACGGGTTGGCGATGATGCCAGGAGACGCCTGGGAATAAATATACAGCCCTGATTAAAATTCGATTCCTTTTCAAAAAGTAGATCTTTGACAACACGAAGCCAAACCTCTATCGATTATCTGCGTATGGAAATATGTCACCTCTACAGCAGCCACTTTGCGAGGGTCAAATCCGTCACACACCAGCATGACCAGAGAGTCGCCGACGGCCCGGAGCACCCTCACGGCCTCCGTGTGCGTCATGCCCAGCAGGCTGTGGTTGTTCACCTCCAGAATGCGCATGCCGACCTGCAGCCGTCCGTCTCTCGCTGCCGCGCCGCTCGAACTCACCTGAAGACGTCAGTCAAAACTGAGCGAGTCGTGCGTTCTCAGGTTGATCGCTTTGTGCATTAGAGGCAGTTTAAAAAACCTTAGAGATGAAGATGCCCTCGTCTGTCGGGTCAAAGGGGTTTCCGGCGTGACCTTTGGCCCTCCACGAATGCTGATGCCGAGCTTTTCTCCCGGCTGCTTCTGGATCATGATTTCTTGCATCCCCAGCGGGGGGGTCCCTCCGAACCAGCATACGGATCTCCTGCTTGTTGGCCAGCAGGGCGCGCACGGCCTCCTGGTGCGTGGCATGTCGCAGGTCGATGGCGTTCACCTCCAGGATCCGGTCGCCAACACGGAGGCCGCTCTGACACGCCAGGCCGTGAGGAATCACCTGGAGGGACGGAGCATGTTCAGTGAGACGCGGCACGTTCTGGAGACACAAATACTAAAATCTGATAATGGTCTATCAAGGCTCTACTTTTGATATGAACACGCCGGGTTCATTGATGCCAAACGGGTGGCTGGCGTGGTCGCTGCCTCCCACGATGCTCAGGCCGAGAGGACCGCCTGACTTCATCAGAGTCACCTCCTGTTGGAATCAGAGGCAGCAGGTTTAGACTGCAGACTGTAGAAAAAGGACTGTAGCTCAAATGTAAATCAGACAGAAGTCAAAAGTTGCATTGGTGTAAATATAAGAGGATTTCTCTCTGGGAAACAGGTTAGGTTATCTCATTGGTGGGTTAATATTCATATTAATACTAACCCGAGTTCTGCAAAACAGCAAAGTGGTTCCACAAACAAGAGGAATTTGCCAGATCTGATCCACAGACACCTGAATGAGGCTGGTCAAAGGTCTATTTCACACCATGAACTCTATGATCATACCGATGGGACAGCAAGTCAGCTACAGATGCTGCATTTCAAAGTGTTTAACTTCTGCAGCGCAGAGAGAAGGGGGAGTCTGTTTAATAATCATCTTATATTCAGACCAATGCAGTACTTAGAGACCACCAGTATCACTAGCAGGATGTACAGTACACTACATCCTCACAGTTCTACATCACTCAGGATGGACTGATGGGAACCGATTATAGGGGACTATAGCGTCAGCATTACTGAAATCAGACCAAGCCTTCATACCATGCACCATCTTCTCTGGAACTGGACAGCATTAAGGGGGGTGGGGGCCACATAAACAAACATTAACGCTCACTGCTTCACAAGGTTTCTACAGCTTGGCCTGCTAGAAACAGAAGTCAGCTTAGTCTCCGGCCTCACCTCGATGGGGTACTCATCCTCCAGCCGGTGGTTCCCGTGCAGCGAGAGCCCGTCTTCGTCCTGGTCCGGGGAGTCGGACGGCTCTGGGGGCGGCGGGGAGTGGGCTCGTGCCCGAGACTGACCGGGAGAGCCCCCCGGGGCATTCGGGTCTCGCTCTACCAGGAGGGCGATGGTGGGGGAGGTGCCGGTAAGGAGCGCTACTGCCTGGTCATGTCTGGCCTCTGTCATGTCTACACCATTGATCTGGATCGACAGTAAAACCAACCACTGAGGGTGTGAGCCCACCAGGAAGCCCCTAGTGGTTATTCACCACTGGCACAATGCGAATATTTCAGAACAAATGCATGCTGGGAAAGGGCATGCTGCCAACAGATTTTTGCTTCTCATCACCCAAAACTGCTGTACTGAACATCTAAAACACTCAGACTATTGATCATGATTGTCCTTCTGAATGTACCAGAGTGAGTATTGTTATTTGAAGAAACACCAACAGAGTAACAAGAGCTTGTCGAGCAAAGGAGAAAGCAGTGGCAGCAGCAGGAAATTTAAGCAGACAGAGGTTCCTTCAGGGAGAAAAGCTGCAGGCAAGCAAAACTAATTTAGTCCAACTTCCTGAATTGATCGTATGAATTATCTTGTAATGTATTCAGTGCAGCACTTTCCGAGCTTACCTTCGCATACTTAAAACAAGCAGAAGTGTGTAGCTTCTGCAGAACGTTTGGTCTTAAGTCAGCAAAGGCAAACGAGGAAGTGGACGTCTGCAGGACACCGTTTCATGATTATTTAGATTAGTTTGCATTTGATTTGAGGGATTGAATACAGGGGGGAGTTGCTTTCAGACATGCATTCTCAAAAACTGGACTCCACGAGGACAAGCAGACGTCAGCACTGACCCGACAGTACCAGCTCTTACCGGAGGCTGATCGCTCTGCCGCCACCGCTGCTGCAGTGGCTCGCAACGCGTCCACCGCAGCGGCGGGGTGGCAGGCTCAGCCGCTCCACCGCCCCCCCCCCACACCGTACCCACCACCACAGGCAAGAAGATGCAAGAAATGCTTTAGTGAGCATGCACAAGGAGAGAGGGCGAGAGAGAAAAGCAACACTGCCGAGGAAAACCAGAGAAAACCCAGGAAGGAGGCTCAGAGGATCATTCAGGAAGAGTTTGTGACATTCAAGAGATCTGCAGTGAAGAAACAGAGCGGCTGCAGGATAAATGCTTTAAGACTTTCAATCATCATCCATCTGACCACAGAGATACAAATGTTTAAAGGGTTGGATGAGGGTGACTGTATAAAAACAAAACTAATGTGCAGGAACAGAAAGAAGCTGAGCTTTAGCTATGAGAAGCAGACAGCGATAGTGGGCCATGCAGGGAAGCTAAAGCTTACATTATTCACCAAAAAGGTCTACAGAGACTGCATCAAATCAGACCGCATGTCGGTGCCAGAGTTAGTGTTATGCCTGAGAAATGCATGGATATGTTGTGGGAGTGAAACTCCACTGAAACGAGTTAGTCTGGTCTTTCTGACATGGCAGAACTCGACCTGAGTGATGAAAGCAGTGACGTGGGGTGGGAACGAACACCGAAACTGAAATACTGGCAGGTGTGTTTGTAATCCCTGGATAGCGAGGGACGGGCAGTACTCACAGAGATCACCCTGTCACCCACACGCAGCGTGCTGTCTCTGTGCGCCGCTCCTCCGTCCGCGATACGAGAGATGTAGATGCCCTGAAAACGCACAGAGGAAACACGCTCGCATGGAAACGGGCTTTTCTGGAAAGCTGTGGGTAACGCATTTTAACTAACACTACTTTATGATTTTATACAAAGACACAGGGAAGTTGAAAAAGCTGAAGCACACTGTAAGAGTCGAAAACCGAAAGCAGAAATAATGTAACGAATAAGAAAAAAAGCATTTTTTAAAACCACTAAATGTTTATAATGTTACAAAACAAAAGCAGTGTTTCTCATCAATCATTATATCTGCCAGAGATGTTTTTTTCACACCTTGCAAAACAAAATGTCTTTTCCCTGGTGCACTGTGCACCAAATTAGAGGTCTGGTGCAACAGACTGCAACCCTGGGATGAATCAGTGTCGCCAGCTGTGAGCCTGGTTAGTAAGGGAGTAACTCCTCAGGCAGCATGTGATAATCCACAGAGAGCATCTGAGCCGAAAGCAGACTTCTGTTTCTGTCATTAGTGCTCACAGGATTTTATTGCAGCGCTGAAACGTCACAAAATTTTGACGTAAAAGTGAATACACAGCTCCTGACACACACCGGAACCACTGATCATTAGTGTACATTAACCTCCAAAGCTGCAGCTCATTAAAGATCGCGGCTCCTGAGACTTACTGTACCTGTTTGCTCAGGCAAATTACACAACGTGTCGAAGCAAAGCAGCCCCAGCTGGGACGCCAGTCTGTTTCCCACCGACACAACGTGTAAACACACGCAGGAGCACAGTCCACCGCACCTCAGCTCCACTGGCAAGAAAGCGAGCCACTGCATCAGTTTCAAAACGCTTTTGAAAGAGAGGCGAGACTTACACGGCACCTGCCTAAAGCATGACTTTAGGAGTCCTTTCCTCTCTCTGGGCTCCTCGTGCTGCGCGGCAGTTAACGCTTTGGCCCAAATACTGCGCTCGCCCTGACCAGTTAGAGCGCGCAGATCAAGTGTCAAGGCTGGCTATTCATATCTCCGTCTCCCCGGCGATGACTGTAAACGTGGCGGACAGAGTAGACGGTGCTAAAAGACCGATCTGTGAGACTGTCAGGCCGTCACTGCAAACATATTGTGGCTTCACCTCCCAGCTTCTGAGACCCCGCCTGTTAATTCCTTCTTTAGTGAGGCCACGAGTTCACTGTGTGCGTGTCTTCCTTCTCACCGTGTCGCCGGTCCGGTACGGGGTGGAGCCTTTGCCCCCGGCGATGCTGAAGCCCAGGCCCTTGTCGTTGCGGATGAGGCAGGTGGAGAAGCGCTGCCGGGGCCCGCTGGGACTGCCCTCCATGTTGAAGGCGATGCCGCTGCTCCGTCTCTCCCGCGGGAAGTAGTCGTCCTCGGGCCTCAGCGGCGTGGTGGTGATGGCGTTCTCCGGCTCCACCATGCGCTCCCGCAGCACGGTCATCGAGACGGAGGCGCCGGAGCTCCGGAGAGCCTCCACCGCCGTGTGGTGCTCGGCTTCGTGGAGATCGACCCCGTTTACCTTCAGCAGACAGACGACAGATTGGTTTCTCAGGTTGTGTCACGTGTCACGGTTTTATCGTTACAAATTCTACAGATGTTCACCTCGAGCAGTTTGTCTCCTACTTTAACCCCTGCTCTGGCGGCTGGACCCTCTTCAGAAACTCTAGAAATGAAGATCCCCTAAACACATCCAAAAAGAACAATTAATTCCTCAAATCTATGAGTTTTCTTTAACCTCTACTCAGTCGAGGCAGCCCCCTCACCTCGTCATCTCCTTTGTAAGGCGTGGATCCCTTCCCTCCAGCAATGCTGATGCCCAGGCCGCCTGTTTGTCGGAGGATGCTCAGGGTGTGCTGCAAGTTGAGGAGGGCGTCGTCAGCGATGCCAAGAGTGAAAACTCATCGCAGGGCACGTCGAGAGAGAGGCCAACGCACAACGGCATTGATTTGTCTTCAAATTTAATATTTCCCCAATCTGCAGATGGCTTGGTGGTCTCGGTTGTGGGTGACCCTCTCTCTCTGGCCAGAAGGTGGCATCAGTCAGTGCTGCATCCTGCCATTAGATGAAGCGACTCTGCCTTGTGAGCAGCCTGATGTCAGTTTGAGTGATCGCTGGATGATTTTTGTGCCAGGAAGAATAAATTTCACGGTGAAAATCATCAAGCAGCAAACTCTGACCTGACATCAGACAGACACAGAACAACAAGAAAGTCTGATTTCCTCTTTCGACTCGACAGTTGCCCTTATTAAACATGTGCTGTGTGTAAAAAGTGAAGTAAAACACCAACATGTTGTAATACTCTTCTTTTTTTTTCTGTACACTGGCAAGCCATGCAAAAAGAGGGAGGATGGAGACAAATGAGATGCAGATGGAAGGGAGAGGGGCCACGTCAAAGATACGACCACATGCTGGGACGTGATGCGAGGACGACTCCTGGTTAAGAGCTGCGAACATGTTTACAACTCTCTTCATTCATGTTTTCACGAGACGGCATTTTCAATTAAAAGGGACCTATTACACTTTTCTGTATTTCTGATAACCAACAGACTTCAAGTCACAACTACAGTTGGATGTATTTCATAGTACGACGTTCTTATCAAAGTGTTTCTTTCATAATTTTAAATGTGACTTTATTTTTTTCTTTCCCAACATTTTTCCAAGGTGTAGGTTTTCATGTATAGCCCCTTTTGCTGCTGCTGTGAAAGAGAGATTTGCAAGACACCGGAAACGAACTTTCAAAAAAGTTCAGCAAATGGGAACCTTGAAGAGACAGAGGTGAACCCAGTGCATACATGTGTTTTCCTTCAAAATCCAAATAAGATCTTGTGGTTCCAGAGTATGAACAAAACCTTGAGAAAGCAGAAAAATCAGCATAATAAGTCCCTTTTAAATAAAATATTGCCTGAAAAGAGAGAAAACCTTGTCTTCACTTAACTAGGAGTAAAAAGTGCATCATTAGAAACCATTTCAGACATTTCCTCATGCAAAAACACGAAAAAGAATCTACAAGAGATAATGAAAAAAGATTCAAACATTTCACACGATTACAATGTAACTATCGCATGGTAAAATCTAATTCATCCGTAGCTTCTTTTGCTCGCCAGCGGCGTTTCAAAGCATCTCTGCAGACCTGTAGGCTGTAGGGAAACCTGGAGGGAGCTGATGGGGGGGGGGGGCTTTGCCTCGTCACAGTGCATCGGCCCATTCATTCCGGGGCAACAACAGCGTGGCCGGCGGGACAAAAGGAGCAAAGCAGCAGAAGCCAAGGAGAGACAGGAGAGGTGAAGCGTGCCAGAACCTGATGCTGGACATCGGAGCATCCACAAAACTCACGTGAAGGAAATTTAAATAGTAATTCTAATTCTTTTTTTATCATGATTTCTACTCATAAAAAGCCAACCTGAGGTTTTTCTGTTGCTGCTCGGTATTGCCTGCCCACACATCGAAAACCACCGCTTTGGAGGGAAAGGTCGGCTCCGTCGGCATAAAACCACTGTGTGCATCCAGGAGACATTTACATAAAAAGGTAAAGCTGTCCTTCAAACATTTGGTGTCTCGTACAAACAGCGCGCTGCGTTTGTTTTGTTTCGGGTCATTCTGTATATGCAAAGTCGCTTCCCGCGCAGCGTGCAGAGGGGACTGTGTGTACAACGACACGGACACCGACTCACACCAGGTGCAGCTTCTTAGTGTTGACAGAGCAGTGTTTAATCAATGGATGAACAAACAACGTGACTAAACATGACGGTTCTGTGCAACAGTCTCCTCTGCAGGACAGATCAGAGCAAACATGAGGGGGCTCAGGTCTGACCTTGAAACACATTCCAATGTCAGAATACGATCAAAACAATTATCCAGCTAATATTTCACAACACTATCTCTGCCTCATTTTGTCTGTTTTATATATATTCGTGAGGGAGGGAAAAAATTCATCTGTTTCCCAGTGATTAAAATTCACAAGCAGATCAGACAAAACACACGATTTGATTTTAATTTAAATTAGTCCTACCACCTTAATGCTGTCCAAAACTGATGTTTTTTTACCCATAGATGCACACAGACATGAATTAACTTTATTACTATTAAATTGCCAAGTGTTAAATGTCCAGTCAACTCTCAACTAAACAATTTAAACTGACTTGAAGCTGCACTTCAGTCCTTCATCCAGGTTCTGCCACACTTCTCCTCTTGTAATGAGTGATAAGGGGTTCCCTTGTGATTGGTTTGAATTAAAGCTTGATTCTTTTCTTTTTTTTGGAGGGAGGGGGGGATTCTCCACCTCTGAGTAAAGGTGGATGGATGGATGGGTGAGTGAGGAACGGAGAGACAGACTGGACGGGAAACAGTAGGTACAGACCTCTTCCTCCTCAATTCGAGCAGGTTCAATCAGCAGATTATTGACTTGATCAAATGACACCCCTGTTAGGACAGGAACCAGCAAGAGGCATGCGGATTAGTCAGGCCAAAAATAAAAATATGCTCTCAACACACATACACAAACGCACACACACACACACACACACACACACACACACACACACACACACACACACACACACACACACACCACACACACACACACACACACACACTTCACCTTCGAAACCCACTGTCTGACTTCAGGTTGTGGGACTTTATATCCACTGGGATGGACAACCGTGAAGCAGAAGTCACACTCACTCCCCAGCCACCCAAGCAATACAGGCAGAGGTGGAAAGACAAGACCAAGGAGCTGAGCTACAGCGTAGAGAGAGCAGACACAAGAAGGCAGAAGCTCCCAGACCACAACAAGCCCAGCCTCCACGCCAGCGGCAGCGCCTCTCCTCCACAAGCAAAAACCGCTTCAGTTATTGACCTACTGAGGTATAGTCTATAAAACAGATCTTAAAGACGACACAAAATCCTCTACAGGAAGTTCTACCAAAGAAGTGACGCTACTATCAATACGAATTAAATTTACTGACTGTGTTTTAGTCTCTCTACAACCATTTACACGTCCCATAAAGTTATGGTGAGACTCGTTGATCTTACACTCCCAGCTCTGCCTGTAGATGTTCTGATTGGTCTGAGTTCAACCACACAAACAACCGCACATCCATAATACACACAGACACACCACACACAAACACATTTGGAAAGATGATTGCTGTGTTAAAAAAAAGTCATCTACAGTGAGAAATGGCAAATCAACTGATTTCATTGTGTTTCTTCAAATTATTTTAAAAGTTTGATTTCCTTAAGCAGAATGCAGTCATACTTCCAAGCGCACACGCACACGCACGCACACACACACACCACACACACACACACACACACGCGCACACACACACAACGTTATCAAAGCAGAACGTGAGAATGACATTGTTTAAATTAATCAGGAGCTGCTTGATAATAGTGAGAAGCTTAGTGCTGCACTGGGTCAGTGTTGTGCAAGAAAAGCTGAAGTAATCAAAATAAGCATCTCGGGTAGGATCCCTGCAGGACTACTTCTGATCTTATGAAAGGGATTTTATATTTCTGTGAGCCCATACACCCTGGCATTGAAAAATGAACTGAACTCAGAAAACAAATCATCTGGATCAGATTTAAAGTACAAGATGCAATACGTTTAAAGGTAAAATTATTGTTTTAAATAAGCAGGACGAGACAAAACATTCATTCTCATATCACTGTTTTTTGCACCACTATAGCTAAAAAAAAAAATCTAGTGTTCAGTCAGGTTTTCCCCAGAAGATGGTGTGGAGCGGTTCACACAGTTCCTGAATGGCTGGTGTGTTGACAGTTGAGAGCATTCATTTCCATCACAAGCCGAGGACTTTCCTGTACGTTTAGTGCAGCAGAAGCCAGATGACTTGAATCAGGGAAGGGGGGTTTGAAAGAGCTCAGAGGCCAACACTCAATGACCATCACTACTCGCACACAACAGAGGATCAAACACATCGCCTGTCGATCATAAGCTCAACATGAAATGATTTTTCAATGACAGGATGTAAGGGAAGAACTGTCACTATTAAAGTGAGCTCACTTAATACATAATATCATTTCACACCACGTGATTGTGTAGTGAGCGGTGGAACAAATAGTCTGTCCTCAGGGCAGTAATGGCTGCTCCTTGTTAAATAATGGACGTATACAAATAGAAAAGATAGATAGGTGGAAGCAGTTTCAATTACAGAGTGAACATAAGACTGTTGGTGTCTCATTTTTTGTAGGGATATAGAGAAGAGAAACCAAGTGAGCCAAGTGTTTTAGCCATCAACTCAAGAGCTTGAAGAAACATCGTCCTGCTGACTGGCATAACAGCGAGCGCTTTCATTTCCACAATGAGCCTACATGCAGTGCAGCATTCATCCTAAATGCTCGCAGCTCACTCCAAGCTTCCAAACCCAATGCAAACTCCGGGATGGGAAGAATGCTCGATGCAAAAATGTTTATAAAAAGGCACGGGCAAGGCAAATATATAGAAAAAACCAACAGGACTGATCTAGTCCATCAACTTTACTGCATCTTGTTTGTCTTTCTTTGATGCATAAACGAATGCAGGTGATGACATCAGATGACACAGATCCTAACTAACACCCCTGCGTTTCATGCCACCCGTGCCGGGTATCTTCCCTTTACCTTGACTTGACTGGAGTTGACCTGATGCCTGCTGTCCTCCAGCTCTTCTATCCTGTGATGGTGCTGCGTGGTGCCGGTCCACCTCCTCCCTCCTCGTCCTGCTCGTCCTCGGCGGCCTGGGTCGGGGAGCCGAGGCCGTCGGGGCTGAAGCCCTGCAGCAGCGCGGCCACGGCCTCGGGCTTGGGCAGCTTGGTGATTTTGAAGTGCTTCTTGTAGTGTGGCGTGTCCTTCCGGATGAGCCGCTGTTTCTCGGCAGGGAAAGCTAGCCTCTCGTCTTCCTCCTCACTCCTCTCGCCGTCCTCACCGTCCTCCTCGTCGTCCTCATCGCCGCCTCGGATAATAGGGTCTTCTGCAAAGTGCACCGTGGGCTAAAGACAATATCGCCCTTGTTAATTACTTTTATTTTCTAGGTCAGTGTCAGGTTTATCAGCATAAATCATCTTTAAGCAGCTCAAATTTATGTCCATCCTTCATGTTTCGCATGTGTACCTCGATGTATTCCACCTCCATCTCATCCAGGTCTTCTTCGTCCTGAGGGACATGTCCGTCCACGAGGTCTTCCTTCTGCGAAGCCGCGGTCACGTTGTGCCGGTCCTCAAGGGAAGTGGCCGACAGCGTGCTGTTGGACACCTGCGAGTCGTGGCTCTGGTTGGAGAGGTCGCTGAGTCGTTTCTCCTGAAAGCAACCGAGCTATTTTCAGAATCTTTGGCACCAGTAAAACAAATCAAGTGACGTAAACACACATCTGCCAGAATCCTTGTCAGATAAACAGCTATTCAGTATGATTTGTGTACCTGAGGGTCAAAAGGCTCTTCCTCTCCATCAGGTCGGGATGAGTAGGCTTCATTCCTTCTTTCTTCGATCACTTTCTTCATCACCTTCAGCTCACTGGGGTGTGGTGTGGCTCTGCGCTGAAGGCCCTAAGGACGAGAATTAAAAACAACAAACCTTAGAGTCCAGTTACTAGAGATGTTTGAGTCAAAGTCATAATCACAAATAAAAAAAAAGGCACTGCGTGAGTTTGTTTCCTCACTCTGCGCTCTGCTGCAGCCTCATCATCCTCCTCCTCAGCCTTGGTCTCCTCCTGGAACTGAATGACTGACACCCGATTGAGGTTGCTGTCTGTCCAGCTGTCGTCCACACTGTTCTGCAGCAGATTCTCTGTGTGGAGAGAAGGGCACAGCAGAGCAAGCAAGATGTAAAAATCAGTAAAACTCTTATTGAGATCGAAAGAAGAAAATAAAATAGAGGAGATCATGAGAGGTCCTAATAATGTATCTCACAATTTGGAAACCTAAAAAAAGCAACAGATGTGTGACTCATGGGAAACTTTCATTGTATTCACTCTCAACAGATATTTTCCTGATATTGCAGGAATACTGCGACATGTTGCATCAACTGGCAACAAAATCTGAGTCAGATTCCATCTGGAGTCTTCATGTATGTCCCACTATTAAAACATTATTCTCATCAGACTTACATGACATACAGCAGGCTAAAGTGTGACATTTTGACACATGGAACTGCGTCAATGCGAGAACATCTACACTGGGTTGGTTTTGGCTCAGTTGGTAGAGGAGGTTGTCTCTCAGTTGGAACGGTGCTGGTTCGATCCCCCATCTATGCATACGTGGAAGTGTGCTTAAGCCCCTAACTGTTCCCAGTGAATGAAATCCTTGACTGCTGCCTCTATCGACGCGTCACTGAATATACTGTTCAATCAGTAGAAGTCAAATCCATTTTAACATTTTATGTAGACCACAGTTGCATTAAAAACACAACATAAACAACTTTCCACAATATTAGTCATTTATTCTGTGGATATTTCTTCCAAAAGTTTTGGTGTTTGCGACAGTGTGTTATTTTATATTCCAGGAAAATTGTGTGACAAAAACTACAAGTAGATGAAAATACTGTCTGCTTAAAAATAACGTCTGGTGCAACGTGTCAAATAACATCAAGAACTTTTAGTGTCAAAACTGTTTAGTGAGACAACAATTGCTAAACTGTGATAAACTAAAAGAAGTGAAATAGTATTGCATGTGTGAATGTTATTGTGCTTGTGGAAAAGCACAGTAGGATTTAAATCTAGATAAAAACATGAGTATCTTCTTGGTGCTTTTACTCACCTAGGCTTGGTGAAGGCTGCTGTGGCAGTAAATAGCAGGTTAACATTCTCTCCCGTCCGCTCGTCGTCTTCTGTCTGGAACTTCAGCATGGGCTGCGACTGGTTCTCGGCGAGCCACATGGCCTTCAGATTGAGGTTTGTCAGGGCGAAAGGCAAGTTTTGTAATCTGGAAGAAGAGGGCAGCCATGAGATGAAAGATGAAAGCAAAAACTCCTCAAAACTCAGGTAAGTTTGTTTGGACAATGACGCCCAAAACATCATGTCCATCACATAACCTCTTCAAATCTGACACTGATGTGAGACCTTGGCAGGGCGGCTGCGTCTCATTAAGAGCTCGGGGTGTCGGGTCAGGGTACCTGTTTCCAGCTACATCCAGCACATGCAGCTCGGTTGCATCTGCGAGCTCAGCGGGCAGTTTGCCCAGGCGGTTGTCTCGGAGCGAGAGCACGTTGAGGCTGGCACAGCCGCCCAGCTCTTTGGGAACGCTGCCCAGCCGGTTGCGGTCTACATTCAGGTTGGTCAGCTTCTTCAGCTTGCCCAGCGCGAGCGAGGAAGTGACTTTCAGGAAAAAGAGGTCGGCAAATGTCATTAAGTGGAACCAATTAACAAACCCGACTCTTGTTAACAAGACTTTAATTGCCATTTTAGGTCGCGCAGGCTTCGAGTGGGTAGTTCATTTCTTCTCTTTACCTGTAAAAGATTCTCGGTCAGGACGAGTTCTGTGAGGTTTTCACATTCCCCTATTGAATCAGTCAGATGGGTGAGTCTGTTTTGGTCCACCTTCAGGATAGACAGCTGTTTGAGAGAACCTGCAAACGAACAACAGCAACGTGAAAACACTAATATCACAAAATATGACAAGTAATTTCACTGACTTCCTCTTCAAGTCACCATATATGCATGTTTTTGTATGTCACTTCACTGTTTTCACTTTACTTGGATTACATGCAGAAGAAAATGTGAGATCGCTGAAATGAAGAAGGTCAAAGCTTCTGTTACACTGCGCCACTATTCACTGGGTTTTCATCCAGTAGGGGGCGATGCTGTTCTTGTTTAAGAGAAACCATCTGAGCTAGAGGGGGTGGCTGCTCTTGTGTTACTTAATCAATACCACAATATGATAAGATAGCAAACTTTCACCAGCTATTTACAGTAACTCCCTCCTGAATCTGACTGAATTCTTCCCATATGAGGGACGAGTTGGCTGCATTAACATGAGAGCACAGGAAGAGTGATCAGACTGATGTGGGGGTTCCGTATGGACCGATCCATCCCATTCATCAGCCACTTCATCAATCCCCAATGCCTTGCACTGTGACGCTGGGTGTTTGTGACAGGGACTATAATCCCGCACCGGCTTTACCCAGAAGCCCATCTGTATTAAAGATAGATTTGCCAGCTGGACTAATGAAGCTCGTTTTCTTTCTTTGCAAACTGAAACGCCAAGGAGAGTCACCCTGGTCACAGTTCAATCAGGACTACGAGCACGGAGTACTCTGCTGCACGATTTGGTGGTGT